>NC_139601.1:7640006-8240006 GCF_946808225.1 Silurus aristotelis | reverse complement strand
TTTGTGAGATTTGTTTGGATGGGACTGTTTTCCTATGTGTTAAGCACTCATAATTGGGGAAAGGAGTAAATGATCATGATATGGCATGTAGCAAAGGCAGGTCAAATACATTTATCCTTATTTATCCTTTTTAAGCTAGTTAATAAAATATAATTATCAAAAAAATATTTTAGTAAAGAAAAAATCTATTCAAATAAAGTAACCAGTATGTGTCATTTTTTACTTTGCACCCCTGCCAGAAGGTCTGTGCAGCGATTTACAGTATTGCTGCTGGGGCAGAGATGGATTTTAGTTTAAATGAATTAAAGATGTGTTGTTTGATTGACAGTTCCTGCACTTTACTGCAGCAGGTGACTGTCACATTTCAATAATCACTTACGTGTTCCTTGTCACCATTTATTATAACATGTAATGTAACTCCCACCTTTCAGGGCACTCCTTGTCTCACATTTGCCTCATGTTTTTTGTTCATGCTCCTTTTTGTACCCTTGTTTCCAGGTTCATGTTTTTTTTATTTTTTTATTTTGTGTTTCATTTTATCTTGTTTGTTGTTACATGTGCACTTTATAAAACACCTTTGCTTCCACTTCTTTAGTATTACAACAGCAATGCACTGTATTATTTTTCATTAGCATTTTTTTCCACAACCTTGGCTTTGCAGTTGGCACCTTACTTCCCATTTGAAAAGAACCATTTTTGTATTTGCTGGTTTGGCAGTTTTGGAGAGCACTTCTGAAGTGCTTTTTGGAAAGTAAAAATAATCAATCATAATTAAACACAGCTAAATTTGTGCAGATAACTTTCATGATTTTCAATTTCTATTCAATTCAATTAATTTTTATTTGTATAGCACTTTTAATAATGAACATTGTCTCAAAGCAGCTTTACACAGATAATGTGGTGATAAAAACTAATAAGATGTTCTTTATAAGTGTAAGTTTGTCCCTGATTAAAAAGCCAATGGTGACTGTGGCAAGGAAAAACTCCCAGAGATGGCAAAAGGAAGAAACCTTGAGAGGAACCAGACTTGAGAGGAAACCCATCCTCATTTGGGGTGCACCAAATGTCCTTTTATTGCAGATAAACAATGTTGAGGTGTGCCGTGATGTGATCAGATGCAAACTGTAGTCCTGAGTCAGTATAGCAGACTGCTGACATTAACTACAGTCCAAATCCAAATCCTCAGTGTTCCTGTTCTTACTCCATAATTTCATGGATCCCCAATCGAAGAGAACATGATCCAGAGGCAGGCCAGGACAAAGTGGGCAGATCTGAGGGGGGGAGAGGGGTCACTGGAACCTCGGGAGCATATTTAACTTCACCTAGAGAGAGAGAGAGAGAGAGAGAGAGAGAGAGAGAGAGAGAGAGAGAGAGAGAGAGAGAGAGAGAGAGAGAGAGAGAGAGAGAGAGAGAGAGAGAGAGAAGGGGGGGGGGGATGCAACTGCATTCTGTTGACCTATAGAAACAGTGATTCCGGGTTATTCTATGAAGCTTTCTCTCAGCAGCAAATATAGTTTAACCAGTTTTTCATGGCTTTCAATATGATGAACTACCACACATTAAAAAGCATTTTGAAAATGCAATTTCTACTGTATATGAAGCATTAGCTGTGACAATTACAGAAAAGAGAGCAAAAAAGTAAAGTCTAAAGAAAGGCTATGGCAGTTCCAGATGTTACATGCTCCTCCTATCTGGCTTGTCAAAACATTCCAGTCAAAGTAAGCACTCAGTGTGAAGACTTCCTCCCTCTCTGTGCACTTATATCATAGACACTCACAGGCAGCAGACAAGAACTTTCCGTTGGATCATGAGAGTCCTACAGTTCCTCATTGTTTTACTTGGTGGACTTGCTGCAGCACAGCAACAAGCCTTGATGGACTATTTAGAGAGAAGACTGCTTGCGATTGAGGTAAGCATGAAGTTACCTGTGCTCCCAGCCACACCAGCACATCCAGAACTCTAAGAAGATCGGCTTTAAACAGAATCAACTGCATACTCAATGGCCTTTCCATTTAGAGAGGCACACATGAGTCACTCTGACTACAAACTCTTAAGAATGTTTTGCAGTGAGAATATACATCTGTTTTCACAAACGGTTGCTCCTAGCATTCAATGGACAATCAATTATTTATTTTTCTTTGTTTCAGCCTGATTTCGCTTATACATGGAGTTCCCTTCACACACACACACACACACACACACACACACACATATATATATATATATATATATATATATATATATATATATATATATATATATATATGTGTGTGTGTGTGTGTGTGTGTGTGTGTGTGTGTGTGTGTGTGTGTGTGTATATATATATATATATATATATATATATATATATATATATATATATATATATATATATATATATATACAGTGGGTACGGAAAGTATTCAGACCCCCTTAAATTTTTTACTTTTTGTTATATTGCAGCCATTTGTTAAAATCATTTAAGTTCATTTCTTTTCCTCATGAATGTACACATAGCACCCCATACTGACAGAAAAACACAGAATTGTTGACCTTTTTGCAGATTTATTAAAAAAGAAAAACTGAAATATCACATGGTCCTAAGTATTCAGACCCTTTGCTGTGACACTCATATATTTAACTCAGGTGCTCTCCATTTCTTCTGATCATCCTTGAGATGGTTCTACACCTTCATTTGAGTCCAGAAATGTTTGATTATACTGATTGGACTTGATTAGGAAAGCCACACACCTGTTTATATAAGACCTTACAGATCACAATGCATGTCAGAGCAAATGAGAATCATTAATGTCAAAGGAACTGCCTGAAGAGCTCAGAGACAGAATTGTGGCAAGGCACAGATCTGGCCAAGGTTCCAAAAAAATATTTGCTGCACTTAAGGTTCCTAAGAGCACAGTGGCCTCCATAATCCTCAAATGGAAGACGTTTGGGACGACCAGAACCATTCCTAGAGCTGGCCGTCCGGCCAAACTGAGCTATCGGGGGAGAAGAGCCTTGGTGAGAGAGGTAAAGAGGAACCCAAAGATCACTGTGGCTGAGCTCCAGAGATGCAGTCGGGAGATGGGAGAAAGTTGTAGAAAGTCAACCATCACTGCAGCCCTTCACCAGTGGGGCTTTATAGCAGAGTGGCCCGACGGAAGCCTCTCCTCAGTGCAGGACACATGAAAACCCGCATGGAGTTCTCCAAGATGGTGAGAAATAAGATTCTCTGGTCTGATGAGACCAAGATAGAACTTTTTGGCCTTAATTCTAAGCGGTATGTGTGGAGAAAACCAGGCACTGCTCATCACCTGTCCAGTACAGTCTCAACAATGAAGCATGGTGGTGGCAGCATCATGCTGTGGGGGTGTTTTTCAGCTGTAGGGACAGGACGACTGGTTGCAATCAAGGGAAAGATGAATGCGGCCAAGCACAGGGATATCCTGGACAAAAACCTTCTCCAGAGTGCTTTGGACCTCAGACTGGGCTGAAGGTTTACCTTCCAACAAGACAATGACCCTAAGCACACAGCTAAAATAACGATGGAGTGGCTTCACAACAACTCTGTGACTGTTCTTGAATGGCTCAGCCAGAGCAATGACTTAAACCCAATTGAGCATCTCTGGAGAGACCTAAAAATAGCTGTCCACCAACGTTTACCATCCAACCTGACAGAACTGAAGAGGATCTGCAAGGAGGAATAGCAGAGGATCCCCAAATCCAGGTGTGAAAGACTTGTTGCATCTTTCCAAAAAAGACTCCTGGCTGTATTAGATCAAAAGGGGGCTTCTACTAAATACTGAGCAAAGGGTCTGAATACTTAGGACCATGTGATATTTTAGTTTTTCTTTTTTAATAAATCTGCAACAGTGTCAACAATTCTGTGTTTTTCTGTCAATATAGGGTGCTATGTGTACATTAATTAGGAAAAGAAATGAACTTAAATGATTTTAGCAAATGGCTGCAAAATAAAAAAGAGTGAAAAATTTAAGGGGGTCTGAATACTTTCCGTACCCACTGTATATATGCAGTATACAGTATCTCACAAAAGAAAGTACACCCCTCACATTTCAGCAACCATTTTAGTATATCTCCTTAAAGGACAATACTATAGAAATATGTAAAACATATATATTAGATTAGATCAGCCACTGTGAAGTTTATATAACAGTACAGATTCACTGGCCTCTAAAAATAACTCAACATACAGCCATTATTGTCAAAGTAACTGGTAACAAAGTTGAGTGCACCCTAAGTAATAAAAGCTCTCATTTAACTATGCAAAGCCACATGTCCTATTTAACATATTTCATGTTTTTATCTGCTTGACAGGATTAGAAAAATATTGTATCTTGTATTAGAGCAGTTAAAATTTGGTGCTTTGAATACAATTCTTTTATATGACCACTGGATTTTTAACATGGCACCTCAAGGCAAAGAACTCTCTGAAGATTTAAGAATTACCTTGAACACCCTGAAACTGAGCTACAGTAAAGTGACCAGTGTCATACAGAGCTTTTCCAAGATAGATTCCACTCGGAACAGGCCTTGCAAGGGTCGATCGAAGAAGTTAAGTCCTTGTGCTGTGCGTCAGGTGTAGAAGCTGGCTTCAAAAAACAGACACATGAGTGCTGCAGCATTGCCTTAGAGGTTGCAGAAGCGGAAGGTCCACTTGTCAGTGCTCAGACCATATGCCACACACTGCAACAAGTCAGTTTGCATAGCCATCATCCAAGAAGGAAGCATCTTTTGAAGATGACTCCCAAAAAGGCCCTCAAACAGTGCTGTAGAAAACCTGTCCGAAAAAAAAATTAATTACTGGAACCATGTCCTGTGGTCTGATGAGACTAAAATAAACTTGTTTGGCTCAGATGGTGTCCGGCATTAGTGGTGATGCCCTGGTGAGGAGTATCAAGAAAATTGTGTTTTGCCTACAGTCAAGAATGGTGGTGGTAGCTTCATGGTCTGGGGCTCCATGAGTGCTGCGGGTTCTGGGGGGCTGCGGTTTATTAAAGGAAAACATGGATTCCAACATGTACTGTGACATTCTGAAGCAAAAAATGACACCCTTCCTTCAAAATCTAAACAGTTTTCCAACATAATAACGACCCCAAACACATCGCCAAGGTGACAACTGCTATGCTGAGGAAGCTGAAGGTGATGGAGTGGCCAAGTATGTCTTCAGTGCTTAACCCTATTGAGCACCTGTGGAGCATCCTTAAGTGGAAGGTTTAACAGCGCTACAATATATGTCTAACATCCAGCAGTTCTGCGATGTCATGAAGAGGATCCCAGCAACAACCTGTGCAGCTCTGGTGAATTCCATGCCCAGGGGGATTAAAGCAGTGCTAGATAACAATGGTGCTCACACAAACTATTTACACTTTGGACACAGTTTTGGCATGTTTACTTAGGGTATACTCACTTTTGTTGCCAGCTATTTTGACAATAATATCTGTATGTTGAGTTATTTTCGGAGGACAGTAAATCTATACTGCTATACACATTGCTGCATATTGACTACTCTAAAATATATCCAAGATCTATTTCTATAGTATTGAGCCTTGAGAAGAAATACTACAATGCTGTGTACTCACTTTTGTTAGATACTGTATGTAAAAGTGAAATTTCATATTCTGATTTCTCTCTTGATCTTCCATAAGTCTAACCTTTTTCTACCTGTATAGCCTTTTCCCTAGAATTATCCAAAAAAGGAAAAAGTATACGTGTCCCTTTTATACTACCTCTGCATTTATGTCTCTTCATAAAGTTTTTTTCAGTGAATCACAGATTAAATAAATAACTTGTTTAGCAAAAGGATGTGACAGTATTATTTGGTAATCATGACTTTTGAGCTAGTAAGGCATATCGAGAACAGAATATAAATTTGCGAATGTTTAACATAATGCACAAAATTAATAACAAAAATGCGATCCACATCAAGTCCACATTCTTTTATACTTTATATACAGTACTATACAAGAAATAATTACTCTTTCACCCAAATGAGGATGGGTTCCCCTTTTGAGTCTGGTTCCTCTCAAGGTTTCTTTCTTATAACATCTAAGGGGGTTTTCCTTGCCACAGTCGCCATGGCTTGCTCATCAGGGATAAATGCACACCATTCATTCATTTAACTCTTAAAATTCTGTAAAGCTGCTTTGAGACAATGTCTGTTGTGAAAAGTAGTATAGAAATAAACTTGACTTGACTTGACTCTTAGCATTTGAATGTCTGTGTGACTTCTTAACTTTTTTTTTTTTTTAAATGCTAGGATCGAATCTCCTTGTGGCATGAGCAGACAAGCCGCTACACTGCAGAGCTACGGGAGCTCAAGCAGCAGATTGTAGCTCAGCTTGAGAGCCTGGACAAGAACAAGGAGGCACTAAGGAGTGAGCTTGATGCAGTGGGGGTCCGTGTTGATCGAGTGGAACGTGAGATGGATTATCTTGAGACACAGAATGGAGCACAGCCCTGCGTGGATGTGGATGACAAGTTGGTAGAGCAGCAGGTGACTGTGGCCAAGGAGAAGAACAAGTCAAAATATGCCAAGCTGTCAGGTATGGCTCCACATTCCATGTAAACTGTGATTTTAATTACAGTTGCGCATCCTGCTGAAACAGTAGAGGTAGACTTTTTAAGATATTTGATGTAGGGGTGGATGATGGACTTTAAATGAAAATATTTTTTGTGTGCATCCGATTTAAATTTGATTCAGTGCAATATGATGCAATGGAAAAAAAAACATGATGCTATGGAATTCAATATGGTACAGATTGTTTGCTTTTATTTCTTTGGTTCAGAAAAACAGCAAATCATAAATTTACTTAAATGCCTTCTGACTTCTAACACACAGCCCTTTCACATAACTTTGTGGAGCCTATGTAGAGCAAAAAAAGTAAACCGATTAAATAAAACCAGATGTCCTTTTCCTGTTCTGTCTCCAGGAAAATACAACGCTACCTCTGCCATGTTAATCTATATACTATGGACTCAGGACACGTCTCGGTCTCTGTAGTGTTTGATATACTTATATTTAGTGAAGAGAAATCAATCTAAATAAAAAAATATTGGTTACAAATTATTGGTTACACTTTTTTAAATTGATGCATCACATGGTTAACTTTTCTGCCGATGCACAGATGTGAACCAGTAAATTTTACCATCCCTAATATATGTATATATATATTTAGATGACAGCAACAGACACCACTATTGATTAATTCTTGAATAGTATAACCGTGGCAAAGGGTCTAACTAAAAAGGAATCGTCAAAAAATTTTAAGGAAAAGAACATTTCAACTCAATCAAGATATTTTTGCCTCATCTTCATAGGCTTAAAATTAATAGAATAAAAGGTGTTAATTCATTCAAATTACTTTCTCATTCCAATTTATAATTCTTTGTGTAGGGCAAACTGCACCACAGGTAGATAGTTCTTGCTTACGTGCATAGAACATTAAAGCAGCTGTTGATAGTAGCTTAATTATAAAACTGTAAAAACTGACTCTTGTCAGTGTTCAAACAGAAAACAGTTATTTAAATTTATATTTATAAAAGTAATCTTTGTAACATTTTAGGAGAAACTGTATAAGAGGGCAGACCAAATATGACCAAAATATTTATAGGGTGGGATTTTGTAAATATACAGGATGTGAAGCTTTCAAGACCAATTCCATCTTGGCATTTCTAAAAAAAAAGCATGTCAATTTAATTTGCCTATTCATTTAAGACTGTGAGGATAAGAATTTGCCATATGCCTGTGCGCAGGTAGATAGATTGATCTACTAGAAACACTAGTAGCACTGTAGTAGCACAGTGCATTTATACACAGCATTTAAACAGCAAATAAATAATTTGCTATGTTGTATGGTTTAGAGACAGTGGCATTGACTAAAAGACATGAGGCAGAGCTGTAGGTAGCAGAGCTGAATATGCTGAGATTCTTTTTATTGAGAGTGATGAGGATGGACAGGATTAGAAACAAGTTTATTAGAGGGACTAAACATGTAGGAAGTTTAACCCCTAATGGGAGCAACCGAGAGAAGAGGAAGAAAAAGAAGAAGAAGAAGAAGAAGAAGAAGAAGAAGAAGAAGAAGAAGAAGAAGAAAAAGAAGACTGGATAGTTATAGAGTAAATTGCATGTACTTCATGGTAAATTACATTGTTGAAACTGAAAAACATTTACCATTTCATTTTTACCTTAATTTTTCATTTTTACTACTTTTACCTTTTTTCTTGTAGACTTATGGGACAGCTATATTATTTTGTAAAAGTTTTCAAATTAACAAATAAAATACCAAAGCTCATTCACTATAACCCTATTACAGTTCAGAATTCTATATCAGGTATTTGTTCAAAAATGAAGTTATTCTCTTAAATTTGTTTGCATTTGATTATTAATATACTTGGTATACTGTTTTCAATTAGGCTACTTGGGAGTTTAAACTGGTCATTCATAGACTGTTTTGGTGCCAGATGCCACAGCACACAGCTGTTTTAATATTTTTGTTTCATACACACAGTACACACCAATTAGCCATAATTTTAGCCACCTGACCTTTTGAGACAAGGTCTGACCTTTTGAGACAAAGACAGCACCTCTCAAAGTGTGATGTAGTATCTGCCACTAAAACAATAACAGGAGATCCTTTAAGTCTTGTAAGCTCTAAGCTGCTCCATGGATCAGACTTCCTTTTTTAGCACATGGATACCAAGGCAACTCTATGTCATGTTCCTCAAAACATTCCTGAATGATTTTGCAATGTCAGAGTGCATTATCCTGTCTAAATAGGCCACTATCATTAGGGAATTCCCCTTCCCTGAAGATCTGGGAACATTTATCTCTACAACATTTATAGGTAGGTTTTAGGTGTCAAAGTAATACCCACAAGAAGAAAGCCAGGACTCAATCTTTTCTAGTAGAGCACTGGCCAGAGCATCACACTACCTCTGCAGGCTAGCCTTATTCTCATAATTCATCTTAGTGCCATCTCTTCCCCAGGTAAGTAACAGACAAGCATCCATTCATCCACAAGATGGTTATAGAAAATGTGTTACATAAGACCAGGCTACCTTTTTTCACTGTCCATGGTCCACTTTTGATGCTTGTTTGGCTATTCTTGACACTTTTGTTTAGAGACACTAGTCAGCATGGGCACTCTGACTGATTTGTACCATAGCTAGCATTAAATTGATTGGCAATTTGCATTACAATAGCCTACAGTGGGATCAGTTAGTCCTCACCATCCATACGTATTAGTTAGCCTGTCACCGGTCCTCCAGGACTAACCAATGCCTAATGAAACACCCATGAAACCATGTTCCAGTTGCCTAACTATTACATTTTGGCCCTTGTCAGTGTCGCTCAGATTCTTTTATATGTTTTTTATATGTTGTGTTACATTATATGTTTGTGTTTGTGTGTGTGTGTTTGTGTGTGTGTGTGTGTGTGTGTGTGTGTGTGTGTGTGTATGTGTGTGTGTTTGTGTGTCCAAAATAAATGTCACAACCTGTTCTGTTTTCTTTGTTTTTCTTTTTTTCTTTTATAAATTAACTGACCGATAATCCATTATGTCATATTTATTTTTTTCAAAGACTGCAGTGACATGGTCTCAAGTATTAAAGGCATGAAGATTCTCAAACGTGTCAGTGGCACTAAAGGCATGTGGACTAAAGACATGGGTGTCTCCACTGGGAAGGTCTACCTCTTCAATGGAACAGTAGAGGACACACTCTATGAGTTTAGTTCTGTACGTGACTTCACCTCTTCTCTAGGCATTGCAGCAGGCAAAGCTGTCCAACTTCCCTCAAAATGGCAAGGTATGGGTCATGCTGTGTACAACAACCATCTGTATTATGTAAAAGTCAGTGAGGAGGTACGGCTGGTAAAGTTCGACCTACAGAAAGGTTCTGTGGTGGACAGTGCTGTATTTCCAGCCAATGACCAGCTCCCAGTCTACAGTCTCAATACTGAGACATACATTGACTTGGCTATAGATGAAGAAGGTTTGTGGGCCATTTATGCTACAAAGAATAATGAGAAACATGTCTCATTAGCCAAGATGGACCCTAAAACTCTGACCATTGAACAGATGTGGGATACGCCTTGTGCAAGAGAGAATGCAGAGGCAGCTTTTGTGGTGTGTGGCACAGTCTATGTAGTCTACAACTCCAAGCTTCCCGGCCGCTCCCGTATCCAATGTGTTTTTGATGTGAGTGATATGGTAACCAATGATGATGCTCCTACAGTGTATTTTCCAAAGCGTTATGGCACTCATTCAAGCTTCAAATACAGTCCCATGGAGCAGCTAATCTATGCTTGGGATGACGGCTATCAAATTCTTTACAAGTTACAAATGAAGAAAAAACTAGAAGTGTAGATGGTATTGAAATTGCTTGCAACGAACATAAACCAAATCTGTTTAGACTGCTAAATCCTGGTTTGATGTGCATTTATGTTTGATAATTTGCTAAGGTTTTAGAATCAACCTTAATCATATACCTAATCATTTATTTTCTGCAATAAAGTAAATACAACAATAGCACATTTCCATTTCCATTACTATTCTTATATGGTTTGCTATGGTGAAAGCAAAGCATTAAAAGTATTAATGTTAAAGACAAAGTATATGTTTTTTAATAAAGCCATAGTGCTGTTCCACCTACAGTATTGGCTAAAAAAGGCTTCAAAAATAAAATTTCTATACAATAATTTGTAAATGTATATTAAAGGAATTTGGCAGACACCCTTATTCAGAGTTTATACAACTTAGTTTATACATTCATACAACTGAGCAGTTGCAGGTTAAGGGCCTTGATAAAACTTCCAATGTACTAATGTATTAATTCAAATGTTTATTTCTGAAATCATTTGTTATATTACCTTTATCATTTTTTTTTAGCTGTTTATCATTGTAAAGGACTGAACATTAAATTAAAGAAATAGAAAATCATTGTTATTCTTTCACGGGTTCGAGCCCCGGTATCGCCAGGCTGCCACTCTTGGGCCCTTGAGCAAGGCCCTTAACCCTCTATGCTCCGGGGGTCCCTTACGGGGGAAATATCAAGGTCCGTGACGTCGGAGTGACGTGGGGCCGCCTTCCTGTGGGCTCACCACCTGCAGGAGGGACCGTAAGGGAAGGTGCTGTGAGGATTGGGCAGCAGTCGAAGGCGGGGTATGCCTGCTTAGACTTCTGCCCCCGTGACCCGAATTACGGATAAGCGGGAGAAAATTAATGAATGAATGAATGTTATTCTTTCACGTTTTATATAAAACCACAAGCATTTAAAATAACGCATTCCAAAACATAATTTTCTGAAAAAAGACCATGCAAAATTAATAAATTTAGACACAAAAAAGCAAAAAAGGATTACTCTGACATAATTCTTAGGTATGCATTACCAATACAATTCCCAAAACAAAAGTTACAAACTACCATCCAAAAAATATAAATTGTTGTAAAAACATTACTGTAGATTATAATATACAGCCATAGCAACTACATAACAAAAAGGGTGGATACAGAGGGTTATGATCATTAGAATTTAATGTTCAGGTAACATTATCCTTATTATAGTGTGGCATAAATATTACAGCAATTGTGTCTGAATCAATAGTTGTATTTATTAATATGCTCAAATAAAAGTAGTTATTTATATATATTTAAATAACAGTAACATCTTTGTTGACAACTCTAGTTAATGTATTTGAATGTTACACTTAAAGGTGACTAATGACCTAAAATATCCAACACACTGTATTTGATAATTCCTTAAATAAGTTTTAACATAAAGGTTAACCCTTTACTGTGAGCATATCACTATATTAGTAGTATAGCAGTAGTAGTATAATAGTACTTTAGTATAGTAATATAATTTTAACAGTGTGCCTTCAAACCATATGAAAAGACAGATTCACAAAGATGGAGATGAATATAAAACTTCAGAGATGGAAGAAACACAAACATAAAGACAATCGTGTGGTAGTGTTGCAACTATTTTACTACATTTAGATAAAGTGTGTCATTTTTGTACTTACATTTAATGAAATTAATATTTGAGGAATTAACAATTTTAAAATAATAATAAAAAATATATAAATATTTTTCAATGCTATTGCTAAAGCTATTGCTAAAGGAATTGCTTCATCAAATTTTAGTTTTCCAATAACTTATCTGCAATAGTTTCCCATATTGCTTTACCAGCAAAACACACCGCACACACAGCTTATACTGTAGGCCAACTACACTTCACTTGCCAACTGAACAATAAATGGCTATAATGTCAAATAAACACAAATACTAGCCAATCTGAAATATTTATATAATGAATCAAAGAGTATTTTGCTTTATTTTAGCAATTTCTCGTACCTATTTAACAGATATACATCTATAGCCGTTTGAACAAAAATGTAATGTGCATACATACATCCATATCTTAGTAATAATAGCTGTACATTACATTGTAAAGCATTTAATCAGGGCATTAATCAACAATAAATTAATGTGTTAATTACAAAATCATTAAGGGTACTTATATTTAAATTGGGTGAATAGTATAGGAATTACATAATTTTATACACAGTATGTTCTCCTGAGACAAAAAGTGTGGAATGTCCTGTGGAAGTGTCGAACTGTGTAATTTTCTGCAGTGCCCATCAGTCAAGTGAGCTTAGTGAATTTAAGTGAGCATGCATTTTCACAGGATGAGGGCAAAAATGCAGGTGACATACCCCAAGAACAAGCAGAAACTATAGACAGATGCACTACAGGCCTGGCAAGGCATCACCAGGCAAGAAAACTAGAATCGATTAATGTCTGTATCAGGAAGTCACAGACTGCATTTAAAGTCTAATGTACTTGTTTGCAAATCTAAAATTCTTGGTTGTTTGTGTGTAAATCCCTCGAAATGAAGCTGAGATGCTGCACTTTGAGGTCACATTTATAATGTAAATTTAACACCTGCATTCTGTGTAAAAAGAGATAAATATAACACAAAGGGCCAAATATGCATGTGTTGTGTTGATTCCATACTTTAAACATAATTCGATATGCTGACTTTATAAATTCATCTGCTCACAGAAAATGTTGACTGCTAAAGCACAAACAATAAAAAATATCATGTCAGTAAGGCAGACTTTAAATTACAGACCATCTCATGATCTATTTTTACAGACTCCTAATAGATTTTTAGAAGCCTTTCAGAGCAGTGCTATTGGCCTCTTAACTATTAGCTGGAAGGAAGTCGAGGAAATGGACATGACCCCTGGCAGCCAAAGCTTGAAGTGTGAGTCTTCCACTAAAGCAGACAGAAAGGAGAGTCAGGGTTTGGTGCAATGTAACTCTATATCAATAACCATGTTGATATAGATATTATAAATTTTATGTTTATGGTTAGCATATAAGCATCATAATCACCTCTTTTGCAGATTTCTTAGGCTCTATTAGTGGATGCCAGTGAGTGATGGGTTTACGAGGGTAAGCTAACATCTCATTCCAGTGGTCTCTACCCATTCCCTCAGCACAGCTGCCAACACGGTTCACACCTATGACCTCATTATGTCCCACTCTGCCCATTAAAAAAAAAAAAAAAAAAAGTGTGTTAAACACATCAGACATTTTAGCAAGTGTATTTATTTGAAAGAAAAATATGAACACTTTAATTTCATGTTATATAAAGTTAAACAATGCTCTTACAAATCATAGTCCATGACAGATACATCTAAGCTGATTTGATCCATATTTTCTGGAGGAATGTCAAAGGTGATGGCTTCATTGTAAGTGGGATTCAAGGTGTTCTTCTTTGTTGCTGTTTTTTTCTTCTTCAGTCGCTTTCCATCACAGATTAGTGATATTTTCACATATGGATCTGAAAGCAAAAAAAGTGCTACATATCTTTCTCAACTGTGTGTTGTTGTGATCATGTAATTTTAACCCATACACAAATATATACCTGAGTAACCATTTATATCCATGGCTTTGAGGTTTCTGCACTTGATGACTGTAATAGTAAGTCGTCCTGCAGTGGGCAGGTAGCAAAGGGAGAACATTATCTCACCCAGATCAACTCTTTCCTAAGACACACACACACACACACACACACACACACACACACACACACACACACACACAATCTGTAGAATATACAGATTGTTATATATTTTATATGCAGTATGTTATGACATATATAACCCCAATTACAAAAATGTTGGAATGCAGTGTTCATTGTAAATAAAAACAGAATGTAATGATTTGCAAATGCATACACCCATCTTCTCTTTAGAATAAAAAACATATTTTCTATGTGTCAGTCCTTGTTTTTTTTTCATCATATTTTACATTTCATTATGTGCCAATTGTTTTCAATTGGTAAAAATTCAGGACTGCAGACAGGCCAGTTCAGCACACAGACTATTCTACTACAAAGACATGCTGTTGTATAGATGCAGTATGTGGTTTACCATTGTCTTGCTGAAATATGCAAGGCTTTCCCTAAAAAAGACGTCAACAGGAAAGAAACATATGCTGCTCTAAAACCTGTATATACTCTTCCACCCAGTGGCGGGCGGTCAGGGCCAGCAAAACCTTCTCTGAATCACTGGCCTATATTTACCTAAATTCTAATATTTGTTCCAAGAAATGTTATTAATTTATTCCCAACATTTTATTCTCTTCATTTTGTAGCGTTTCTCTTGGCTGCACTGTTTCCAGTATAAGGATGTTAGTTTTTTGTCTAATCAGATTTCAGCCTCTATGCGCTGCCATAACAATCTAATCTGCCCAGGGCCTGCAAAGTCAGTACTGCTGGCTCTTTAGCCATAGTGAAAATAAGCAACGTGTCTGTTTCTTTAACCAATCAGATTTCATATTCGCCTCACAGACTAGCGTCAACATTTTTCCGTCCTCTGATTGGTTGATCAGAGGGAAACTGTTACAGCCAAGTTCAAATGGCAAAACACGTGTGTAGCGCAGTTCACACATGAATGCATCTGAGATAGACGTTTTTACACCTACGGAAGGAGTGAAATTGATTTGGTCTCGGACATACTTAAAAATCCATCCATCCATCCATCTTCTCCCGCTTATCCGATGCCGGGTTGTGGGGGCAGCAGTCTAAGCAAAGATGCCCAGACTTCCCTCTCCCTAGACACTTCTTCCAGCTCTTCCGGGGGGACACCAAGGCGTTCCCAGGCCAGCCGGGAGACATAGTCTCTCCAGCGTGTCCTAGTTCTTCCCCGGGGTCTCCTCCCAGTGGGACGCGCCCGGAACACCTTCCCAGGAAGGCGTCCAGGAGGCATCCGGAACAGATGCCCGAGCCACCTCAGCTGACCCCTCTCGATGTGGAGGAGCAGCGGATCTACTCTGAGCTCCTCCCGAGTGACTGAGCTTCTCACCCTATCTCTAAGGGATCGCCCAGCCACCCTGCGGAGAAAGCACATTTCGGCCGCCTGTATCCGGGATCTTGTCCTTTCGGTCATGACCCAGAGCTCATGACCATAGGTGAGAGTAGGAACGTAGATTGACCGGTAAATCGAGAGTTTCGCCTTGCGGCTCAGCTCCTTCTTCACCACGACCGCATTACTGCAGACGCTGCACCGATCCGTCTGTCAATCTCCCGTTCCACCCTTCCCTCACTCGTGAACAAAACCCCAAGATACTTAAACTCCTCCACTTGCGGCAGGAACTCCCCACCAACCTGAAGTGGGCAAGCCACCCTTTTCCGACTGAGGACCATGGCCTCGGATTTGGAGGTGCTGATTCTCATCCCAGCCGCTTCACACTCGGCTGCAAACCCTCCCAGTGCATGCTGAAGGCCCTGGTCTGATGAAGCCAACACGACAACATCATCTGCAAAGAGCAAAGATGAAATCGTGTCGTCACCAAACCGGACACCCTCCGACCCCTGGCTGTGCCTAGAAATTCTGTCCATAAAAATTATGAACAGAACCGGTGACAAAGGGCAGCCCTGCCGGAGTCCAACATGCACCGGGAACAAGTCTGACTTACTGCCGGCAATGCGAACCAAGCTCCTGCTTCGGTCATACAGGGACCGGACAGCCCTTAGTAAAGGGCCCCTGATCCCATACTCCCGGAGCACCCTCCACAGGCCGCCGCGAGGGACACAGTCGAATGCCTTTTCCAAACTTATATACCCTCTATACCCTCTACTTAAAAATCCATTTCCAAGAAAAGCTAGACATCGTGAGGAGAAGTCGGCCCACCCCAAAGCTAGCTAGCTTGTCTCAGCCCGGGAAAGGGTTTGTTCACCACTTCCAGACCAGTGAATACAAGCGGTACCACTGGCTTACAGCCTCTGAGGAGCAGTGCAAATTATAAATCTGAATCTTTGGTGAGTAAGTTGTATTTTATTTACATTTTGAAATATTGTCATGTTATTAGACAAATATAGATTCTGAACTGTTCCAGATGATGTACGTGGTACAGTTGCGGTTGTAGTGTAGAGGTTGGAGTTGTCTTAACTGGGTTTCTTGCTTTAGTAAAATGGTGCAAAATGCCTCTCTCTCTTTAATGCCACCCGTTGTTATATTGCATTTTTGTATAGTATTGATGGTTTCTATAATCGTGATGCGATAGTGGTGGTATTAAGAGGTGGATTAAGTAGGGTAAGTCCCCACTAAAGGCCCAGGTTCTAAATGCACGGCCTGCCACTGCTTCCACCAATAATTTTGCATTTACAGAGGTGAAAGCTGCCCATTCCATAGGCACTAATACACCTAATTAGTATCAGAGATTTAGGATTCTGAACTGAGCACTGATAACAGGTCCGGTGGTTCTTCTCCTCTTCAGTCCAGAGTATGTGGCATCCATGGTTTGGCACATCAGACAGACTGAATCCCTCGAAAGAGACCATTAGGTCAGGCTTGGGCCCAAGAGAAACCATCATGATCAGACTAACAAACCAAGCCACTGTGCCAATCTCCCCATTACCTTTGGTGATCAGTAGCTTTGCCCAATCATACAGTGCAGGAGGAACAAGAAATGTGCATTGAAGGAAGTGAACAGAATCAAGCTGTGGAATGAAGATACCTACTTTCTTACCCACTGCATTCATGATATGGGAGAAGTCAGGGCCGTGCACAGGGTGCCTGGTGGCTAGAGCTACTGCCACTCTGCCCTTATCAGAGGTGGCAAAAGTGCACACATCCATTACTTAAGTAGAAGTACAGATACTCATGTTTTAAAATACTTGGGTAAAAGTTGAAGTACTGATTATACCTTTTTACTTAAGTGAAAGTAAAGAAGTCTTGGCTCTGACATGTACTTAAGTAAAAAGTAGTTACTTCTACCCGTTTTAGCTGTTAACTCTACCTCACATCATATTACTATTTGACAGACAGACAGACAGACATAGATAGATAGATAGATAGATAGATAGATAGATAGATAGATAGATAGATAGATAGATAGATAGATAGATAGATAGATAGATAGATAGATAGATAGATAGATAGATAGATAGAACATTGTCATTGCATTGTACAGGTACACAGCAACAAAATGCAGTTTGGCATCTACCAGAAGTGCAAAAAGTAGCGATCGTGCAAATAGTGCAGATAAATATGTAGCATATTTACAGCATGTGATATATATATAAGCATATGTACAGTGATTAAATATAAAGGCTATAACAGTGCAGAGATGTGTGGACATCATTAAGAGCCTTTGCTATGTTTCCACACGAACAGTTAATGAGGTGATACCGGAGAAAGTGCACCTCTTCAAGTCAAGAAGCTTTTATATATATATATATAATCATAGACATTTTACAGATTTGAATGATGTATTGTTTTTATCTGCACGATCAATAAAGACAGTAATTTATGTTCGTGTCGCCATTATGAGAGAAAAAAACCCACAAAACGCCACCCAGAGGGTAAATTGTGTAAAACATGGTGGATTTGGTGTTTGATTTGAGACTTTGTGCAAAAATAAAACAAAAGTTTACTGATTACAATTATTTTTCGGTGGAGTTTATTTATTTATTGTATATCGAAGTAAAGAAGGGACGTCGTGAATGAGTGTATGCTTTGCTGGAGGTTTTAATTTCGCCTCTTTTATATTTAGTTATTTATTTATGTATTTTTACAAAAATGGTAAAAACAGAAATGCGCCCTGAATTGATGGCGTGTTAATAAAATCTAGTGCCGTTTACAATCATTTTAATTTTGACAGCCAAATATGTACAGTACAGACCAAAAGTTTGGACACACCTTCTCATTCAAAGAGTATTCTTTATTTTCATGACTATGAAAATTGTAGAGTCACACTGAAGGCATCAAGGGCTATTTGACCAAGAAGGAGAGTGATGGGGTGCTGCGCCAGATGACCTGGCCTCCACAGTCACCGGACCTGAACCCAATCGAGATGGTTTAGGGGTGAGCTGGACCGCAGAGTGAAGGCAAAAGAGCCAACAAGTGCCAAGCATCTCTCGGGGAACTCCTTCAAGACTGTTGGAAGACCATTTCAGGTGACTACCTCTTGAAGCTCATCAAGAGAATGCCAAGAGTGTGCAAAGCAGTAATCAAAGCAAAAGGTGGCTACTTTGAAGAACCTAGAATATGACATTTTTCAGTTGTTTCACACTTTTTTGTTATGTATATAATTCCATATATAATTCCACATGTGTTAATTCATAGTTTTGATAGTTTTCAGTGTGAATCTACAATTTTCATAGTCAAATAAAGAAAATAAAGAAAACTCTTTGAATGAGAAGGTGTGTCCAAACTTTTGGTCTGTACTGTATATATTAATACAAAACGAATTAAAAATGTTGTTACCGAATGAATGTATTCAGGCTGAACATCCACATATAGGACACAAGCAGAGAAAAGATGATGATCATGAATGTGTCTGTTCTCAGTCATGTTTACATCACTGACTCCCTCTGTCTCATCCAAGTGAACCCCAAACTTCTTACTGCCTTCTGGCCTGCTGATTCTTATCTTCGTAAAGAGTGAGAGCAGAATACAGCAGCGGATTGAAAAAGACGTGCTGTAACAGGAAATCGGTTGTTCGGCTGAAATCGGCGCGCAGTGAAAATAAAAAATATATATTTCACCAAATCAATGGATTAAAACTGAAGTAACGAGCCGGTTTTGAAAATGTAAGAAGTAAAAAGTACAGATATTTGTGTAAAAATGTAATGAGTAAAAGTAAAAAGTTGTCTGAAAAATAAATAGTGGAGTAAAATACTGATACCAGAAAAATCTACTTAGGTACAGTAACGAAGTATTTGTACTCCGTTACTTCCCACCTGTGGCCCTTATCAGCAATCAAACAGCTCAAAGAGTTCTGTTACCACTCTGCTAAAGAGCCACTGACTATGCTCTGTTTCCACGCTCAAAGTCACTCACAATCTGAGTGATCGCTCAGAGTGGAGACAACAGTTCCCGAAAGTTGTTACATTAACAGGTTGATGCATTACAATTCACATTACAGTCAGTGGCTGATCCACTAAATAAGTTTTTTTTTTTCCTACAATATATTCACATTCTTAGAATTATAATGTCTAATCAAACTATTGTACCGAATCAGATATATTTTAAATAACACCAAATTTGTTGTTGGTGGCACACTTTGTAGACAGAAAGAAAAATGTAAAAAAAAAACAATACCTTCACAAAAAAAAGGACAGAGACAGAAAAGGGGAAATGCAGTTCAAAATGACAAATACAGAAAGCAAGCAGGTAAACATATAGAGCATTTAGCAGTATGTCACACTTAAATACCTGTAATTAGGTATTAGGTCACATTATAATCACTTTGAATCACTACAATCACTATTAGTATTCCATCACATCATAATTATAATATTTTTTTCAAACCATATTAATAGAAGGTCTATAAATAGTTAGGCCAAAAAAAGAAAAGGTACTGGTAATATAAATGTTTTAAATGATTTCTTTATTAGTATATAATAAAGTCCCTAATAAAAAAGTTTTGCTGGAAAAAGGAATAGAGAAATTCTAACTTAACTGTTAAATTTTAACTTAACTGTTCAAAACAGATAAGAACATCTATAATAAAGTCTAAAATTATTACAGAGTGCCTTCTCTTTTAATTGTGTAATTCTAATAACTGGATGATTTGTATTAACAAGTACCCACCCCATTTAGTTCCCCCTTTTTTTGCCTGTGCACAGTCCTGGGTGAAGTAATTTGTCCTCTATGCAATGAATGCACAATAGCAAAAGTGCTGGGTTTATTATATTACAAGTAAACAAACGTGAAACAGGCTATAGTTATGGGGGTATAAACGAAAAGCAGAAATGTGATCAGGAAACTGGTAAAACATGAAACATAAACTTAAATGACTCAGTAATAACAGCTAAACTGAACAAGTTACTTCTTGAATACGAGACTGAAACAAAGGGGGTATATAAAAAGGGGTATGAATTGATTAACACAGAAATAGAGAGCACCTGTAAACAGATGGATATATAAAGAATGACAAATGATATGACGTGATGGTTGGGGAAAGAACATAAACTGAATGGAGCACATGACTATGTAAACACAGAAGTGAGTTCTCACACTATGGGCATGCACTTCAGACTAAGTAACAATTTTCTACATTTCTATTAGATGTATTAGCGTGACAATCACATTAGTAGACCAGATCATTTGATCAGCTGAACGTAATAAGTCAGCAGCTGAGCAGGGTCCTGCTTGAACTTATTACATTATTTAAAAAATGGATTTACTTACATTAGTGGCACACTGAATGTCTTTCCAGATGAACGTCTCCCTGGAAAGATCAGACACTTCGAAGAGGTTATCAAGTAATACTTCGCCAATCATGTCATGTCGTGAGAAGCGGTCAAAGTCAAATACACTCAGGTGCAGTTTTCTTGTGGTCACCTGCTCATAAGGAACTGGAAATTGAAAGGTCTCATCAAATGTAGGGTTGAGGGTTTTGCAATGCACACGAGTCTGGAACTTGTGCTTGCGATCTGGCAGCAAGTATATCTTAACATACGGATCTGAGCTGCCACAAATGTCCTTGGCAGGCAGGCCTTCTGCCTTGACAATGGTGACAAGCAGCAGCTCACCCTCGTAATCATATTTGAGTGCAAAATAGATTTTGCCACAAGATTCGGTTGCATCATTCTTAAATGACTGGTCAGACTCCTGCATGTTCTGTTTGTACAGTTCTGGCTGGATGCGGCCCAGTGAGGCAATTGTGCAGGCAGAGTGATCTTCCATGCCTGGCAAATCATTCTCATGGTCCAGACTAGTGATGTGGTGCATTTGTCTGGGTAGGTGCTTCTTGAAGGAATTGTGCCTAAAGACATTTAGATTTAGTTACAATTTATTTATAAATGTTTCCAGATAATACACCAGGTTTATTAAACTAATTAAAATTACTATAACTAAACTGAAATTTATGCACTAGTAAACTATGTTTAAACATGAAGAAATTGAGCAATCTAGGCATTAAGTTAACAACCACAACCTAAAATTACTGTAATGGCAGTGCTTGACAAATATGAGAAGCCCTAAGTCAGGGCTGACCTGTTTGAAGAGGTTGGTTCAGTAGTCTGCCGTGAAATACAAGTACGTCTCAGCAAGTGGTCCTTCATGGACAGCTCCACATCTGCTGGGATGTCTGGTGATGTGTGACTGATCTTTACTGCTCTCTCCAGGATGTTTCCAGGATTCTTTAGTTTATTTTCCTCCATAATGTCTGTTTGCTCTGGGTAACGATCTCCAGCACTATTTCTAGGTGACAGCCTCTCTGGGTGGGAAGACAGAAGAGTCTTGCCACATCAGTATGTCCAGCACAGGTTTCAGCTGGTGAAGCCAATGATAGACAGTAGTGCTACGCCACATACCACAAATAGCAGTGGGAAATTATAGGAGCCATCTGGTGAAGATAAAATGGACAGAAAATAATATATAGGGCTGTTTCGAGTGTCATTTATGATAAAAGTGCTTCAGCAGGGTAATGTCAAACAATCATACAAAAATCGGCCTATCAAATATTTAGAGGCTGCCTATAACTGAGCTTCCCACAAGATTTGGTTGCACCATTCTTAAACAACTGGTCAGACTCCTGCATATTCTGTTTGTACAATTTAGTCTGGATGTGGCCAAGTGAGGCAGTTGTGCAGGCAGAGTGATCTTCCATGCTTGGCAGATCATTCTCATGATCCAGACTGGTGATGTGCATTTGTCTGGGTAGGTGCTTCTTGAAGGAATTGTGCCTAAATACATTTAGATTTAGCTACAATGTATTTATAAATGTTTACAGATAATACACCAGGTTCATTATACATCAGATTAATTTGTTCATAATATTCATTTTATTTATTTATTTAACCTTCATTTAGCCAGGAAAAAAATCACTGAGATTAAAAATCTATTTTACAGGAGTGACCAGGCCAAATGAGCAGATATACAATTAGTTTCGAACACAGATTTACACAGTACAAACAAAATAAAACAATTACATATGATGATATTATTAACTAATTATTAACTAATGTTAATAATAATAATAGATAAATACTATGCATCAGAATGTATATAGTTCTAAAGAAAATTACAAACGTATTTTACAATTACTTTTACAACATTTATATCTATGCACATTTTCGTTAATCTTTATTCTTTAAACTAACAAACATTTGACTGCTGTTAAAACAGTTTTAAAAAAAAAACGTATGAATATGTCAGGGATCCACCTGCCACGCCCCCTTTGGTGGCTCTCTATGCCTCCGCTCTCCCTAAAGCTCCAGGTTTAATCACGCACACCTGGAGCTCTTCATCACTCATGCCTCCACTCTCTCTGAAGCTCCAGGTTTGACGATGCACACCTGAAGCTTATCATCACTCCACCCCGCTCCTACATAAACCCCTCACTCTCATTCACTCCCCGTTCGTTATTGTTTATGTTGGACTTTCCGTGCTGTGTGTGTTTATGGCTTCATGTAGGACTCTATGTTCCGTTTCATCCGGACTCCAATATCCTGCACCGGCTGCGCACTTCCTTTCAGCGCATCTCGGATCAGCTACGCTGCTCCCCAAGCGCACCTCGGACTCTCTCTAACCAAAGACTGCCGTGTGTGTGTGCGTGTGCGTGTGTGCTTGTGTGTATCTCTCTCCCTCACTCGCTGTATTAAACCCGAGCGAACCGTACTTCGGCTTCCACCTCCGTTTCATTTGCACCCCGACAGAATAACGAACCTCTGAAAAGGAATACACAAAAAAAAAAAAAAAAAAAGGAGAAAGAAGAAAGGGATATGATCGGGTTGCTGCCGTGGTCCCGGTGCGATCCAAACCTCGGTTGGAGGATTCGCTGTGCCACGATGAAGCGCCGGCCAAGCTCCGCCTCTGAAAACACCCGGAAGCACGCTGCTGGTTCATCCTCGCCGGCTCAGGAACGTGTAAGCGTGGCCCGGCGAGTCATCTGGAATTCCCGGCGGAGAGCTCCTCCTCACTCCAAGGTCTCCAGGCTAACTCAGTTCCACTCCAGGACCTCCAGAACAGCTCCGTTCCGCCCCGGAGCTCCCCAGAACACTCAGCTCAACCCCAAGGCCAAGACAGGGACGTCGTACCGCCGCCTG
Source organism: Silurus aristotelis (assembly GCF_946808225.1). Lineage (NCBI taxonomy): Eukaryota > Metazoa > Chordata > Actinopteri > Siluriformes > Siluridae > Silurus > Silurus aristotelis. The sequence goes on along the minus strand of NC_139601.1, from coordinate 8,216,438 downwards.
GCCGCAAAAGGGGCGTCGTACCACCGCCTGGCCGCAAAAGGGATATCAAACAGCCGCCTGGTCGCAAGAGGGTCGTCGCACCGCTGCCTGGCCGCAAGAATGAGGACATATCGCCTCAGACCGCCTACGACGGTGGCAAGGCAACCCACAGGTCCTCCGACAGCCCCAGGTTGCTTCCGGAGCCACCATAGCCCCAAGCTCCTCCGATGGTGACGTCACGCCTCTGAGCTCCTCCGATGGCGACTTCACGTCTCTAAGCTTCTCCAAAGGTGATGTCATGCCTCTGTGCTCCTTCGATGGCAACGTCTCACCTCTGTTCTCCTCCGATGGCAAAGTCACACCTCCAAGTTCCTCCGAGGGCGACGTCACGCCTCCAAGCTCCCTTAAAGGCGAGGTCTCGCCCCAGAGCTCCCCCGATGGCGATATTTATCCTCCGAGCTCCGCCGATGGCAACGTCTCACCTCCGAGCTCCTCCGATGAAGACGTCTCGCCTCCGAGCTGCTCCGATGAAGACGTCTCGCCTCCGGGCTCCTCCGATGGCGACGTCTCGCCTCCGGGCTCCTCCGATGGCGACGTCTCGCCTCCGGGCTCCTCCGATGGCGACGTCTCGCCTCCGGGCTCCTCCGATGGCGACGTCTCGCCCCCGAGCTCCTCCAAAGGTGACGTCTCTCTCCCGAGCTTCCTTGAGGGTGACGTCTCGCCTCTGAGCTCCTCCGATGGCGACGCCTCGCCTCTGAGCTCCTCCGATGGCGAAGCCTCGCCTCTAAACTCCTCCGATGGCGACGCCTCGTCTCTGAGCTCCTCCGATGGCGACGCCTCGCCTCTGCGCTCCTCCGATGGTGGGGTCACTTCTCTGAGCTCCTCCAATTGCGGCGTCACTCCTCTGAGCTCATTTGATGGCGGCGCCACTCCTCTGAGCTCCTCCGTCGGCGACGTCTCGCCCCTGGGCCCCACCGTCTGCGACGTCTCGCCCCCGGGCTCCTCCGTTGGCGACGTCTCGCCAAAGAGCTCCTCCGATGGGGACGTCCCGCCTCTGAACTCCGCCGTGGACGTCCCTCGGTCTCTGGACACCACCGGGGTCGTTTTTTTGATCCCCGTCTCCACCGAGTGCATCACTTGTACTCCGATCTCTGCTACGGACGTAGCTCAGATCCTGACCTCCCCAGTGGGCGTCTATCCGGCCCTGATCACCGCCGAGGGCATCACTCGGTCTCAGGTCTCTGCTGTGGAGGTCGCTCAACCTCGGGGCTTCGCTGCGTGTGCAGCTTGGTCCCTATCCTACGCTGGAGCTGTCTCTCTGCCTCCAGACTCCGCTGAAGACGTCCCTCCGTCCCTGGTCTCCGCTACAGGCGGCTCTCCGTCCCTGGTCGCCGCTGGAACCGTTTCTCCGGCCTTCATCCTGGCTCTGATCTTCATCAGGGGTTTCGCTCCATTTCTGGCCTCCGCAACGAGCTACACGCCGTCCTGTGCCTTCGGGATGGGCATTGTCTGGTTCCTGCGCTCCGCCTGGGCTGTCGCCCTGCCTCAGGTCCTTCCCGGCCGGCCTTCTCCCGTCCTGCGGAGTTTCTGACCGGGTCCCTTTCGACCCTGGATGAACACCAGGATCCTCCTCCGAGTGCCCTGGCCCTCCAAACGTCTGTGGGTTTGGGGCGTCAGGTGCCGCTGGGGGGGGGGGATGTCAGGGATCCACCTTCCACGCCCCCTTTGGTGGCTCTCTATGCCTCCGCTCTTCCTAGAGCTCAAGGTTTGATGATGCACACCTGAAGCTTATCATCACTCCATCCCGCTCCTACATAAACCCCTCACTCTCATTCACTCCCCGTTCGTTATTGTTTATGTTGGACTTTCCGTGCTGTGTGTGTTTATGGCTTTATGTAGGACTCTTTATGTTCCGTTTCATCCGGACTCCAATATCCTGCACCGGCTGCGCGCTTCCTTCCTTTCCTAATTTAGCCTGAGAAAGCTGCTGTTCACCTGTATGGTTTTATAAACATATCTCGTTACACATAGGCCTTGTAACTAATTCAGGGTTGAGAGTGTTGGCTTCATTAATAACCTATTAGGCTTCCTATTTTTCTCATTCTAAAAGGGTTTTGTCACTATGTTTAATGTTTTAAGCCACTGTTGTCACTTGTGTGGGAGCATTGTCCTATTTTCCTTTTGCACAGAACAGATAGTAGTGGGAGTTTAGTACATTTAAAACAGTTTAGAACATAAATGAACAACAGTATAAATATGTTTATAATGTATATAATTTGACTATATGCATTGTACTATATTCTTTATAGGATACAATTTAAAGACTGTGTCCGAGTAATACTCTTGTCATTCATAGTGCAGACAAAAGTATCTGAGTTTACTGGAACTAACAATATATTGTGTGTTAACAAAAATATGATATAATACAGACTAATTGTGATTGATGATCCGCTGTGGCGACCCCTTAAGGGAGCAGCCAAAAGAAGAAGAAGGAGAAGAAGAAAGAAGAAGAAGAAGAAGAAATAATAATAATAATAAGAAGAAGAAGATAGACTAATGGTGATTGTACTTTATTTCATTCACAGCTAGTTTTAATTCCTTCTTTAATTATTGTCTGTATATATACCCCGATTTGTGTTTTGATGTACTGAAATAACTTGATGAGTACCAAGCCATTCATAATTTATGTAGTATATGTAGTGTTGTTGTCCAATTGCCTGACCTTTTTTCCAGAAACAATTTAAGATGTAACAAAATTAAACAAAAGATTTTTAAAAAGTTATATAGAGGTGTGCATGTGTAAATACTTGAGTACACAGCCTATGAGCAGTCAGTTAAAATCAAAATGAATGTAAAAGAATCTTAAAAAAAAACAACTAAAAAAAAGCTGAACTAAAGGCTTATGATAATACTTCTGAATGTGAGTTTAAATTTGATTGGTTAATTTTAAGCAAAGTCATATGCCTGGTTATCAAAAAGTGTGCACAATAATACAAATGGTTAATTAGATTATATTTCTATTATAAAAACATTTCTATTCATTTTTCATTGGATGTTCATTGAATGTTTTGGTTGTTATAAATTAAATGTATAAAAGATCTAACAGGATTTATTATTTAAGCATATTCTTTTGCCTTTTTATTAAACCAACTTATTAAACAAATTGGCAGGACAACAAATATATTTTCAAATACAATATGAGATACTTTGCAAGTCAATATAAATTCTAATTTACACAAGATCCACAAAACAAGAATTGTCCTCTCTCACATTCTGCAGCAGATTCTGCTGCATGTACCTTCTAGCATATCTTGTGCAACAGGTTCTTTATATATCCTGGTTATTATCAGGACTTAATTCAGCATTACAGGATTGCCCTTAATAGTAATAAAAATCTTGCAGATATTACATCCAGTTTATTTCAGAGCTATGTAATTCGAGGGACATCTGTGCATAACAGCTAAAAAAATGAACAAAAACCCCTAAGGCAATCATGATAAAATTTCATGTACCTCACTATAGGATTTATGAGATATTTTCCAGTAATAAAATTGACCATAGCAATGCTTACTTTAGCAATGATTTCTACATTTTCTTTTTGATTTCTACTGTACTTTTTGCACAGCAATTTATAGCATCTAAAAATTTAAAACACATGAACAAACAAAAAAACAGTAAAAAAAAAAAAGTACCAAAATGTGTTAATTTCCTACACACCAAATTCAGTTACAGTTCAGTATTAAATTTTTAACACTTCAGTGAGTGAGTGAGTGAATGAGGGTGAGTGTGTGTGTGTGTGTGTGTGTGTGTGTGTGTGTGTGTGTGTGTGTGTGTGTGTGTGTGTGTGTGTGTGTGTGTGTGTGTGTGTGTGCACTTCATTTATGGTGATTGGCCCTTTAGAATGAGTTCAGGGCAGCAGATGTGAGAAACAGAACTGTCACTGCCAATTTACTTCTGACTCATTTGACTGGTCTAATAAATTGGGTTAATGAAAAGGGAAGAGGATGGTGCACGATCTTTAACACTGTCTCTTACAACTGCCAACAGTGAAGCAAGCAAGCAGCATATTACTGAACACAGACACAGATATTAAGAAACAGACTGTGCTACAGATTCACACCTCGACTAAGACATGAGGCTCAGCTGTCTCTGTGTGTGTGCGTGTGTTAAAGAGTGTGAGAGAAAGAAAGAAAGTGAATCACTCTGGCCATCTTTCCTGCTATTTAGTTTACATAGTGTATCATTTTAAAATGTGGTAACACACTAAAACACACTACATGAATATTCATGCACTAATACCTGAATTACATACTTAGATGAATACAACTAATGATGAGATAAGGCATGGACAAATCACAAAATATAAAGAGCCAACCTTAACACTCATGGAAGCATTATAAACGCATGATTAATGAACACCTACTGTACATGTTTTTCAGTGAATGCATTAATCAACACACAAGGTACACTATATCACACATGCTGTAAAATAAATAATTTGAATTAAACAGCTGATTAGGTATTCATTAAAAACATCATTTGAAATATTATTTGCCATTTGCAGTTTCCTATGGACAGATTACTTTCATAATTGACACTGATCCTTCTTATCGACCATAGATAACACTAATAATAAATTTCAGTAATAAGCTATAAGGGTGAAATTAATCAAAGATAGCAATCGTACACACATCCTTCACTCAAGTAGAAGTACAGATACTAAAAGACTTTGATAAATGTAAAAGTACTGACTACACATTTTTACTCAAGGAAAAGTAAAGAAGTTGGGCTCTGATGTGCTTGAGTAAAATGTAGCCATTACTACTATCTGTTTTAGTGTCATGCTCCTAACTGGACCTCACATCATATTAATATATTGATATAAAATAATTTAAAATGTTGTAATCTAATGAATGTATCCAGGCTGAACAACCACCATATAGAACACAAGCAGAGAAAAGATTTTGATCATTTGATCGGAATGTTTCTGTTCTCAGTCATGTTTACATCACTAACTCCCTCTGGCTCATCCACTTTAGCCCCTTGTCCCTGTTGCCTTCTGCCATGGTCGTTGTTAGCTTCGTAGACTAGTCTTTGTCTGTGGTGTGTGATAGCCAAGAAATTCTACACCAGTGGTAGATAAAAAAAAAAAGTGGTGCAATGACAAGAAATAGGTTGATGGGTTGAAAACTGTGAGCAATGAAAATAAAAAATATTGATCATGTCACCAAAAAGACTGAAACTAAAGTAACGAGCCAGGTTTAAAGTGTAAGAAGTAGAGAGTTCAGATATTTGTTTAAAAAAATTTAATGAGTGAAAGTAAAAATGTAAAAGAAAGAAAAATAAATACTGAAATAAAATGCTGATGCCAATCTACTTAAGTACAGTAAGAAGTATGTGTATGTGATTTATTTTTGCATGATTTACTTCATGTCAGTCGGGTCATTATGAACAGTAACCCATTTTTGTCCTGTTTTTGGGCACTGCCCTACTTTTAAGTAATCCACTTTAACTAAACAACATGTACTGCAAGTGATATTTTCAGGCATAAATTTATGACATTCACATGACAGTTAAGGGAAACTCTCTGGGATTAGTACATGAACCAACTCGCTATTAGTTTATATTTAAGTAAATATTAAATAGAGGATTTAATACCTAATATAATTATATATTAACTGTAAATTAAATGTGTTCCTGCATCTAAGGATATTAGGAGAAGGTCTCTTAATAATGAAAAGAAACAGAAAAACAGTGCTTTTTGTTTGGCTGCTACACCGACCAAAAACAATATTCATATAAACGGAGAATATTAAGCTTTTCTGACTCGTTTTAGAGGATCTGCTGATTCTTTGTTTAAAAATGTGTGTAAAAGCAACATAAGTACTGCAGATTGCGACCTCGAATGTTAGTTAACAAAATATTAATCAAATGTTTACTCAACAATAAGACGCATTTTATCTTACACGAACTTACACTGACGTATCTCGAGCCGAAAACACTAGCGAATAAGCCGCGCGATTTCTTACCGATGATGGGGTTTAGTTCTTTCCCTCTTTAAACATGTTCCCGGCTTTAACTAGTTTTCTTCCTAGGGGGTTTTAGGGATCTTCCCTCTCCAACGCTTCAGGACCAGATGGGCTCGGCGCAGAGGCGTGCGCGTTTCTATGGCAGCGCCAGTAAACCAGCCTGAAGCCAACTATCACCAAGAGCGATGCTCCTGCCTTAATTAGCGGGTGAATAAAGTCACGTTTTATTTAGTTTGCCCCTATTTTTTGTCACAAAGATCACTAAACTTATTTGTTCATGCGTAAATATTATTGTCACCCATATTTAAATGTAGGTACGATAATAATTTTTCCTTAGTTTATTCATATAGGCCCACACGATTTTACAGTGTCCCCTATTTGAATTGCAAACCTATTAACAGGACAGTTTCATGAATTTCAAATACAGTGAAGCAACAAAAGTGGCTTTAAGACAAAGAAGGATGAAAAGACTGAAAGCGATAGAAAGCAAAGACAGTGCTAGTTCACTTCAGTTTGATTCCTTGTGAAGAGAGAGAGACAGATATTTATATATTTTGTTATATTTTAGATAGATATATAATAAAATCATATTTTGATCATTCAATCAACACTGTGAAATGTGATATACAGTACTCTATTTTGTACTATGTAAAGATTTTAGGCAGGTGTGAAGAAATGCTGTAAAGTACGACCGCTTACAAAAATGAATGTGCTGTTCGAACTTATTATTTTTTTAAAAAGCACAAAGAAGTGGGCAATGATGAGGGCCATAGACACAGTGGTTGGCCAAGGAAATCTGATGCAGTGGATGAAAAACACATTATGCTTACTTCCTTTTGACATCTGAAGATATCCAGCAGTGCTTTTAGCAAAGAACTTGCAAAAACCAGTGGGACCCAGGCACACCGATCTACTGTCCAGAGAAGTATGGCCAGGAGTGGTCTTCAGGGAGGAATTGTGGCCATAAAGCCATACCTCCAACATGAAAACAAGGCTAAGCTAATCAACAAAGAATGCAAACATAGGATACAAATTTGATTTGTATTTCTCTGCTGTTCATTTACTTTCCAATTTTTAATTGATAAGATAATAATACACTATATTGTTGAAGGTATTCTTACTTTACAGAATTTATTTCACACCTACCTAAAATGTGTGCACAGTACTATATGTATATTTTAATAGTGGATGGTGGACAGTGATACAAAATATTTTTCTTACTTTGTCAATGTAGTTTAATTTATTACTTATTACATTTTACTGTGAAATCCAACTTTTTGTTTTATTCAAGGGGAATAAAACATGACATTACTGCCATAAAGTAAACATTTTTTTTTTCTATATTAACTGAGTGAATATTGACAAGCCACAATGCTTCTGGGAGAATGTTGTAAATGACAGACATTGAGATGGTTCTACACCTTCATTTGAGTCCAGCTGTGTTTGATTATACTTAGGAAAGCCACACACCTGTCTATATAAGACCTTACAGATCACATTTGATCATGTCTGAGCAAATGAGAATCATCATAAGGTCAAAGGAACTGCCTGAAGAGCTCAGAGACAGAATTGTGGCAAGGCACAGATCTGGTCAAGATTACAAAAATATGTCTGCTGCACTTAAGGTTCCTAAAAGCACAGTGGCCTCCATAATCCTTAAATGGAAGACGTTTGGGACGACCAGAAACCTTCCTAGAGCTGACCGTCTGGCCAAACTGAGCTATCGGAGGGGGAAAAGCCTTGGTGAGAGAGGTAAAGAAGAACCCAAAGATCACTGTGGCTGAGCTCCAAAGAGGCAGTCGGGAGATGGGAGGAAGTTATAGAAAGTCAACCATCACTGCAGCCCTCTACCAGTTGGGGCTTTATGGCAGAGTGGCCCGACGGAAGCCTTTCCTCAGTGCAAGACACATGAAAGCCTGCATGGAGTTTGTTAAAAACACACCTGAAGGACTCTAAGATGGTGAGAAAAAGGATTCTCTGGTCTGATGACCAAGATATAACTTTTTGGCATTAATTCTACACTGTAAAATATTTTAAGCCAGTACAACAACAAAAAAAAAATCTTAGTACCAATTTCCTTCTGCTTTTTTTTTTTTTGTTCACTCAACTTTTGTAACTAACAGTTATACTGACTGAAATTAATTTGTCAGTCATACAAAAAATATTTAACTGGGTCAACTTAAGATTGTTAGTGTTGTGGAGAGGTGCAACTATTTTTTAACAAACCTTTTTAAGTTGTGCCAATTCAACATTTTTGGTCTATAGAACTCAATGTCTGAAGTTGAGTGAACAAAAAAATCCTTTTGGAAATTGGTACTAAGTAATAATGTGTTACGACTGGAAACTACAATAACATTGCCCAAGTCAAAAACTGAAAACAGTGAGTCAATGTTAACAAAACATTTATTTTTGTTGGAGGCAAAAGTTGGTTGGTAAGTGTAATTTGCAACACTGCAAATTGAAATACTGCAATACAGTAAAACAGTTTTACAAAACACTGCCAATGCTAATGAGAAACACAAACTTTACAAATACTTTTTAAATTTAAAAGAGCATCCATCTACAAAGTAATGACGCACCTAAACATGAAACATTTAAATATCAATTGAATAAAAAAATATCAAGTAAAAGAATAAGCATTTGGCTTTTTAGATAATTCAACCCAGTACAAGTCTTAAAAATTCAAAATATTTAAGCCAAAGCAATTCAACAATGAAAATTGAAATACTGCAAGTAAAACTAAACACTGCTGTTAAAACAGTATTACAAAGCATTAACACTGTTATATGTATATGAAATCTTGATAAACAGTAGCAAATGTAAACATAAGCATTTTACTTTTAGAGAATTCAAGGCTAACTTTTAAACAACACTGAAAGCATCTTAAACTGCCTATACAGTAAGTAGCTTATTCTTCAGGGACTGAACTCTGTTGGTGCACTTTTCACCCAATCCCACAAAGATGTTCTGCACTGCCTCAAATGTGTATTTTAGTCCTTTTGAATACTCAATGTTCAGTGCATAGAGAAGTCCAAAGAGTACCATGAAAGCAGTAGGAAAGTCAGGTAGGTCCTGCATGACCACAGTTTCCTCCAGAATGATGCCGAAGTTTAGACATGTCTTTGTTGTCTGCGAGATATCGTCCTCCATGACTTCAAGGATGCACAGTTTCACTCCTCTTCTGTAGGTCTCCTCCAAATCACTGTCCCAAGAATTATACAAATTTCATGAAAAATTGTTGTGCATATGTACAAATATAAAAAAATAAATCAAAGCTCAAACTCTAGCAAAAAACAAAACAAAAAAAAAAAAAACATGGCACTGTGACAAGCAGGACAAGGATAAGAACCATGGGGAAAAAAAACGCTGATAAAAAGATGAACTGACAACTGATGAACTATAATCACTTATTTTGCATTTTTGGTGATGTTTGAAGTTGTGGCTATGAAATGTTATATAGACATTAGTTTTAAAATTACAGTGCAAAAATGGGCATTGCACTGTCTCATTCCTTTTTAGATGTGTACCCAGATGCCTGATGAAGTTTTTTTCAGCACAAACATTGTGATAATCACATAGGTCACATTTAAATGTAGCTTGTACTGTTGTTTTATCAGAATTTGTGTGGACCCTATATAAATGAGTTTTCAACCCACCTGGTGTTTTGAAAGAGCAGACACACTCAGGGTAGACAATGAATTTATACTTATGTTTTTTATTTTTTAGTGTATGACAACTTCTGCACAGAGATTTTCAAAAATCATTATCTCTTCAGAACGTTATCAATTAATCTAACTTACTACTGTTGTAGCAATTAATCAGAATTCTTAGCTGCCCTTTAGTACTGTAACGTTATTAGCAGATGGAGAACCATGTAGCCTAATATGGCTGAAGTCAACAGAATGTGCACGTTTTAATATTACTGTGCAGCAAAATCCATCGCAACAAAAGATAAAAACTTAAATATTTCACGTAACGTTTAAATGATTACAAAATAAAGCTAATTTAAACATTAAGTAATGTTTATAACTTGCAAAGTATAGTTAGCTGCTAGTGGTGTTTCTATTTTCCCAACGAACTAATATCAACTAATTCAGAAGTAAAGTACAACAAAAACAAAATAAAATCACTCACCATATATATTCCTCTGGATTATTATCACCACGTGCTGCCTTGTCTTTAATAAAGATTTTTCTCCGACCGTTTGATGAACACGCCTTGTCTTCTCAAGTTGTTTTAAAAAAGTGACCGTTGACTCACATCTTGGTTGTGCAAAGGTCACGTACTGAGGGGCGTGGTTTGGCCCGAGAGGAAAATATCATTTTTATCGTAAAACATGCTGCTAATTATTTTTAAATGTATGTTTTATTCAAATGTAACATTTCAATAAAAAAAGAACTCCTAATTAGGCTAATTGTGTTCTGTTCTGTCTTTGAGGGTATTATGCAAACTAGTGAGATGAGGCGCCCACTAACGAACTTCACAGTAAAAGTCTTCCTCCGCCAATTTAATGCTGCCTCACTTAAATTTCCTCCCGCTTTTGAAAGACTTGAGTTCAATTTTGACTTCATTTCCTGTGTGTGTGTGTGTGTGTGTGTGTGTGTGTGTGTGTGTGTGTGTGTGTGTGTGTGTGTGTGTGTGTGTGTGTGTGTGTGTGTGTGTGATGAAACTAGTATTTATCAGAATTACAATAGCACGTGAAGGGAGCATCATTTCCTGAGTTCACAATATACTGCTGTGCACAATATAGGCTACTATACGATTACTTCTAATAATAATAATAATAATAATAATAATAATAATAATAATAATAATAATAATAATACATTACTATTGTACATTATTTGCACAATATATTATAATTTATACAGTGTGCATGATTTAATTTATTAATACTATTATCCACTAATACTTTATTTCTGTGCATAAAAAAAAAAAAAAAATATATATATATATATATATATATATATATATATATATATATATATATATATATATATATATATATATATATATATATATATATATATTACTATTATTAACACTATTACATTTGGCACAATGAAGTTATTAAAAAAAAATAACCAAACAACCATTTTTCTTCAATGTACCATAAACAAATTGTATTAGTATTTGCTAGTGGGAGGGCAGTTCCTAACTTAACTTAATAAGTTGGCCGAATTTTTTTGGATGAACTTGCAAAACCTTGTTCACAAAACTAAACATTTTAGGTTTATGGAAAGAAACTTGGTTTAGGTTGAATAAATGTATTAAACATAGTTGTACTGACTTTTTCATAGAAATTTGCTGAGCCAACAAAAAAAAAAAAAAACAGTAATTTGAACTTATTTCGAGTTGGATTTTTTACAGTGTAAGCGGTATGTGTAGAGAAAACCAGGCACTGCTCATCACCTGTCCAATACAGTCCCAACAGTGAAGCATGGTGGTGGCAGCATCATCCTGTGGTAGTGTTTTTCAGCTGCAGGGACAGGATGACTGGTTGCAATCGAGAGAAAGATTAATGCGGCCAAGTACAGGGATATCCTTGACGAAAACCTTCTCCAGAGTGCTCTGGACCTCAGACTGGGCCGAAGGTTTACAACAAGACAATGACCCTAAGCACACAGCTAAAATCTGAATCCTTTCCTCACTGTAAGTGAGAAAATTTTTTGTTGAAATAGCTGCCATAATTTCTTGCTAGCAGATTCAATTCAATTGATTTTTATTTAACAATAAACATTGTCTCAAAGCAGCTTTACACAGAAAATGCAATGATGAATGAAAAAGAATGTTTGTAAGTGTAAGTTTGTCCCTAATTGTCCCTAATGACGGTGGCAACTGTGGCAAGGAAAAACTCCCTGAGATGGCATAAGGAAGAAACCTTGGGAGAAACCAGACTCAAGAGGGAACCAATCTGGGTGGCACAGAATGTCCATTTATTACAGCCCATTCATTATTTGTATCTTGCCAAGATTCATTACATTTGTCTTATGATTGCAGAACTTCTTCTTCTTCTTCTTCTTCTTTCGGCTGCTCCCATTAGGGGTCGCCACAGCGGATCATCCGTCTCCATACCACCCTGTCCTCTATATCTGCCTCTTTTACACCAACTACCTGCATGTCTTCCCTCACCACATCCATGAACCTCCTCCTTGGCCTTCCTCTTTTCCTCCTACCTGGTGGCTCCATCTTCAGCATTTTTCTACCAATATAATTCATGTCCCTTCTCTGCACATGTCCAAACCATCTCAATCTCGCCTCCCTCACCTTGTCACCAAAACATCCTACATGTGCTGTCCCTCTAATAAACTCATTTCTAATCTTGTCCATCCTCGTCACTCCCAACGAAAACCTCAACATCTTCAGCTCTGCTACCTCCAGCTCCACCTCCTGTTTTTTACTCAATGCCACTGTCTCTAATCCATACAACATCGCAGGTCTCACCACAGTCCTATAAACTTCCCTTTCATTCTTGCAGATACTCTTCTATCACAAATCACTCCTGTCACTCTTCTCCACCCACTCCACCCTGCCTGCACTCTTTTCTTTACTTCCCTAACACACTCTCCATTACTTTGCACTGTTGACCCCAGGTACCTGAACTCCTCCACCTTCTCCACCTCTTCTCCCTGCAACCGCATCACTCCACTGCCCTCCCTCTCATTCACACACATGTACTCTGTCTTACTCCTACTGACTTTCATTCCCCTTCTCTCCAGCGCATATCTCCACCTCTCCAGGCTCTTCTCAACCTGCTCTCTACTCTCACCACAAATCACAATATCATCTGCAAACATCATAGTCCAGGGAGACTCCTGTCTGACCTCGTCCGTCAACCTGTCCATCACCACTGCAAACAGGAAAGGGCTCAGGGCCGATCCTTGATGCAGTCCAACCTTCACCCTGAACCAGTCTGTCGTACCTACTGCACACTTTACTGCCGTCACACTGTCCTCATACATGTCCTGCACCACCCTCACATACTTCTCTGACACACCTGACTTCCTCATACAATACCACAACTCCTCTCTCGGCACCCTGTCGTACGCTTTCTCTAAATCCACAAATACACAATGCAGCTCCTTCTGTCCTTCTCTATACTTCTCCATCAACATCCTCAAAGCAAATAAGGCATCTGTGGAGCTCTTCCTCGGCATGAAACCATACTGTTGCTCACAGATGGTCACCTCTTCTCTCAGCCTGGCTTCCACTACTCTTTCCCATAACTTCATGGTGTGACTGATCAACTTAATTCCCCTGTAGTTACTGCAGGTCTGCACATCTCCCTTATGCTTAAAGATCGGTACCAGCACACTCCTTCTCCATTCCTCAGGCATCCTCTCCCCTTCCAGAATCCTGTTAAACAATCTGGTTAAAAACTCCACTGACATCTCTCCTAAACATTTCCACGCTTCTACCGGTATGTCATCTGGTCCAACCGACTTTCCATTCTTCATCCTCTTAATCGCTGCTCTCACTTCCTCCTTACTAATCCTATCTACATCCTGCTTCACCAACTCCACATCCTCCAACCTTCTCTCTCTCTGATTTTCCTCATTCATCAGCTGCTCAAAATACTCCCTCCATCTTCTCAACACACTCTCCTCACTAGTCAACACATTTCCCTCTCCATCCTTTATTGCTCTAACTTGCAGTACATCCTTCCCAGCTCGGTCCCTCTGCTTGGCCAATCGGTATAAATCCTTTTCTCCTTCCTTAGTGTCCAACCTCTTATACAGTTCCTCATATGCCTTTTCCTTGGCTTTCGCCACATCCCTTTTAACCTGCTGCCGCATCTCCTTGTACTCCTGCCTACTCTTCTCATCACTCTGTCGATCCCACTTCTGTTTTGCCAATCTCTTTCCCCTAATGCTCTCCTGCACTTCCTCATTCCACCACCACGTCTCCTTGTCTTGCTTTCTTTTTCCAGATGTCACACCAAGTACTTTTCTAGCTGCCTCCCTCATCACTCCTGCAGTAGTTGCCCAATCATCCGGCACCTCTTCACCACCACCAAGCCCCTGTCTGACCTCTTCCCTGAACCTCACACTACACTCTTCCTCCTTCAGTTTCCACCATCTTATTCTTCTTTCAAACCTTACTTTCCTCCTCTTCTTCTTCGCCTCCAAAACCATCCTACAGACCACCATCCGATGCTGTCTAGCTACACTGTCCCCCGCCAACACCTTACAGTCTCCAATCTCCTTCAGGTTGCATCTCCTACACAGAAGATAATCCACCTGTGTGCACCTTCCTCCACTCTTATACGTCACCCTATGATCCTCCTTCTTCTTAAAATACGTGTTCACCACTGCCATTTCCATCCTTTTAGCAAAATCTACCACCATCTGCCCTTCCACATTCCTCTCCTTAAAACCATACCTACCCATCACCTCCTCATCACCTCTGTTCCCTTCACCTACATGCCCATTAAAGTCTGCCCCAATCACCAATCGTTCTTTCCTAGGTACACCATCTACCACTTCATCTAATTCACTCCAGAATCTTTCTTTCTCCTCCATCTCACAGCCAACTTGTGGAGCATAGGCACTGATGACATTTATCATCATCCCTTCAACTTCCACCTTCACGATCATCACCCTATCAGAAACTCTCTTCACCTCCACTACACTCTTACTGTACGCTTCCTTCAGAATCACCCCTACACCATTTCTCTTCCCATCCACACCATGATAAAACAGTTTAAACCCACCTCCAATGTTCCTGGCCTTACTCCCTTTCCACTTGGTCTCCTGAACACACAACACATCTACCTTTCTCCTCTCCATCATATCAGCTATCTCTCTCCCTTTACCCGTCATAGTACCAACATTTAAAGTACCAACCCGAACCTCTACTCTCCTACACTGCTCCTTTTCCTGCCGTCTCTGTAGACGCCTTCCTCCTCTCCTTCTCCTCCTTCGGCCAACAGTAGCCCAATTTCCACCGGTACCCTGTCGGCTAACGATACCTGTGGCGGTCGTTGTTAACCCGGGCCTCGACCGATCCGGTATGAAATTCTCATTTGTGATCCGCATATTTGATTTGGCACATGTTTTATGCTGGATGCCCTTCCTAACGCAACCCTCCCCATTTACCCGGGCTTGGGACCGGCACTAAGAGTACACTGGCTTGTGCCCCCCTAATGGCTGGGTTTTATGATTGCAGAACATTATACTGAAAAAGGCATTTCTTCTGACTGCCCTCTAAATTTAAAATAAAAGTAAAGTAGAGTATAACCTAATAGGTAATAATAGCCATTCTCCATATGAGATTAACAGTGGTTGCTGTTGTTAAAAAATATTTAATAGTGGAGTAAAAATCTTCACTGTCAGCTAAAAGAAATGTACTATTTATTAAGGTCTGCACAATGGATTTATTTTGTATGTCCATAAGCTTAATAAACTATCCAATGACAAAATAAGGCCATACTTATTATAATAAACCCAGAATTACAAAACTATTAACTAACTCCAACCTTGCATTGATGTATAGTTGGAGGTGGTACTGCACATGGTCAGATTAGCAACAGTTGCTTAGCTCCAGGAAGATGTTTTTTGATTTATGAAGATTGGTGCTCCCTGTGACAGTGCGTTCAGTCTTCTGTTGCTATCTTTACAAAACTTGTCTTAAAACATTTTAATACCACCTTGTACAGTGGCTGACATACTTCTGTCGCTTGTAGTTGTAGGCAGAGCTGTGGGATGTGGAGCAAATTATTGAGCTAGTACTACTGGGCAATGCAAATACCACCCTGAATGGCACAGTGGATCCAGAATAAAAACTGTGCAACTGGTTTACTTGGCAGACACTTTGTTTCCAGGCATCTCGGTTGTTCTGCCTCTTTCCCTTTCTCTTTCCCTTTCTCTCTCTCTCTCTCTCTCTCTCTCTCTCTCTCTCTCTCTCTCTCTCTCTCTCTCTCTCTCTCTCTCTCCACCTGCTCCCACCTCTCCCCTTAGGCCACAGACATGGAAGATGGGCATTTTCAGGATCAGCATTTCCTCATGGAAGCAGGAACACTGATCCAGAACCGTGATTTGTCACAACCTGAGTGTGCAGAAATATACACTTGTTAGTAAGTAAACAGGGGAGTACACATCAGGTCTTGGTGGACTTAAGGGAGTACCCAGACCACTATCCATCAAATCCAATTCAATATATTATCTATTAATAGATGAGGTGTGTAAAAAAAATTGGTATACATTTCAATGAGCTATTAGAAAGGTGCACTGATTTAGTGCTTCAGTGCTATTTCCTAAGTAGGAATACTGAAAGAGATCCTGACTGACTAGGACATTGTAGTTATGTCACAAAAACTTTGAATTCTGCATGAATTTTTGTGGCTAAGTCTATCTGCACCAGCATTTACCACTCAAAGGTAGATGGATGGTAAAAATAAGCATTTTATAAAATGCTTAAAAGCATATAATATAAAAAGCATATAACATAAAGATAATAGCTGCTGGTCACCCATTTACCGTTTCACAACACATCGGAAATATCAGGATCTCATTTTGGACCCTGACTCGAGACATAACATGAAACTCTCGTGTGATATCAAGACTATGACCTTTGAGATATTGCACCTTTCAAACAGATGATTTGTATACCTGTTTTTTGAAAGGGGATTATGATTAAAAATAAACAGAGCAATAGGGCATTTGGAGTTGTCTAGGAGATTCACCAGCTGACATTCACGACATGCTGCAGACCATCTCCCCAGCCAATGCTTTACAGATTCCTTACCATACCCAGTACCCTTTTACAAATATTTCCCTCATTAATGCCTGATACCCTGGCTAATTTCTCATAAAAATGACGATGACGAGGACTAACCACCACCACCACCACCAATTTTGCATCAAAGTGTATCCGTGAACATCCTTGTTCACACACCTTACCTTTGTCAACTTGCATTTTCCAAAGTCCCACATTGAATCAGGTTATGATGGATGGTGATCAGGTCACACTTTGAATCTGCTGCATACTCAATGACATGCAGTGTGTTCCTGCTTGATTGGGAAAGGCCTCCGGTGTTTCGGGAAACTGGTTGAGGCTTCCATGATGCGTGGTTTCCTTGCCACACCTGAACCTGTCTGGGTTCAGTTGGGTGTGGACTATTTTGCCTGGGTAAAGAAAGAGGAAGTTGGTGGAGATGTTAGTGGCGAAGGAGAAAATCATGTGGGTTTGGGGGACTATTTTGGTGTGATCCAGACCTTACTTGGGTACTGGGACCAAGTGGGCATGGGAAGGGAGAGGTAGAGAGAAGCCCACCATGCCTGTACTGCCTGGACTGGTACCCCACCACCGAATAATCCTCTGCGGGGAGCATGGCCTCACCCATGGATGCAGGCTGGGAGCACAGGATTTACTTTGCTGCTTCCAATTATGAGTCATGCAGAAGTCCTTCAGCTGCTGTGCATAGGTGAAAGGGGAGCTCAACCTTAAATAGTGACCACAACCAGAAGCATCTGTGTTGTTTCACTGGAGATTGGTCAACATTCTGCTCTCCGCTCTCTTTGAAGTGAAATATTCCAGCTTGTCAATAGCAGTAGATGTGGGGTAACTAGCTGGGCTTCCCTCAATAGCATTAGGGGGGGGATCACAGAGTTCATTCCTCTTCTTGTTGTGCCCACACAGCTGAAAGATGCAACTTGTGCATATTGTCCAGTGTCCTTTTGCTTGGTTAATTCCATGTAAATAATGACTGCTCTAACAGTACTCCCTTCTGTTCTAGACTGCTTTGATCTCTTTCAGAATGTCAATTCCCACCTCATATGCAGCCATATGATTGATCTGGCCTGTAAATCCCTTTTTAATTGTATATTTGTTAACTTGCCAAAATTCCAATTTTGGGTCATAAGCTTATTAATTTTGACTACATTTTAAATTTGATTTTGATGAATTTTAACTGTACAACAAAATGTACTATTCATTTATTCATTCATTCATTTTCTCCCGCTTATCCGTAATTCAGGTCGCGGGGCAGCAGTCTAAGCAGGCCCCCGCCTTCGACTGCTGCCCAATCCTCACAGCACCGTCCCTTACGGTCCCTCCTGCAGGTGGTGAGCCCACGGGAAGCAAAATGTACTAATGACACAATAATTTCATATTGTAATATTAATGCTGTTGATGTCAATTTATTTTATGCTTTAATTGTTTCCTCTGCTATTTCTGATGCTTTCTAGCTCACCTGTTGATCTATGATTTTGGATTTGTATCACTTCAATATTGCTAGTACATTATCCCTTGTCTACCTCTTCTACATGGTTTAACCACAAAGGTTCCTGCTGTGAAAGCAAAAGGCAACTTGCATGGTTATTTAGAAAGTTAGGTTTTACTCTACATTTCCTGTGTATCTCAGAACAGATTCCATTTTAGTAAACTGCATTTAATGCAGCCCATTCTACTTATATTTCCAGCATTATTAATACAACAATTAATTGGCCTTAAGTAATGTTTAACATCATAAACACACTAGTACAAACAATGAGTGACATGGTTAGGTCAGCAATGCCAACTAGGCTACTGATTATTTTTCCTGGCCTTAAACATTTGTTATACACATACGTATGGTAAATTTACATTTTTGCACATTTTAATTAAGGAAGATTCTGGTTTACACCGAAAGACTGCAAAAAACTAGCAATGTAGTTTTGCACTTTTGGATCTACAGCATCAACCACTTCCTCTTTTTGACCTTTGGTTTGTAACAGTCTGGGTTCAGCTCTCGCTGCAGGGCTACTAATGACAGCAGTGTGCTTCTATCAGGTAGCATTAGTGCCTGAGGTTTCTAACTTCCAGAGCAACCTTTCCTTTCCTGCCTGATCAGTCTCCTGCAGTTAATTGATGCCCAACCTGTGTTTCATCCATTTGTTTAAGCGAAATATTAAAGATAATATTTAATAAGAGTGGGCAGAATAAAGGGTTGCTTTTATTTCCTTTCTTTTTTACTTTTTTTTTGCTATTTAGAGCTTACATTAATATTGACTTTATATCATATAAATTGGGTCTATAAAATATATAAAAAAAGAAAAAAAGACCTTTAGTGCACCTTCTAATATGTTCTGACATTTGCAATTGGCTTTCAGGAACCCTGGGAAAATCTCTTGGCTATTCAGATGTTTTAGTCATGGTTGACAATTTCTAACAATAAGCATTTCAAACAAGAGGAGATATAGCTACTCATACTGCAAAAAAAATACATAATTTTTTATTGGGGCATACTAGAGGTCATGGGCTCACATCAGGGGTCACACTTTACAGGAGGCCTGCATTTCACACCGATGCTTTTAGTGTTGTCCTACCTAATTCAATTCAATTCAATTCAATTCAATTCAATTCAATTCAATTCATTTTTATTTGTAAAGCGCTTTTAACAATGAACATTGTCTCAAAGCAGCTTTACACAGATAATGCGGTGATTTAAAATGAATATGTTCTTTATGAGTAAGTTTGTCCCTGATAAGCAAGCTGGTGGCGACAGGCGACTGTGGCAAGGAAAAACTCCCCGAGATGGCATAAGGAAGAAACCTTGAGAGGAACCAGACTCAAGAGGGAACCCATCCTCATTTGGGTTACACCGAATGTCCATTTGTGGCAGGTATACAATGTTGCGGGGTGCAGTGATGATGATCAAAAGCGAAATGTATTTCTGAGTCAGTGTAGGAGACTGTTGACATCAACTACAGTCCAATCCATCCTCAAAGCTCCCGTTCTTACGCCGGAATTTCATGGAACCACCCAAGGCGTTGATGACAAACCTTCCCCAGCTGCACAGAGTGGCCTCCAGTCAAAGAGAACACTATCCAGAGGCAGGCCTGGATGAAGTGGGAAGATCAACGGGGGGGAGAGGGGCAGGAACAGTGGTCAATGGAGCCTCAGGAGCATGTTTAACTCGACTGAGAGAGAGAGAGAGAGAGAGAGAGAGAGAGAGAGAGAGAGAGAGAGAGAGAGAGAGAGAGAGAGAGAGAGAGCGAGAGAGAGAGAGAAGAGGGTGACAGGAAGAGAAGGATATGGATTATTAAGTGTACCTATTGTTGCATGAGAGTTAAAGTCACTGAGCAGTTTGGACTCCGGCAAGACTCGCTATGGCAGCATAACTAAAAGGGAGAACCAGAAGGCAACACAGACATGAGGGATCTCTGGGATAAGAGACGGCCCACCACACCACCATCAACAAACCTGAGTGAACACGTGAATGTGAGGGGACGACAGCATACAAATATCCCAGTTCACCAAACACTCTATATCAATGTTCCCTCCAGATCTGAGCCTTTACCTGAGAAAAAATCTACTGATTAAAGGCTTGACTGAATAAATATGTTTTCAACCTCGACTTGAACACTGAGACTGTGTCTGAGTCCCGAACACTGATAGGAAGGCTGTTCCATAACTGTGGGGCTTTATAAGAGAAAGATCTGCCCCCTGCTGTAATCTTCATTATTGGAGGAACCAACAGATAGCCAGCACCTTTTGATCTAAGTAGGCGTGGAGGATCATACTGGTACAGAAGTTCACTCAGATACGGTGGTGCGAGACCATTAAGTGCTTTATATGTCAGTAGTAGTATTTTATAATCAATGCGAGATTTGATTGGGAGCCAGTGTAGACTGATTAATACAGGGGTGATGTGGTCATATTTCCTAGATCTAGTGAGGACTCTTGCTGCTGCATTCTGAACTAACTGAAGCTTATTTATGCACCTACTCGCACACCCAGACAGTAAAGCGTTACAGTAGTCTAATCTAGAAGTAACAAAAGCATGAACTAGTTTTTCTGCATCCTGTAACGACATCATATTTCTAGCAATATTTCTAAGGTGAAAGAAGGCGATCCTGGTAATATTATTCACGTGAGCCTCAAAGGAAAGACTCGAGTCAATAATCACACCAAGGTCTTTGACAGCCGTACACGCTGAAACAGAAACACCATCCAGAGATGCTAGGTAATCGGAAAGTTTGCTTGTAGCTGCATGTGGTCCTAGTAAAAGTACTTCCGTCTTATCTGAGTTTAGCAGAAGAAAGTTATCGAGCATCCACTGTCTAATGTCCTTTACACATTTTTCAACATTGTTAAGCTGATCTCTCTCATCTGGCTTTGCTGAAATATACAGCTGTGTATCATCAGCATAGCAATGGAATCTAATACCATGTTTATGAATAATTTCTCCAAGAGGCAGCATATATAAAGAGAAAAGCAGAGGGCCTAAGACAGATCCTTGAGGAACACCAAACTTTACCTCAGAGAGTGTGGAGAACTCACCATTAACATCAACAAACTGATAGCGATCAGTCAAATAAGACCTGAGCCAAGAGAGAGCTGTTCCCTTTATTCCAACAATGTTCTCAAGTCTAGCAAGTAGTATAGTGTGATCAATGGTGTCAAAAGCTGCACTAAGGTCGAGCAAAACAAGTAAGGAGACAAAACCTTGATCAGAGGCCAATAACAGGTCATTTACCACCTTAACTAGCGCCGTCTCTGTGCTATGATGAGGCCGAAATCCTGACTGATACATTTCAAAAATATTATTCATAAGTAGGTGTGAGCATAACTGCTGTGCTACAACCTTTTCCAAAATTTTGGCTATGAAGGGGAGATTTGATATTGGTCTGTAGTTGGACAGCTGACATGGGTCAAGGTCAGGTTTCTTAATTCAACTTGTATTACCATTATGATGCCACATCTGTAGAAAACATCAGTATTATACAGAAATGCAGTATAACAGAGCATCACAGACAAGTATCTCATGCAGTGAGAATTAATGCCATTACTAAGGCAAGAAACCCAATTAACACAATTCAATAAGTCTCATTTCACATATGTCATCTCTAGCAGAAGTATAGATTTGTACCTAATAAATATAAATAAAACGAGCCCAGGTTTTCCATGCATTTTGCCCTGCATTACTTTTATTAATTTTATTTTATTTACTACTATTATGAAATTAAAATTACATTTCTAGCTCTGACTAGTATGCTCTCTGACTATCCAATAAAGTATATGTGAAAATGCTGAGCTACTGTACATTTGCTAGATGGCCCTGGTATCACTAACTCAAAATCTGATTGGTTAAAGCAGCAGCCAATAAGCAACATATCTGTTACACCTACAGGCACCCACACTGATGATTCCAACTAGTATTCCTTATAAAACAAATTAAAATTTTATGGTTCTTTCGGAAAAGCCCTTTCAAAAGAAAGGAAAATGTTGAGAATTAAGGATTAAGAAACATCTACCAGAACTACATAACCAGACCTATATCATAATATCACAATGACATCTTAACAAATAGTTATATATACTGTACATGTCCCAGTCCAGTGTGACTGTCTTTTTATACATTACATTCATATACATATATGTATACATATTTAAATTTCAGTGGGGCACCAAACACATAATGGCTTAAGCTCAGGCAAAACAATTACTGCAAATGGAAAAATTGTTGGTTTATTAGAATATATAAAACACTTAAAGTGGTTTGAGATGCCTAACTTTATTGGGGCTTTATTTTTCCAAACGGAGAATGATGGCCAGTAGAGGCCTGTTTACTTTGCTTACAGAACACCGTCACCAATGAGTGGAATTATGCTCAATTTGATAAGGTTTTGACAAATTTTCTATATTCAATAGCATAAACTTCCACCAGTATCTGTGTTTCCTCAATTAGTTTCAGTATCTTAAAGGTCCTTATTTTATGATTTTTACTGTCTGTCACACCACTGACATTGACATGTCACTACAACACCTTATCAGCCAAGCTCAAATGGTCAAGCAGAATGCATGTTTCAGCAACCAAAGAGGCTCATACAGTACCAAAGGGTGAATGGCAGACTATTTGACTCACTTCTTGTTGTCACAGTATGATCAGTTACATTAGAGATTCCAAATCGATGACTGAGATTATTATGGACATTACATTTCCTTTGTCATATAAAGTCAGGACTGGTGATGGGCAGGTGCACAGTTTACATTTTGATCAGCTACTGGAAAGAGTGCCACCTTTGTCTATTGTCAGTGCCATAGCCTGATGGCTGCACATAAGATAAGAAATGCTGAAATGCCTGCACCCCAGTTTTTTATTGAAGCTGTATTCTCTGGTGATAAGTTTGCTGAGAATTTGAGTGGGGTTGAGGACATCTCTGAGTGTCCTCAGTGAAGCTTTCAGATTTTGTGACTGTTGTGGGGCAGATAAAGACTGGAAGGGGTTAATACCTGGGTTAATAATTGTGCATATTTGTCACTGAGCTAAATGAAAATAGTCTTAATTTAATAAGATGCTTAATTACATTTTTTTGTAAATTCTATGACAGTCTCCTTCTGCTATTCAATATATTACAAGTGATACATATTACTACTTTAAAGTGCTTCTATAACCCAGTTAGGGTACAACCATAGCAGTTAGTGTACAATCACTATTAGAGTAGTACCCAAAATGTTCCCAACCATAACTTATTTTCTTACTGATAGTGTACTAACATTGCTGAGAGTGGTGAGAAGCAAAACATTTTTCTGCTGGGAAGGGGTAAATGTCTGTGTGCATAATAGGATACATTTTCTAATGTATAAATGCTTCAATATGTGTGTATTTTGTCCAATATGGTTTATTCAAAACCATTTTCCTTCATATTTTCTTTTTTTTTTTTCCTCTGATGGTTCTATGTATTTTTAAAAATGTAGTAAATGGTTGTAAATTGTTGCATGTATGAGTTGCTTTTTGCCAAACGATATAATTCACTTCTGACTAGCAGGTCTTTTATTTATTTTGTCTTTATTTATTTAGAAAATGAGTGGAAATTTCTGAAAAACAATATCTTAAAAAAAATATAATATAATCCATATATAAAGCACTTATATTTATTATGTCTAAGTATAATATTGGTTACAATTATTTCAATTGAATAAATAAATTAGCATTATCTATCTGTATTTTTATAAATGTGTGGGCCAGTGCATATTGTGTCATTGTTCTTTTGTGGTACATGATACAATCTATAGCAATCTTATGGAATCCACAGTTTAATCTAACTAGTGCCTTATTACAAATGATCAGCTACTTATTTGTGTGGAATTTGCATCAAGTGTAGATAGTAAAAAAAAAAAATCATTGAAAAAGGTGATTGGATTCCTGATTATGTGATGATTTCGTGCATATATTCCTGAGCAAAGGGGTTGGTGTTTTGGAGAGTTTCATGGCTCCCTGCTTTGGAAATCTAAGATGTAGATTAATGTTTTATAAGCTAATGGGGAGAACTCAGCTGCTTCTGATTCTAAATACACTATAAAGGAGAGTGCTAAGAGTGAAATGTAACAAGAATGAATCTTAGTTCAAGACACACTGTTTGTGCAACAGAAAAGGGCTTTCCAAAAAGTGCATAATGTGAGAGTAATCAGTATGCCAGTTGCGTAAGTTTGCCTTCTAAATCTATTTTGTTACTTTTTTTTTGCAGAACAGTAGATGTATCACATTCTCCAAAATGTGAATAAATATTGAGACGCAATTTATTTTTCAACTGAAAGACTGTTAAACTCCTTATTAAACTATAATTACTGTAAGCATTTTGTAAGATTTATGTTGAAGGTAAATATACATACTGACTGTTCAGAATTTAATATTTGTATGTATGTATATATGCAGATGCAGTGCATTTCCCTTGATTAAGTGTTAGCATAACACTCCACTATCCCAGATTAGAAACTCCATGCTTGCTAACTTTTTCCATTAACTATGAGCCTTAATAACGAGTCAAGTTGTTCCTCTAGCTTGCACAGGCTGTGATATATAGAGCCTGGCTTTTAAGCCTGGTTCCTGGTTCCTAAGATGGTATAAAGTTTATTCCTTATACTATCCCCGGGAGTTTTTCCTTCACTAATAGGGACTAATCTATGATGCTTAAATTTATTTGCGATCCTTTTACCTCTGAAACACTGCTTTAGGATAATGTTTATTTCTACAAGTGCTATAAATACAAAATTGAATAATAATTAAAAAAAAACAAAAACAAGGACAAACAAATGGCTAAGCCAATACTAGGTTTAAGTTAACCTAAAAAGAAAAAAGTTATATACATAGTAACTGTGTTAAGCTTACAGCTCTGACCTAGAAGAAGATAAAACACAAAACTTTGAATAGTGCAGGCAATGTGTAAATATAAAACAGATGTGCAAAATCCAAAGAAAGGAAATGGAGCAGACAAGAAGATGGAACAAAAGAAAATCGAAGCCTGAGTGAGGGCGTACTCTGGTGACCAGAAAGGGGAACAACAATGGCAGCAAGGCCAGAGGGGAAGAAACAAAGACAGCAAAGCAATTAGGCAGAGCAACATACTTAGACTGCAAAACGGCTCAAATAACCCCGTTTAAACTAAAAACATATAGTTTAGAATTTTTAAACAAAAACCCCAAAAAGAATCCTTTAAACACTGATGTTTATAATACAAGTAATATTATACTGGCTCATTGAGAAGAAATGAAAGGCAAAAAAAAAGTTTCACCAAAAATATTTTGCCACTTTCTCACTTTCAGCCCTTTAGTAATTGCACACACATGTATACACACAGAGCTCAGCATGTCTCTCTCTTGACGTTCATCTTTTCCCTCTTGTCCTTCTCTCTTGCTCACTGCAACAGACAACAGGTGTGTGATTCCACAGGCCACAAATGACTAAGACAAATATACACACACCAAACACCACAGTCTATTTGTATATGACCCACTGTAATATCATATTTATAATAATGTGTTACAGGACCTATTCATTTTTGATTAGGATAAAAAAAAAAAAAAAAAAATGCTGGGCAATAATTATGAAAGAAAGTGTGTGGCAATGCTTCAAGACATGGAACATTCCATGGTGGATGTGAAAACAGGAATTGTACAAGCTGCCAAACACAGGTGAGGTATAAATATTTATAGTTTATTTATGTCCGTCTTTGTGCTTTCAGTAACTGCCATAATCAAAAAGAGTGGCTGGAAATGGTAGAAATCCACAGAGAAAGATTTGTTACTCTTAAACCCCTTTAACTCTGCTAAGCTGCTTGAAATGTGCTGAAAAGCAAGAAAGGCTCTCTTGGGCCTCTCTTTATGTTCTGCCTGTTGACAATGCTGCATGCAATTAAAACAATTTGATGCAGACTTTGAGACTCCACGACAGCCTCCCCAATCAGAGAGATCATCATATCCCTTGCCCTTTATCACCAAACTCAATATCAAACACGTATTGGCCTGTGCACTGAGCAGCACACACACACACATATATATATATATATATATATATATATATATAAAAAAAAATATAACAAAAATACGATAAACAACCCAGAATGTTTTTTAGATTTTAGATTTGATGCCAGCTTGGCAGAATTATGGCATTCTTTGCTCTCACAAGCTAGTCACCTGGAATGTTTTTTAATTCACAGTTGTGCCTTGTCAGTATTTATTTGTGACATTTCTTGCCTTCTTAATGTGCTTTAGACCATCAGTTGTCTTGTACAGAGGAAGGGTGAGTACAGAGCCCATAGCCCTGTTAGTTCTATTACAACTACATAACAATTACATATTATGGCAAGAAACACTCAGTTAAGAACGACAAAAGACAGTCCATTACAACTTTAAGAACAAATAAAGGTCATTGCATTTTAAAAATCTCAAGAACCCTAAATGTACCCCCTAAAATAAAAATATTTATTCTAGAAAAATTACAGGTTTGTCCACGAGAGGGCAGATGAGGCCTACTCATTCCTGACTGAAAACATACTATCCTTCTTGTGGTTCGTTACCAAGGTGTAGGCTGGGTGAAAGAAAAGGGTTCTGTCGTTCTTTCTGTCTCAGTGATTGTTCTACTTGTACGTTTTGAAATAAATCACAGCAAAGCTGTTGTTTTTGACGTGTTGATGTCATTCTGTGACCCTTTCAACTTATTTTACTTTAAAATTTGTTGGCAACAATGCATGAGCATGGATCCACAATTGGATATTATTAAATCTTCTCTTCATAAGAGAGGGGGGAGTTTGGCATTTGGAGAGTCTGTGACAAGCATGAAAGGGTGAAGGCTGTGTGTACAGTAAGTGTGCAAGAATGCTGTTTGGCTGTAGGGAATGTAGTGGGTCACAGTCAGGGGTGGGATCATTTTGTATCCAGCACTTCTTCCCAAGAACACCAAGCACATAAATATTACCAATTATTTATCTTGTATTGGCTACTTAGATGTGAGAGATCTTGCATCCAGCTAATTACACAGAGGGTCATAAAGTTACTCATCATCTGGGATGTATACGTTTGTTACATGCATTGTTTAGCAGTTAGCACTGTATCACAGTTACTCTAAATTGGCTTTGCTTTGACTGTCCGTTTGTGTTGTTTGTGTGATTCTTAGTTGTCAGCTGCCTAGCACATTAATGCACTGCAGAAAGAAATAGAGGATTTTCTGTTATGGGGTAACATCACACTAGTAAATTGATCGATACCTTTCCCATTAAAACAACCAATTTTAACTCTTGTGTGAAAGGCAAGCTGTCACTGCAGTCACATCTTTAACAGAGAAAGAGAATGAGGGGCTTAGTTGCTTGGTCTCTCCAGAAATTTAGCAGGCCAGGGAACCCGAATAGTTAATTTATTCATTGGCTCATTGTGCTTAAAAGTTCAGTGAAATAATCTTTAAATTACTGCACTTATTCTTTCTTATAAATCTCAGAAAAATAGCATATATTTAAAATTGCAATATAAAAATAGCATTTACACAAAAAGGAAAATTATGTAAGATTCTATTCACACTAATCTTGTTACAAACCTGTCTGACTTTTCTGTGGAATGCGCGCGCACACACACACACACACACACACACACACACACACACACACACACACACACAAAGAGAAGGTTTCTTGAAGAATGTTTTATAATTAAACCTAAAAGGAGAATATCTTCAGTGCCACCAACGTTCATTATATGAAAAAAACTATATATACTTTCAAATATATTTTGCATTTTACAAAGAAAGTCATATTTGTTTGTAATAACATCAGGTTCATAAAATGTTGACCTTTTTTTTTTGGGGGGGGGGGAGTAGGGTATGTTTCTTATAGTTAGTATTTAGTAAAAAAGTACTGTAGTTTTCTTGTATGTGATATAGAAATTTGATATTTGAGTTGGTTTGTGAGAGGTATATATACACATAGATGTGTGTGTCCCCTTACTTTCAAACTGGCTGCTACACAGTCACAGTAAAATAATTTTATTTTCTTGAATGTACACATTTAGTTGACATAAAACAGTCGACCCTGAAAAATATCTTGAGACCCAATATACAATGTACAGTAATCTCACACACTAGACACAGTGCATTATAATACATGTATAGTATGTGATGCAATACATGTACAATATTTGGATATAACTAAATTTAGCAACATTTATAATAGTTTCTATATATAATCCTTCATAATACTTTTGTTTATTTATGGCAGTTATTTATGCATTTATAACACAACTTTGCATATCTCCCCAAAATCATACATAATTATAGTTGTTAAACTCAAAATGAATCAAATCAGCAAACAGTAAATCCTGGAATGTGGAGAGGCAACTGTAAATAACAATTTCTAATAGTAGTTTTGATACAGTTTTGCCCTTGAATAATAATTCCCAATGTACCACCTTATACAAAATATTCAATAATTGGAGAAGGAGCACTCTTGCTATGGCCAGCTGGCTTCAATAATAAATAAAAAATCCTGGAATGTTAAATGTTGCTAGTTAGACAGTATTTATATTTTAGGAGACATGTTTGCATGGCGGTATGAATGAGCTTGACCTAAAAAATCTTGCATAGACAGGTTTGGTCATGTTGTTTTTGCTACAAAAGGCACAAGAATTCAATATTTTAGTTGTGGTGAAAACAGGTGTAAAATACATGCACAACAGAGCTTTTGCAGCTGTTGAAATTTAGCACATAAAAAAAAATAATAGTTATAAACAAAAAACTAAACTTGTTAGCCCAAAAATGTTGGTTAACTGCAATACATTGTCTCTTATCACTGAAGGCATCAAAACTATGAATTAACACATGTGAAATTATATAGATAACAAAAAAGTTAACTGAAAATGTCATATTGTAGGTTCTTCAAAGTAGGCATCAAGAGAATGCCAAGAGTGTGCAAAGCAGTAATCTAAGCGAAAGGTGGCTACTTTGAAGAACCTACAATATGACATATTTTCAGTTGTTTCACACTTTTTTGTTATGTATATAATTCCACATGTGTTAATTCATAGTTTTGATGCCTTCAGTGTGACTCTACAATTTTCATAGTCATGAAAATAAAGAAAACTCTTTGAATGAGAAGGTGTGTCCAAACTTTTGGTCTGTACTGTATATATATATATATATATATATATATATATATATATACATACACATATATATATATACATACACATATATATACATACACATATATATACACATATATATATACACATGTATATATATATATATATATATATATATATATATATATATATATATATATATATATATATATATATATATATATATATACAGTGCCTTGCAAAAGTATTGACCCCCCTTGGCGTTTTTCCTATTTTGTTGGAAACTTGGAATTAAAATTGATTTTTATTTGGATTTCATGTAATGGACATACACAAAATAGTCCAAATTGGTGAAGTGAAATGAAAAAAATTACTTGTTTCAAAAAATTATAAAAAATAAATAACGGAAAAGTGGTGCGTGCATATGTATTCACCCCCTTTGCTATTAAGCCTCTAAATAAGATCTGGTGCAACCAATTACCTTTAGAAGTCACGTAATTACTTAAATAAAGTCCACCTGTGTGCAATCTAAGTGTCACATAATCTCAGTATATATATATATATATATATATATATATATATATATATATATATATATATATATATATATATAAATATATACACACACCTGTTCTGAAAGGCCCCAGAGTCTGCAACACCACTAAGCAAGGGCACCACCAAGCAAGCGGCACTATGAAGACCAAGGAGCTCGCCAAACAGGTCAGGGACAAAGTTGTGGAGAAGTACAGATCAGGGTTGGGTTATAAAAAAATATCCAAAACTTTGAACATCCCATGGAGCACCATTAAAGCCATTATTAAAAAATGGAAGGAATATGGCACCACAACAAACCTGGCAAGAGAGGGCCGCCCACCAAAACTCACGGACCAGGCAAGAAGGGCATTAATCAGAGAGGCAACAAAAAGACCAAAGATAACCCTGAAGCTGCAAAGCTCCACAGCGGAGATTGGAGTATCTGTCCATAGGACCACTTTAAGCCATACACTCCACAGAGCTGGGCTTTACGGAAGAGTGGCCAGTAAAAAGCCATTGCTTAAAGAACAAAATAATCTTGCCTGTTCGCCAAAAGGCATGTGGAAGACTCCCCAAACATATGGAAGAAGGTACTCTGGTCAGATGAGACTAAAATTTAGCTTTTTGCCCATCAAGGAAAACGTTATGTCTGGCGCAAACCCAACACCTCTCATCACCCCGAGAACACCATCACCATCATGCTGTGGGGATGTTTTTCATCAGCAGGGACTGGGAAACTGGTCAGAATTGAAGGAATGATGGATGGCACTAAATACAGGGAAATTTTTGAGGGAAACCTGTTTCAGAGGTTCACCTTCCAGCAGGACAATGACCCTAAGCATACTGCTAAAGCAACACTCGAGTGGTTTAAGGGGAAACATTTAAATGTCTTGGAATGGCCTAGTCAAAGCCCAGACCTCAATCCAATTGAGACTCTGTGGTATGACTTAAAGATTGCTGTACACCAGCGGAACCCATCCAACTTGAAGAAGCTGGAGCAGTTTTGCCTTGAAGAATGGGCAAAAATCCCAGTGGCTAGATGTGCCAAGCTTATAGATACATACCCCAAGAGACTTGCAGCTGTAATTGCTGCAAAAGGTGGCTCTACAAATGTGGCTCTATTGACTTTGGGGGGGTGAATAGTTATGCACGCTCAAGTTTTCTGTTTTTTTGTCTTATTTCTTGTTTGCTTCACAATAAAAAATATTTTTGCAGCATTTATTACATGGATCAATCAACGAAGATTATCAGCTCCTTGTCTGTTTCTGACAAATCCAGGATAAATTGAATGGATAAATTGTGGGGATTGACATTTTCAATAACATAGCAATTATTTTGTATACAATTTTATAGTCAGAATTCAGCAAACTGAATTCTGAAATTATTGAAAGTTCTATAAGAATCACATTTTTGTTTATCTTTTCCTGGTTTAGGTAGCAATTTTATTGTTGTCATCTCTAGTGAGTATGGTAACACTTGGGTATCTAGTGCTTCCTTAATCATGGTATGCCTTCAAATATACAATTGGGAATCTGTCTGGTCCAGGCGCCTTATTATTCTGTGAAGATTTGATAGCAAATCTCCTCCTCAGATAGTCCAGCATCAAGAATATCTTTGTCTATTGTACCATTCTTGGGAAGAGGTCCAAAAATCCAGATTTTCTTATTTATTTCAGTGTCAGCATTTTCAGTATCAAAATTACTTTTATACAATGCTTGATAATATTTTTTAAAAATTCTAAATTAATTTCTTTTGAATATTCTAAGCAACCACCATCTTCCACTTTAATAGAGTGAAAATATTTTTCCGAATCTTCTAAAAGTAAATTGCTTGTTTTAATGCCAAATTTAAAATAATGATCATTTGTTTTAGCCAATTCTGCTTTAGCCTTACTGGTGCATAGATTATTGTATCTTCTTCTGCTTCTTCTTCTTCTTCTTCATTTTTCCGGCTTCTCCCATTAGAGGTCGCCACAGCGGACCATCCCTCGCCAGCGGATCATCCATCATCCTTCATCCATCTCACAGCGGATCATCCGTCTCCGTCCTCTACATCTGCCTCTTTCAACCCAACTACCTGCATGTCTTCCCTCACCACATCCATAAACCGCCTTCTTGGCCTTCCTCTTTTCCTCCTTCCTGGTGGCTCCATTCTCAGCATTCTCCTACCAATATACCCCATGTCCCTCCTCTGCACATGACAAATCCATCTCAATCTCGCCTCCCTTACCTTGTCTCCAAAACGTCCTACATGCGCTGTTCCACTAATAAACTCATTTCTAATCCTTTCCATCCTTGTCACTCCCAATGAAAACCTTAACACCTTTAGCTCTGCTACCTCCAGCTCCACCTCCTGTCTTTTACTCAATGGAACTGTCTCTAAACCATACAACATCGCAGGTCTCACCACAGTCCTATAAACTTTCCCTTTCATTCTTGCAGATACCCTACTATCACAAATCACTCCTTGCCACTCTTCTCCACCCACTCCACCCTGCCTGCACTCTTTTCTTCACTTCTCTAACACACTCTCCATTACTTTGCACTGTTGACCCCAGGTACCTAAACTCATCCACCTTCTCCACCTCTTCTCCCTTTAAAAAAGAGTCACAGTTTCAACATGGTGGCTCTATTAGCCTGTGGCAGAGACTAAGAACAATAACGGACTACAAAACACCATCTTCTAAAATGGTGGATGCGGACCCTTCTCTGGCAGAAGAGCTCAACACCTTTTACGCTCGTTTGCGAGTGGCACAACCAGCATGCAGTTGAGAGAGCCGGAGAGGTAAACACGTTCACCATCTCAGAGCATGACGTGAAGGGGGCATTTAAGAGAGTGAATACCAGGAAGGCAGCAGGACCAGACGGCATCACAGGTCGGGTTCTAAAAGCCTGCGCTGACCAGCTAGCACCGGTGTTCACTGAGATATTCAACCTCTCCCTGGAACAGTCTGTTGTCCCCTCATGTTTTAAACAGTCCACTATTGGACTAAGAGACTGGTCAGAGACTTCATCCCTGCATCACTACCAGACACACTGGACCCATTACAGTTTGCGTACCGTCAGAACCGCTCTACTGAGGAAGCCATTTCACATCTCCTCCACACCACGATGAGCCACCTGGACCAAAGAAACGGGAATTATGCAAAGATGTTGTTCGTGGACAGTTCAGTGTTTAACATCATAATTCCCTCCACACTCACCTCTAAGTTGGAGGTCCTGGGACTCAGCCAGCCGCTGTGTCAATGGATCTCTAACTTCCTGACAGACAGACCACAAGCCGTACGGGTGGGAAAACACACCTCATCCACCGTCACCCTCAGCACTGAAGCTCCCCAGGGTTGTGTTCTGAGCCCCCTGCTGTACTCACTGTACACATATGACTGTGTGGCCACTTCCAACTCCACCACCATCATCAAGTTTGCTGACAACACCGTTGTGGTGGGTCTGATCTCCAACAAACGATGAGACGGCCCACCTACAGGAGGTTAAAAACCTGGAGAGATGGTGCCAGGAGAACAACCTTCTCCTGAATGTCAGCAAGACTAAGGAGTTGATCGTGGACTTCAGCACAAAGAGGGAGCGGTCATACCAACCGATAAACATCAGCGAGACCCCAGTGGAGAGAGTGGACAGTTTCCGGTACCTAGGTGTTCACATCACACAGGAACTGTCTTGGTCCTGTCACACCAACACCCTGGTGAAGAAGGCCCGGCAGCGTCTGTACCATCTGAGACGCTTAAGGGACTTTAAACTTCCCTCTCAGGTGCTTAAGACTTTCTACACCTGCACCATTGAGAGCGTTCTGACAGGTAGCATCACTTCCTAGTTCGGGAACAGCACCATGCAGGACAGACGAGCCCTCCAGAGGGTGGTGCGTTCAGCTGAACGTACCATCCACACCGAGCTCCCTGACCTGCAGGACATCTACAGCATGCGGTGCCGGACCAGAGCTAGGAAGATTATGAAGGACCTCAGCCATCCCAACAATGGACTCTTTTCTCTGTTGCGTTTGGGGAAACGATTCCGCTCCCTGAAAGCGAACACAGAGAGAATTGGGGGGAGCTTCTTCCCGCAGGCCATTTGGAGTTTAAACCAGGAAACACACAGGATCTAAAAACTGGCCCACTCTCTCCATCATCACAATTCCCCTCTATACATACATACTTTATTTATCTACCTTCTTTTTCTTTTTCCCCATCCTATTCCCTCATGCCGGACCGTCGTAATAAGCATTTCACTGCATGTCATACCCTGTATGTATGTGTATGTGATGAATAAAATTTGATTTAATTTGATTTGATTTGTAACCGCACCCCTCCACTGCCCTCCCTCTTATTCACACACATGTACTCTGTCTTACTCCTACTGACTTTCATTCCCCTTCTCTCCAGTGGATACCTCCAATTCTCCAGGCTCATCTCAACCTGCTCCCTACTCTCACCACAAATAACAATATCATCCGCAAACATCATAGTCCATGGAGACTTCTGTCTGACCTCGTCCGTCAACCTGTCCATCACCACTGCAAACAGGAAAGGGCCCAGAGCTGATCCTTGATGCAGTCCAACCTCCACCTTGAACCAGGCTGTCGTTCCTACTGCACACTTTACTGCTGTCACACTGTGTCAGGCTGGTATCAAGCAGACAAAACCAAA
The DNA here is from genome assembly GCF_946808225.1 of Silurus aristotelis. Taxonomy (NCBI): domain Eukaryota; kingdom Metazoa; phylum Chordata; class Actinopteri; order Siluriformes; family Siluridae; genus Silurus; species Silurus aristotelis. Next base: position 8,181,911 of record NC_139601.1, on the reverse strand, counting down.
GTAACTATAACGAGGTTTAAAAGTCTTTAAACAGAATACAAACAGTAGCCGTTTCGGAAAACGGGTGTAGTCCATAATAGAAACCGGTAAAGTCTATAGAATGGGTAGTCCATGAATGATCTCCAGAATGCACTGTAGAACGGACGATGAGTGATTGAGAGTGAGGGCCTTAAGTAGGGGGAGAGATTATGGGAAACAGGTGACAGTGATTAGTAAGTGGGTAAGGGGCTGCTAGCTTGCTGGGTGATGAGGGAAGGCATGGCCAGTGGTTTCCTGACACACTGTCCTCATGCATGTCCTGCACCACCCTCACATACTTCTCTGACACACCTGACTTCCTCATACAATATCACAACTCTAAAACTAAATCCACAAACACACAATGCAACTCCTTCTGACCTTCTCTATATTTCCATCAACATTCTCAAAGCAAATAATGCGTCTGTGGTGCTCTTTCTCAGCATGAAGCCATACTGTTGCTCACAGATGGTCACCTCTTCTCTCAGCCTGGCTTTCACTACTCTTTCCCATAACTTCATGGTGTGACTGATCAAATTAATTCCCCTGTAGTTACTGCATCTCCCTTATGCTTAAAGATCGGTACCAGCACACTCCTTCTCCATTCCTCAGGCATCCTCTCACCTTCCAGAATCTTGTTAAACAATCTGGTTAAAAACTCCACTGCCACCTCTCCTAAACATCTCCATGCTTCTACCGGTATGTCATCTGGTCCAACCGACTTTCCACTCTTTATCCTCTTAATCTCTGCTCTCACTTCCTCCTTACTAATACTTTCCACTTCCTGCTTCACCAACTCCACATCATTCAACCTTCTCTCTCTCTCTCTCTCTCTCTCTCTCTCTCTCTCTCTCTCTCTCTCTCATTTTCCTCATTCATCAGCTGCTCAAAATACTCCCTCCACCTTCTGAACACACTCTCCTCACTAGTCAACACAATCACCTTCGCCCGGCCCTTTAAATGATGGCACTGCTATTATGGTTCACGCTCCTGTCACCTCACGCATGGACTATTGCAATGTTGCAATGAGGCTTTTTAAAAATTTATTTAGTCAAGCCTTTTATCAGTAGGTTTTTCTTGGGTAAAGGAGCAGATCTGGAGGGATCATGGATATAGAGTGTTCAGTGAACTGGGATATTTGTATGCTGTCGTCCCCTCACTCTCACATGCTCACTCAAGTTGTGATCCCAGAGATCCCTCATGTCTGTGTCTCCCTTTTAGTTTTGCTGTCATAGTGAGTCTTGCAGAAGTCCCCAAATGCACAGTGTCCTTAACTTTTATACAACAATAATGATACTTAATAATCCATATCTTTCTCTTCCCGTCACCCCTTCTCTCTCTCTCTCTCTCTCTCTCTCTCTCTCTCTCTCTCTCTCTCTCTCTCTCTCCTCACCTTTTCTCTCCTCAGGTCTGCCTGCATCATCCCGGCCTGCCTCTGGATGGTGTTCTCTTTGATTGCAGGCCACGATGTGCAGCTGGGAATGGTTTTACATTCCAGAAATCACAATATATGATTTTTAAACGATTTATTTGTATGATACAGCTGCAAATAAGTATTTGAACACCTGTCTATCAGTTAGAATTCTGACCCTCAAAGACCTGTTAGTCTGCCTTTAAAATGTCCACCTCCACTACATTTATTATCCTAAATTAGATGCACCCGTTTGAGGTCGTTAGCTGCATAAAGACACCTGTCCACCCCAAACAATCAGTAAGAATCCAACTACTAACATGGCCAAGACCAAAGAGCTGTCCAAAGACACTAGAGACAAAATTGTACACCTCCACAAGGCTGGAAAGGGCTACGGGGAAATTGCCAAGCAGCTTGGTGAAAAAAAGTCCACTGTTGGAGCAATCATTAGAAAATGGAAGAAGCTAAACATGACTGTCAATCTCCCTCTGACTGGGGCTCCATGCAAGATCTCACCTCGTGGGGTCTCAATGATCCTAAGGAAGGTGAGAAATCAGCCCAGAACTACACGGGAGGAGCTGGTCAATGACCTGAAAAGAGCTGGGACCACCGTTTCCAAGGTTACTGTTGGTAATACACTAAGACGTCATGGTTTGAAATCATGCATGGCACGGAAGGTTCCCCTGCTTAAACCAGCACATGTCCAGGCACGTCATAAGTTTGCCAATGACTATTTGGATGATCCAGAGGAGTCATGGGAGAAAGTCATGTGGTCAGATGAGACCAAAATAGAACTTTTGGGACATAATTCCACTGAACGTGTTTGGAGGAAGAAGAATGATGAGTACCATCCCAAGAACACCATCCCTACTGTGAAGCATGGGGGTGGTAGCATCATGCTTTGGGGGTGTTTTTCTGCACATGGGACAGGGCGACTGCACTGTATTAAGGAGAGGATGACCGGGGCCACGTATTGCGAGATTTTGGGGAACAACCTCCTTCCCTCAGTTAGAGCATTGAAGATGGGTCGAGGCTGGGTCTTCCAACATGGGAGTGACCCGAAGCACACAGCCAGGATAACCAAGAAGTGGCTCTGTAATAAGCATATCAAGGTTCTGGTGTGGCCTAGCCAGTCTCCAGACCTAAACCCAATAGAGAATCTTTGGAGGGAGCTCAAATTCCTTTTTTTTTAGCGACAGGCCAGAAACCTGACTGAACTAGAGAAGATCTGTGTGGAGGAGTGTGCCAAAATCCCTCCTGCAGTGTGTGCAAACCTGGTAAAAAACTACAGAAAACGTTTGAACTCTGTAATTGCAAACAAAGGCTACTGTACCAAATATTAACATTGACTTTCTCAGGTGTTCAAATACTTATTTGCAGCTGTATCATACAAATAAATAGTTAAAAAATCATACATTGTGCTTTCTGGATTTTTTTTTTTCCAGATTATGTCTCTCACAGTGGACATGCACCTACGATGACAATTTCAGACCCCTCCATGATTTCTAAGTGGGAGAACTTGCAAAATAGCAGGGTGTTCAAATACTTATTTTCCTCACTGTATATAATCATAGACATTTTACAGATTTGAATGATGTATTGTTTTTATCTGTACGATCAATAAAGACAGTAATTTATGTTCGTGTCCCCATTATGAGGGAAAAACCCACAAAACGCCACCCAGAGGGTTAATTGTGTAAAACATGGCAGATTTGGTGTTTGATTTGTAAAGTTTACGGATTAAAATAATTTTTCGGTGGAGCTTATTTATTTATTTTATATCTAAGTAAAGAAGGGACATCGTGAATAAGTGTATGTTTTGCTGGAGGTTTTAATTTCGCCTCTTTTATATTAAGTTTTTTTTTTATGTATTTATACTTTTTATAAAAATGGTAAAAACAGAAATGCACGCTGAATTGATAGCATTAATAACATCTAGTGCCGTTTACAATAATTTTAATTTTGACAGCCACATTATATATATATATATAAAATACAAAAACGAATTAAAAATATTGTTAAATAGTGGAGTGCCAGAATGAACTGATGCCAGAAAAATCTACTTAAGTGCAGTAACGAAGTATTTGTACTCCGTTACTTCCCACCTCTGTTAGGGAGTAACACTGGAGCTTTGAGGATGTATTTGGACTGTACTTAATGTCAACAGTCTGCTACATTGACTTAGGACTACAGTTTGCAACACTATTACTGCACACCTTAAAATCATTTAGTTGTAATAAATAGACATTGTGTGTCACCCAGATGAGGATGGGTTCCCATTTGAGTCTGGTTCCTCTCAAGGTTCTTCCTTATGCCATCTCAGGCATAATCTTGCCGCAGTCGCCACAGGCTAATTCTTTCTTACCACATTATCTGTTTAAAACTGCTTTGAGACAATATTCATTGTTAAAAGTGCTATACAAATAAACAAAAAAAAAGATCCCAAGTTCCCAAGCATCGGTGGAATGTGTTGGAAATATAAGTTTATAGATGGAGACCTCAACTCACACCTTACATAGTCAAGTCTTGATGCCTGAAATGTCTCAACAGGTCAGAGCTGTTTTTACAAATATACTGTACACCATATGGACAGAAGTAGTGGTAGTGTTTATGGACAATGATAGTTGATAACTTTAACAATGTTTCTTTCCCAAACCATCTCAGTAAATTGGTACTTGTCACTGCTTCCACTGGCTTGCTCATTTAGAATAATTGTATAGGAATTATTCATTTATTTCTGAAAAACTGCTTTGTGAGAATATTTTCTTTTTTGAAAGCACTATAAAAATAAAATAGAATTAATTGAAAATATTGGGACACTTTCAATTCAAGACAATGCCTCTGTGCACAACATGAGCTTCATGAAGTTAAAGTGTACATTAGTTTGAGTGGAAGATTTTGAATGTCTTGCTATAGAGCTCTGATCACAACCCTATTCAATTAAAATGCTTACTACACCCTAGACCTCCTCACCTGATATTAGTACCTGAATGGCACATAAATCATGCATGCAATCACTGCTATCTTATCGATTGGAGGAAAAGTGGAAGCCAAAATACCTTATCTTTATCCGCCAATCATACACTTTTTTTGTGTTTGCTGTGAGTCCTGCCCATCTATCTCAGGACAGCCCTCAGATGTTGAAGGTGCTGCTGCCAATTATTATTGTAAATATAATTGTCATCTATGTATGCCTGTCAGGGTGGCGATCATGAAGTGGAAGGGGAAGTAACTCAATCATACTTTATTTGACTGTTCAACCAAAACACATACACAAGTCGTGAGGAGTCACAAACTGAAAGTAATCCGCTCGGGACGAGTAATCCACAAGGAAAGTTATGTTTAACAAAAAGAGTAATCCTAAGCGACGGAGTCAGGAGACGGAACCAGCGGGGAATGCTGGCAGTTGAGGATCCACGAGATCACCAGCATGACCTTTAAGAACCGACAGCCTGTGACTGAGAACGTGAGTTTATATAGTGTATCGTTAACGAGTCACAGGTGTCGGGAATCAAAGCCGGCAGCGGCAGAGCGAAGGCAGTGTGACAGCTACCGAGGGGGGCGTGGCAGGTGGACCCCTGACAATGCCATGGCATTTGCTGTGTGCCAACAGAGGATTCAGTTCATGATCGACTGAAATGTTGCTTTAAATTATTCAAATGAAAGAGTCACAAATCCAGCCATAGCTCTTTTTGTTCCAGAATGACTCTCACCAATGCAACAGAGAGCACCTCTCTCCATGGCTTGATTTGGTTAATTTCCCTGAACAATCCTTTTATATTTGTCTGAACTCAGTTAGCATCCACAACTTCCTGTGTCACTCTAGCCACTTGGCAAGTAATTTAGAGTCAATGTGTGTAGTTAAAAACAAACACTATCTCCTGTTGCAAATCACACAGCTGCACACCCCTGTTATACAGCTGGAAATGGCATTTTATAAGCTTGCAGCATATTCTCCAGCATGACCCAGTGTGCGGAGTTCTGCTCTTAGGTCAGGGATGTATTTAATTTTTAATTAAATTTTTACTTTCAGAATGCTCCTTCTCCCAGTTTTCTCAGATGACACCGAGCATACCGCTTATGGTTGTATGACAATTTAAAAGGGGGAAACCTTGCTTGCTGGACCTTTTCGCACTGTGAATAATAGGGACTATTATACTATAATAATAGTACAATAATAAGGATATAGCTTGCACAGTGTGACGTAGACACAGTGCCTTGCACAGTCAAGATCTTGTTAGGCTTACGACTCGGAAGATAACACAATTTACATGCTGAAATGATGCATAGAGGCACTGCTTATAAGTGTCACATTGTACTGTCCAATAAAACTAACCAAAATGATGAAGCTTGTGCTATCCATTATAATGGCATGACAAGGCCCATCTATATTATTTCAAAAGGGACCTTGCTTAATTGTTAGGGGCATTTTTGTGGTGGCTGTTGGATTCTCCGACTGACATTCATGACATGCCCCACACCACCTATGTACATCACTGCAAATGTCCAGCCAATAAAACTCGACCATTAGACATTTCAGAGTATTCTCCAGCCCTGTCAGAAATCATAATCATGGTGATTATGGTGAGTCACCTGGAATGAGCCTTCCTGATGGCTCCTATGGCCGTAGTTCTTGAAGATGTTGTCTAAAAACAAACTGACTGTTTCTGCGGAGGTGAAGAGACCTTTAAGGGGTATTCATTTGCAGCCTGTTGATCATCTTCTGACCAATGAAACTTGGTGGGTTTCCCCAGAATAGGGTGGTGAATGGGTTGGCTATGGCAACGGACGATAAACCTCTGCTAAAAGTTAGCAAACCCCGAAAACCTTTGTAAGTCCTCGATACTTGAGGGGGTGGGCCACGCATTTTTTATTTGTTTATTTTTTTAGAGTTGCTGTTTAGAGCAGCTTCTGAATTATCCCAAAAAAAGTTGCGGTGTCCTTGTGAAATTTTCAATGCTCTGCCTGAAGCAGGCGATGTAATGCAGTGTGTACATGGTTCACATGTAATGCAGTGCGAACCATGTACAGTGTGTACTGCAGTGTGTACATGGTTCACAAGTTATTGGAATAAAGCAGGTAATATTGCACAGTTTAAATTAGTGTTATTGCAGTTATTGCACAAAACCTTGTTATTATTATTATTGCACAGTTAAAAACACAATAACAGTGTGTATTATGGTGACTGCTTCACTGGGAGATTGTACAGTCTAATGGCAGTAGTGAGAAAAGAATCTCTGCATCGCTTATAACAGTCGGTCACTGAAGGAGCTGTTCAAAAAAGAGATTCATACAGGGGGTGAGAGTCATTCTCCAACAATGATGATAGTTTAGTTACCATCCTCCTTTCTCCCACATCCTGTAAAGTGTCCAGGGGAATCCCCAGGTCTGAGCTGGCCTTACTGATCAGGATGTCCAGTCTCTTCCTGTCTGCAGTAGAGATGCTGCTGCACCAGCTGACCACACCATAAAAGATGGCTGAGGCTAACACAGAGTCAAAAAAGGTCTTTAGTAGCTTTCCCTGCACTCCAAAAGACCGTAGTCTCTTAGCAGAAAGAGTCTGCTCTATCCTTTAATGTAAATTGCCTCGGTATTATCTGTCCAGTCCAGTTTGCTGTTCAGATGAACACCCAGGTATTTGTAAAAGGTTCACTCTCACAATATCCTTTACCTGACGGTTTACTGGTGATAGTGAAGTGTGTTTGTGCCTACGAAAATCCACCACCAGTTCTTTTGTTTTCCCTGCATTTATCTGGAAGCAATTCCGTTGGCACCAGCCAAAAAGGTTCTGGATCAGGCCACTGTACTCTCTGTCATCATCAGCCGTGATCAGGCCGACGATGGCAGAGTCATCAGAGATCTTGTGCAGATGACAGGTTGCTGAGCTAAACATGAAGTCTGCAGTGTAGTCAGTGAAGAGGAACAGGGCCAGAACCTTTCCCTGCGGGACACCAGTGTTGCAGACAACCATGTCAGACTCACAGTCACGAGTCTTTACATACTGTGGTCGGTCTGTGAGGTAATCCAATATCCAGGTAGACAGATGATGGTCCACTCGCATGTACTCCAGCTTATCCATCAGGAGCGCAGGTTGAATGCTGTTAAAAGCAGTAGAAAAGTAAAAAAAACATGACTCTCCCTGTGCTCCCAGCCTTTTCTAGTTGTTAAAAAAGCCCTAATTAGGAGGAAGATGACAGCGTCTTCCACTCCAATGCCAGGCTGTTAGGCAAACTGAAGTGGATCCATTGATGAGCTCACCAGAGGTTAGAGATGAGTAAGCACCAGCCTCTCCAACATCTTCATCATGTGCAAGGTCAGTGTTACTGGTCTGTAGTCCCCAAAGCCTTTTGAACACGACATTTTTGGTACAGGTACAACGCAGGATGTCTTCCACAACTGTGGCACTTTCCCCAGCTTCAGGCTCAGACCAAACATGTACAACAATATGCCGCACAGCCGGTCTGCACAGGTTTTAAGGGGCCTGGAGCTGATGCCGTCTGGACCTGCAGCCTTCCTTACTTTGATCTTCCTGAGCTACATTCTCGCCTGGGCTTCTGTGAGGGGCAGTATGTAGTGGTTGGTGTGGGGGCTGTGGGAAATTGGTGGAGAGGAAAGGTTAGGTATGTTGTGCATAGGCTGTGAGCTGATAGCAGTGCAAAGAGAGGTGGGGCTTAAGTAGCTTCCTGTGTGAGCAGAGAAGGGGGGTTGCAGCAGGGGGGACTGGGTGGGGGCAGTGGTGGGTAGCTGATCAAATCTATTAAAGAATAGATTGAGATTATTTACCCACTTCTGGTCACTCTCAGCCTGAGAACTGGGCTCCTTATGACCAGTGATGGTTTTGAGCCCCTTCCACACACTGCTGACGTTGTTCTGCTGCAGCTGATCCTCCATCTTTCTCTTGTACATGCTTTTTCTTTTTCTTCCTCAGTTCTCTCTGGACAGTTTTCAGCTCTACCTCGTTATCTGATTTAAAAACCCATCTTCTTCTCTTTAAGGAGAGTCATAATATCAGGGTTAATCCATGGCTTGTTGTTGGGAAAACACTATACAGCCCTGGTGAGTACAGTATTCTCCACACCAAAGTTGATCTAGTCCGTAATACAGTCTGTTAAAATGTCAATATCCTCCCCATGTGGATTGCACAATTTCTTTCACATACAGTGGGGCAAAAAAATATTTAGTCAGCCACCAAATTGTGCAAGTTCTCCCACTTAAAAAAATGAGATAGGCCTGTAATTTTCATCATAGGTACACTTCAACTATGAGAGGCAAAATGAAAAAATAAATCCAGAAAATCACATTGTCTGATTTTTAAAGAATTTATTTGCAAATTATCGAGGAAAATAAGTATTTGGTCAATAAAAAAAGTTCATCTCAATACTTTGTTATATACCCTTTGTTGGCAATGACAGAGATCAAACGTTTTCTGTAAGTCTCCACAAGGTTTTTACACACTGTTGCTGGTAGTTTGGACCATTCCTCCATGCAGATCTCCTCTAGAGCAGTGATGTTTTGGGGCTGTCGCTGGGCAACACGGATTTTCAACTCCCTCCAAAGATTTTCTATGGGGTTGAGATCTGGAGCCTGGCTAGGCCACTCCAGGACCTTGAAATGCTTCTTACGAAGCCACTCCTTTGTTGCCCGGGCAGTCTGTTTGGGATCATTGTCTTGCTGAAAGATCCAGCCACGTTTCATCTTCAATGCCGTTGCTGATGGAAGTAGGTTTTCACTCAAAATCTCACGATACATGGCCCCATTCATTCTTTCCTTTACATGGATCAGTCGTCCTGGTCCCTTTGCAGAAAAACAGCCCCAAAGCATGATGTTTCCACCCCCATGCTTCAAAGTAGGTATGGTGTTCTTTGGATGCAACTCAGCATTCTTTCTCCTCCAAACACGACAGTTGAGTTTTTACCAAAAAGTTCTATTTTGGTTTCATCTGACCAAATGACATTCTCCCAATCCTCTTCTGGATCATCCAAATGCTCTCTAGCAAACTTCAGACGGGCCCAGACATGTACTGGCTTAAGCAGGGGGACACGTCTGGCACTGCAGGATTTGAGCCTTTGTTACTTTGTTCCCAGCTCTCTGCAGGTCATTCACTATGTCCACCCATGTGGTTTTGGGATTTTTGCTCACCATTCTTGTGATCATTTTGACCCCACAGGGTGAGATCTTGCGTGGAGCCCCAGATCAAGGGAGAATACCAGTGGTCTTGTATGTCTTCTATTTTCGAATAATTGATTCAGTTGAACAGTTGATTTTTTTTTTTTACACCAAGCTGCTTACCTATTGCAGATGCAGTCTTTCCAGCCTGGTGCAGGTCTACAATTTTGTTTCTGGTGTCCTTTGACAGCTCTTTGGTCTTGGCCAATGTTGGAGTTTACAGTCTGATTGTTTGAGGTTGTGGACAGGTGTCTTTTATACTGATAACGAGTTCATTAATACAGGTAACAAGTGCAGGACAGAGGAGCCTCTTAAAGAAGAAGTTACAGGTCTGTAAGAACCAGAGATCTTGCTTATTTTGTAGTTGACCAAATACTTATTTTCCACCATAATTTGCAAATAAATTCTTTAAAAATCAGACATTGTGATTTTCTGGATTTTTTTTCTTATTTTGTCTCTCATAGTTGAAGTGTACCTATGATGAAAATTACAGGCCTCTCTCATCTTTTTAAGTGGGAGAACTTGCACAATTGGTGGCTGACTAAATATTTTTTTGCCCCACTGTAGTTGTGTCAAAACAGTCTTTCAGAGAATCACTGATCTCATCAGACCATGTCCTCACTGTGTGGAAGACAGCGGTTTGCCTGCATACAAGGGGTTTGTACACAGGTAGGAGATGATCGAGGTTGTGATCCGATCTTCCCAAGGGGGAGGGGTGCTGAAGTATAAGCCTCCTTGGAGTTGGCATAAAATAAGTCTAGTGTTTTATTGTCTCTGGTGTGGCATGTAACATACTGGGTGAATGTGGGCAGAGTGTAGGATTGAGGGGCATAATTAAAATATCCAGAGATAATAATAAGCGCATTTTGACTCTGTGTTGAGAGTCTGTTAACAACAGAATGCAGGACATCGCATGCCGATTCACCGTCTGACTCAGGTATCTGAAAAATGTATCTGAAAAATGTGTTCCATCACAGTTTAGTAGTGAGGACTTTATGAATTTCTTCACTGAAAAAATGTATAGCATTAGAAAAATCATAGCACAGAAACTGCTCTAATCAAAATAACTAATGACCTGTTTTTAGCTTCAGACCAATGCTTCATCTCGCTGTTAGTTTTACTAGATCTTAGTGCTGCATTCGACACTATAGGCCATGATCTCCTCCTAGATTGCTTACAAAATTATATTGGCATTCAGGGACAGGCGTTCAGCTGGTTTAAATCCTACCTGTCTGATCGTTACCATTTCGTAGACTCAAATGTAGAGCTATCCAGTAAATAATGGGGTGCCACAAGGTTCAGTTCTAGGACCCCTGCTTTTCACAATATGCATGCTTTCCTTAGGAAATATTATTAGAAGGCATGGAATTAGCTTCCATTGTTATGCTGATGATACCCAGCTATATATCTTAACAAAACCAGGTGATACAGCTCAATTAGCTCGGATAACTGAGTGGGTTAAAGAAATAAGAGATTGGATGACCCATAACTTTCTACTATTAAATTCTGATAAGACGAAGATTTTGTTTATCGGCCCAAAAACCAGTATACAGAAGCTCCATCATCTCAACCTGCATTTAGACGGATGTTCTGTAACTACTAGTTTAACGGTAAAAGACCTGGAAGTTATTTTAGACAGCAACTTGTCTTTCAAAAATCATATCAACCAAGTTACAAAAACAGCCTTCTTTCACCTTAGAAATATTTCTAAGCTAAGAAAACTGTTATCTATATCTGATGCAGAGAAGCTCGTCCATGCGTTCATGACCTCCAGAATAGACTATTGTAATGCATTACTAAGTGGATGTCCTGCATCATTAATAAACAAGCTTCAGTTAGTCCAGAATGCGGCAGACAGAGTTCTTACAAGGTCAAGAAAATATGATCATATAACCCCAATCTTATCGTCCCTACACTGGCTACCTGTCAAGTTTCGAATCGACTACAAACTACTGCTTCTTACTTCTAAATCTCAAAATTCTGGACTTCTAGTAGTTCCTAGAATAGCAAAGTCCATTAAAGGCGGTAGAGCATTTTCACATTTAGCTCTTAAACTTTGGAACAGTCTTCCTGACAGTGTTCGCGGCTCAGACACATTCTCCCAGTTTAAGTGCAGATTAAAAACATATCTTTTTAGCAAAGCCTACACATAACATACATCTCACATCATAACCTTCTGCTCCAAAACATATGATCACATGCACATTATCAACTTGTGCTGTTAATATCATGAACAGCAGCTACTCTAATTTCTCTCCACTGCTTCTCTTTCTCTCCCCATCCTGAGGCATCCTGAGGTTTGGCCAGCTCCAGTCACGTCCACCTCATGAAGATTATGGACCTTTGAAGAAGTAGATGCCGAACTCGCAAAAATCCCGCACCATCTAGGGACGTACCAGTGGCAATTGGATCCCACTACATATGTGGAGTTTTGACATTGGACCTCCTAGAGTGTTTAAAGGCTCTGTCATGGAGAAGCTGGTGCTGGATCTGTGATGATTACAAATGTTGAGCTATTTTATGAGTTGCTCAGTAGCTCCTAGTTTTATAACCATAAAGACCGTATAAGACTGTAGAAAGAACATTACTCATAATCTTATACTCCGATGCTCATGTTAGTTCTCTCTCTCCAGTGTTCTGTATTGTTTAAAGATTTATGATCAAACTCTTGATGTCACCCAAATGAGGATGGGTTCCCCTTTTGAGTCTGGTTCCTCTCAAGGTTTCTTCCTCATAACATCTAAGGGAGTTTTTCCTTGCCATTGACGCCACAGCTTGCTCATCAGGGATAAATGCACACCATCCACCTTGACTGTTGATTTCTGCAAAGCTGCATTGAGACAATGTCTTTTGTGAAAAGCGCTATAGAAATAAACTTGACTTGACCATCAGCAGAAGGGGGAATATACGCAGCTATAGCGATAACATGCAAACATTTCCTGGGCGGATAGCTGCTAGCATGAGGCCATACTAAGAGCTCAATATCCATACAGCAGGTTTGCTCTTTAATAGTGATGTGACCAAGTTTACACCATTTATTATTCACAAATATTGACAGCCCTCCTCCCTTTTTCTTACCGCTCTTCGTCGTTCTGTCCGTGCGCAGTAGTTAAAATCCATCCAGAGCCACAGTTGAATCCGGTGTTAGCATGGTTAGCCATGACTCCGCAAACAGCACAAAGCTACACTTCCGGAATTCCCTCTGATGACGTGTAAAAGCCACTAGCTCGTCCATCTTGTTGGGTAAAGATCACATATTCCCTACGACGATGGACGTCTCCTTTTGGTCCAACACAAAGCACCAGCTCGGTTCCCCTATCTTCTCCTTCTTAGCTTGCAGGGAATATCCAGTTTTTCCTGGAGTAGCACCACCGTGTTGCGGAATGCTAACAGCTTATCCCTGGGTTAAACAATGGGACTATTTGATTGTCCATACAGTGTTTCAGGCAGCTGGGGAACCATTCCTTTAACTCTTTTTCATGCCAGGAGATCCCAGGGTTGTGAGCCTGGAGTCAGGTAAACCCTAGGATGATGGGTTTGGTTGGGGAGGAGATAACAAATAACACTAGTTTCTCCACATAAAATAGTCCCACACAAATAGTCACTGGGTTTGGTGTGCAATGTAGCCGTCCCCAACAGGGCAAACGTCCACTGCTGTGATCCTCAAGGGCATGAAGCAGTTGCTGATGGTGCTCCTCCAGAGAAACAAAATAAAGTAAGCGTATGAGTTCCATACCTGCACATGGCTTTCCAATAGGGTGGATGCCCAAACCAGTGCCTTTACAGTTAGCAAGGTTAGCATTAGCACACATTTAGCAGTATTCATGCCATAGGCTTTAGGTCGGTTGGAGAAGTAGACCTGGCATGAAAAATAGAAGTAGACTTGCATATTGTCTAATAAATCCCTGACAGCAGTCCACATATCCATCGAATTTGTTGGGTAGAGCTATTTTTGGTGGTCTGGGTCGGCTGGCCGGCTGGCATTGCACAGCGGGCTTGCAGGAGGTGCGTGTTAGCCGCTTGTTGCACCTTGAATTGCTTAAGGTAGGCCGGTAGCATTTCTCCCTGATAGGCGATGACAGCTTGTTTCCAGCTGCTGTAAATCCGCTGGATTTTCTGTAGTTGAAGTATTTTGTGACGCTGAAGTGGAGACAGAAAGGTTGGAATCCATGTGCAGATTTATTTAAGAACCAAAAGGACAAACAAACTGGGTAATCCATAAACAGGGTCAAAGAACAGGCAAAGTCTTAAAAGCCGTAAAGACAATCCACAAGGTAAACAAATCCAATATACACAAAGAGAAAAAGTGTGGTCAGTAAATACTGAGTGACACAAGAAATCAAAGAACATGAAAGGCTTGGTAATGTATGAGACAAAAGAAAAAATACTTTGCAACTTTTGAAAAAGCACTGGTTAAAAAGGCTAAAAACAGGAAGTTTCCCATTAACCATAAGTGCTCAGACAGGTCCCTCTGGTGGCATGGCAGGGACATAGCAGCTGAAACTGTTACAATGATTAATTAGGGTTAAAATAACTTGCAAGAGTATATACCTATATAGGGTTGACAAATATAATAACTATAAAATATAGCTGACATTTTATGAGAGCACTGACATTACATCATCTGAGAATAACCAAAACATTGCTGCATTGCAATGAACTTATACTGAAACCATCTAATTAGTTTAGGGTTAAACATTCTTTATCCTGCCAGACACACATGCAGAATATATATCTACCCCATCTATCCAATTGTGATTGCTAATGATGCAAAGAATTTGCATCATTTGACAAATAAACTTAAAAGCAAATCAGGCTTTCAGTTGAACATTCCAATTTACTGACCACCAAACTCAACATCTACAATGCTGTGGTCATCACATTGCTTATGTTCTGTGTAAAGCTTAAATATTCTTACCGGCAACATATCCAACAACTAGATATTTTTTAACTCTATGCATCAAAGGCATCAACCCTGTGTCAGGATAGGCCAAAGGAGAAGAGTGGCACAAAACAGCAGTTTCCCATAGATAGCAGGACAGGCATGTCATTTTAGAGACCTAAAGAGCTCATCCACTACAAATAATATGTTCCACAACAGATATTAAATACATACAGACAAGGAGAAATGTCTTTGCATGGCTAGTCTTTATTGCTGCAAATGACCACTTGCACTTCACCAACTCAACACTTGAGTAGGAAAAATAACATATTTTTTTGAAAAACAAATGGCTTTCAGGGCCAGGGTTTGAATCTGGTTCAACGGCATAGGAGTTAGACAGCTTAACCTTAAGAGCAGAGACAGAAGGAAAGTATTTATTTATAGTTTAATAAAAGGCAAAAATAAACTAAATGTAATCACACAGTCCAAAGTCCAAAACAGCAAAAAACAAACATCCATAGGTTTGAAAATAAAACACAATTTTAACAGAGCAGACAGAATTACAAATAAAATAAGGGAAAAACTGGACTAAAGAAAACAAAGGCCACAAACCACAAATGACGAGTTACATATCAGAAATCATTCCACTAAACTGACACTCCAGGGAACTGTGTGGGAAATACACACAGATAAATTAAGGACAGGTGATGATTATTAGCTAGTAATCTGCTCATCACATTTTAACCTTTGTGTCAGTTTTAAAATAATGTAAAAGACCAATTACATACAGCGTATTTGTCACCTTAGTGTTTGTTTCTAAAATTGGTGTGAAAGTCCTAATAAACAAATTAATACAAAAGGCCTGTCCTATATTATCAGAAAAACAAAGTAGGTACCTATACAGATCAGATGTTATGGGAATCATTAACATCGTCATTTTGTCAAGCTAAATTATCAGAAAAGCAACATGCAACAGGCTGTACATTTTGCAGAAATGGCAACAGACATCTAGAGTGGTTTGAAATTTATCCATTTTCATAATTTACTTTCAATAAATAGATTAACAAAAAAGAAGTAATAAGTAATTACCACAATCCATTAATAACATCAAAAGATTTTAAGTTTGGTCATCTGCTTTCACACAGTCCACTATTTGCTGTGTCTATTCAGAGCTTTATGGGATTGTGTATAAGGGAAAGTCTTTGCTATTCAAAATTATTTAATCAAAATTGTTAGCATTTGAATCTTGAGAGGCTAACATAGGGATGGAAAATGACTGCCTGGAACTGAATGGGAAAAATGCATTGTGTTGCAAACTGATGGTTCTAATAATGTGTGGGGTCTGTGGGTGATTCTTTATATTGGAACATTCAGAATAAACAGCAGGATTACCAAATTAAATGTGTTTTGGCTATCAGAGTGGAGTGCTTGGGAAGAAGTTAGACAAAAACAAAAGTTAGAGACATGTGCTTCTTACTAAACAATGAAATAAAACACAGATGAACAAAACTTTTTGCTTGTCAGTGTGGCATTTAGTAATTCCACAATCAAATAGGTGACTAATTAATAATTTCAGTTTCAATAAATATGCTTCTTACTTCTAAAGAACAGTTTGCAACTTGTGACAAACTTGAGTGTTTTGCATTTTCATTTTATAGTGAAGTAAAGACACAATTTGAAAATAAAATTGCAAAGCAATGCCAAATACTTGTGTTTTGTACAGAATTTTCTAAATAAAGAATGTGTATGCTCTTTTCATAATGCTTCTTCTTCCATACTGGTCAGAAACCAGTTGAGCTTCTTGAACAATATGGCTACCAGCTGTCAATCAGTTCAAATGGGGCTGCTTTAACTTTTGATACTTTGTAATCCATCAGGACAAAGGTATGAGGAAGTCCACATATTAGGTCATGGCCATGAGCGGCCATTACCAAATACCTGTAAAAAGGCCAGTCAAATTTCAGCAGGCATTTTTAAAGCTTCTAAAATGAGCAACTATCATGAATATTTTATTGTAGGTCTGTCTACCAAGCTACAAATCCTAATATTTTATCATTTATTTAAATTGTGAGCTAATCTATTGCTATTTATTTCTGGGATTTCGATCAGACATATCAAACCTTGCTGTCAAATAGCAGAGTCTGTCCTTCCATAATTATTTTAAATCTTTGGAAATTGAAAAACAATGTGGCCTCTGCCTACAATAATAATAATTATATTATTCAAAGAGCTATAACATTTTATATATTAGATGAATATACGCAAACTTGAAAGGCATGTTCAGGGTTAGATTCTATGACGGTCTGTTAAGGCTGGGGTGTTGTCAACTTCTTGTGGGCGTGGTTAAGTACAGGTGCATTATTCCTACATGCTATATGTCTGATGGATCTGAAACCCATGTTCGATAGACGCCGCCTGACAGTGCCTCATCAGTCTCTTAGGGAAACCGGGGAGTTGCATTGTCTGCACTAATGCACTATTCTAGTTTGTAGTTCAGCAGTTAGAAAAGTGTGTGTGTGTGTGTCGCGTGGATTTCGTGCTTCGTAACACAAAACGATGCAGTTCCCCACTTGGCTTTTAACTAGCAATGGTGCACAAACGCGCAAAACAAAATAACTCCCCGTCAAGTTTTACCAGCCAAGAGCTGGCTTTGTCTTCGCTTCGACTGGGTGAGTATGCAAATGTCGCAATTCGAAAATATAAATTTCGACTCTTTTTTTTTTTCATGTTTTCCCGCAGACTTCGGTGTTACCACGTGTGTAGTGAGAGAGTTAATGAATTATTATACCTGTGAACGTTTTTAAATGAATGACAAGTGTTTAGGGTTGCCGGTGAATTGCCTGCAAAACGTGTGTTAAGTGTGAAAGTCGCCTGGTGTAGCGCTGCCGTGGCTGTATGGGTACACACACACACACACACACACACACACACACACACACACACACACACACACACACACACACACACACACACATACATAAACCAGAAATCGTAAAAATTGGAACAATGGATTTAAAGTTCAAATAATTGCTACAAAAACAGATTTATTTTACAACCAGTTATCCCCTTTTACCTATATACAATATGAATGTCATCTGGCCTGGCTTCTATAAATGTTTCTGAAGTAAATGGGTCAGTTTATCTCAAGTATTAATTATAAAGTTGTTGTTTTTTGTTTTTGTTTTATTTTTTATTTTTATCAAATTAAGTTGAACAGCTTTGTGCTGTGTTTGGGTCAACATGTTTTGATTATACAGCTGTTTACCAAAACATCAGTCCTTTCCATTTTAGGATATTACTAGAACCTTAAAATAAAAATATTGGAACAAATAAGGTTTTCATGATTATTAGAAAATGATGAGTGGGTAAGTTTGGAGCTAAACAATATGTATTAATGTACTGTAGACTGCCATATATACAGTTGCCACTGGCTTGTTCATCAGGGACAAACTTACACTTATAAAGAACATCTTATTAATTTTTATTACCACATTATCTGTGTAAAGCTGCCTTGAGACTATGTTCATTGTTAAAAGTAAATAAACATGAAAATAAACATGAATTGAACTGAATATTTATTTTTGACAAGAATGATCTATC
Source organism: Silurus aristotelis (assembly GCF_946808225.1). Lineage (NCBI taxonomy): Eukaryota > Metazoa > Chordata > Actinopteri > Siluriformes > Siluridae > Silurus > Silurus aristotelis. Next base: position 8,163,834 of record NC_139601.1, on the reverse strand, counting down.
AGTCATTTCTTATATTTTTGCTTGTATTATGGCCCTAGCTTTATAATCAGTAGTATCTTGAACAGCAGAATGCTACTATTTATTATTTTCATGATCTGGTTAGTATCAGGTTACACTGCATGTCTTAATACAGCCAAATATGCTGGGACTCTGTGTACCATGTAAATTAAACCAATATTGTATTCACAATAGAATATAGAAAACATAGCAAATGTTTAAACTGAGGAAGTCAGTAATATAAAAAAATAAAAAGTATCTTAAGAGAGACAGAGTCTCTCAAAAGTGAAGATAGGCAGAGGTTCAGAAAATCTGTGAAAAACTGCATTTACAGTTTGTGGAACAATTTCAGAATATTTCCAGTCCAGATTCAATTTTAGAATAAAATTGCAAAGGTAAATCTCATCTACAGTACACCATATTATCAAAAGATTTAGGGAATTTTAAGGAATTTCTGTGCGCAAGGGAAAAGGGAAAAATGAATATTGGATGCTGGTGATCTTTTTAAGCAGCACTGTTTTAAAAACAGATATGAAAATAAGACAACAACCTGCTTCAGGAGATTGAGGATTTGATGGTGGGGAAGTGAGGAGACAAGGGGAAGTGACTGGATTAGCCACAGACTTAATAATGAAATGGAACAATCCAGTGCATTAAAATGAATTTATAAATTGTGCAGATGTGAAAACACTTTTGGCATATGATGTCAAAGCATTTATCATTGTGTCTAAGGTTCATTATTACTGTATTGTTTATGCCTACAAAACAGTCTAATGAGTAGAGATTTAATAATAAACATAGGTTTGGAGATGAGCATGTATTCACAAATATTGTTAAGATTTATTGGGATTTATAATAAGCAGTATTAGTGGTAGCTAGAGCTGGGCAATATGGTAATATATATTGTTGAGATGGAATAAAATGTCAAACTAAACAGATGTGGCTAACTCTGTTTCATATACAATTCAATCCAGAGCAGGAGGAGAAACACCTGTGGTATAGACATGGTTTAGGTTTATAAAATCTTGATCAAAACCTTTGTTGTAAGGTATTTGTTACTGAACTGCAAGCACTTTGGCAAAGTTGAGTTGCTGCAATTGCAAAAAGAATACAGAGGGACTATTGAACAGGAGATTTGCTATGCTTTTTCCCTGTGAACAGCAAACCATTTGTGAATAAACCAGACTGCACAGCCACATATAAGTTTAATTATCCATTTCATTGTAGACTGGACATTGTAGTTGTCTACAGACTACCTACTTAATAAAAAGAACATGCAGAAGAGACCGCACTGAAAATGCTGTAAACAGCATCAAAGCACTGCTGGTAAATAAATAAATGGGGTACAGTATTTTGACAGACCTTCTTTATTTATCCATTATTGAGTGTCTCATAAATATTCAGTTTTAAATGTGGTTAGTTATGTTAAAATCTTATTTATAGAATTAATAATGTCTGCACCATGTCTGCACCATGTTACAGACAATTATAATCCATCTAAACAGAGAGAGAAGTGTGAAAGTGCCCCAGGTTGGCCCATGCAGTTGCCCTGAGTGCCTTGAATAAGGTACTTGAAAAAGAGAGCTTGAACTGGCCATTTATTTTTTATTATTTAGGTTCCCTGGTGGTCTAGTGGTTAGGATGTGGCGCTCTCAATGCTGCGACCCTGGTTTGATCCCCGGTCAGGGAACCCAGCCATTAGGGTTGCACAAGCCTTAGCCTCCCCTAATGGGAGAAGCCGAAAGAAAGTTTAACTGGGTATTTATTTAGTGACCACTAGTCTTGCCTGAGCTCATAACAAGTGACAGCTAGGTGAGACCCCGAATAGTCATTAAGACCAATTATTTGGCTTTAGCATGGCCTGGCCAACCCTCTCAGGCATTCGGCTTTAAAAAGGATTCCATAAAGGTTCTCCTGATGCAGTTCAAGCATAAAGGATTAAGGCTTTAAGGGTTCCAATAGAGGTACAAATTAAAGCAACTTTTATGCAGATTTTTCTGTGATTTTAAGACACAGATCAAAAAAAAAGCTTGGTTGAGTAAGAGGGTGAAGTTCTATAAATTTACAACCTGTTAAGAATATGCTAGTGTGTATACAGTGGCCAGGAGGTTTCTCAAATCTCATTGACACCATGATTGAGTGAGAGGACATTTTGGACTTGCTGTTGCAATTTGATCTCATGGCTTACAATACAAATAGCTCCCAGTAATGATCTTTGGTCTTTGCCACTGCAAAGTTTACTGCTGTGTGCTCTGCCCTAGACCATCTTTTTCTCATTCCTTAGAGCAATCAAACCCAAATACCAATGATCTGAATCATGTCTTACCTCAATGAAAATACAAAGGTTTCTCTCTGCATGCTCATCTGCTGTCTAGTTTAAAGCACATGTTCTTTTTATTTGTGTTGTATTTCGGTGGCATATTTTGTTAATTATAGCATAAGATATGCCTTTTTTTTTTTCTTTTTTTTTTTTTTTTTCTTTTTTTTTTTTTTAACACATTACAGCTAGATCAGTGAATTACAGTCTTTATGATGATGGTAATATCTACAAAGTGTCTAACAACCAGGACAATGTAATGCCTGATTTGTTTAAACATTTAAAATAGCCTTTGGTATTTAAAGCTTCTGCTGGCATCACTGTAATTAGTTTGGTTTTCCTCCAGGTGATTTGGGTTTTCGGCTGAAAGGCATGCAATGAATCTGCCAACAACTCACCTCCTCAGTGATTCTGAAAGAGACTGGATAAACAGAGGTGCAGGAGAAACAGTTCCTGGCATTCTTTGTATTCCACCCACAACATTCTCCAAAGGTTCACTTTGCTTCTCTGCCTAAACATGCACAAGTGGACGATTCTAGGATGGAAAGATCATATAAAGGAGATGGAATGAAATGTATGCATTTGCTTGTCTGTATTTATGTCTAAAACAACATTATTTACAACCTGGTTTGAGATTTTGGGATAAAAAAATCTTAAAATCCGTAAAATATTTGTGATTTTTTTTCTTTTTTATTATATTGTCCTTTGTCTACAAAAGCAGGCAATATGCAACCCAAAGTATTTTTAGTGGGAAAGGCACATTGGATTTATAATTTTTTTTTTCTTGGTACGGTACAGTGGGCTGTGGAACATGCAATATTATAGGATCCTATTGAATGCTATCCATTCATACACTGTGCCAAACATATTTAAGATTTTCAGTAAAAGAGGTTTTTTTCTTGTACGCTTGATACTTGACATTTGACACTTGTGATTGTCTTTTTTGGCAGTACTGCTTGTATGTCTTCTACCTCAATGTCAGTGATATTCTTCACAGATTTATTGTCTATATCCTTTACGAACATATTGTGTATAGGGGTCATGCTGTGATAAATAAATATATATATATATATATATATATATATATATATATATATATATATATATATATATATATATATATATTCTTGAACCAATATATATATATATACTTATTAAAAATAATATCACTGTGCCTGTCAAGCCACAGCAGCTAACTTTACCTATGACCTTTGTGTTTCAGGTGAGAAACCCAACCAGGAAGAGAAAAGTGGCATCTTGTGGCAGCAACACATTTGCCCAAAACATAACCCTGCTGTCAAGGTAAGTATACTAAATGTTTCAAACGTCCAAACTTGATCATATAAAGGGAAATGCAGACTGTTTTTGAAGTTACTCACTTGTAAAAACCTTAAAAAAAAAAAAAAAAAAAAAAGTCTGACACATTTATAACATGAGATATTGCACTATTCATTCATTATTCATTCCTTTAGAACAGTACAGAAAACTTTTTGTTTTCAGACTATTGGCTGGCCTTGTTGAGAAGAGACATGAGGTCATGAGGTCAACCTCCCATAGTTTCTTTCACCATCACTTACATTTTCAATTAGAAGTCAAAGTATTCAGCCAAAAAAAATCACACAACAAGTTGTCAGTAAGTATTATCAGTGAATTTGAGGGATATTGTATAGTTTATTTTTGTTTTGTAAACACATGGCAATGGCTTAAATAGTTCGTGTTAATTGTGCTAGTAAAAATGTGTACTTTTATTACTTTGCATAATTTATTGAAAGAGGAAGGAGAAACCTCATTTTATAAGAGTCTTTGCTGACTCCAGCTTATTGGAACCCATTGGCGTAGGTTATTTCCACAATGATGTACTTAATAAGATGCTAATATAAAATAATTAGATGCAAAACTAAAACAATTAAAAAAATACATTTAAATGAATTTGAGTCAATTTGGTGCGTGTATAGACTTTAATTAGATGAGAGAGGAATGAACCTTTTGTGAGTTCTTTAATTGTCTAAATGAAACTGTAAAAGTATTCAGTTTCATAGTAAGTATAAATATGCTTAAATCCTACTTAAATACAGAAACAAAGCAGAAATGTTCTGTTAAATGTTTTGCATTCTGTTATTTTATTTTTTACTTATTGACAAGTAATCCAACCATAGCCAACCAATTCAGCTTCCAGTAAGTCTAAATAAGGCCATGTGCAGTGTGTCTGTTTTATTAGAGTGCATTATTACATTATCATAATGGCTGCCCTTCTTGATAAGGTCCCATAATTTCCTGCCACATTGCTCTGTTAGCATCCACTGAACATTTATTGAAAGCAAGACACCCTAGGATAAACAGTACTGTTTCTGCTGTGTTATGATTGAAGCCAGACTTGATTTAATGTGCCAATGTTTTTATTCTGCTAATGTCTGCACTTAAAGCATAACCACCACAATACTAAAGGATGAGTATGCCTAAGGGCACTTATTTATTGTAAAAGGTTTTCTGTAGAGAAAGAATTGTTGAGACAGGGGACTAAACAGTGTGTGTTTATAAGTGACTGAATGTCTGTGATTGATATGGTGTGCATGGGTTGTTCAATATGGCATTTGTTTTTGTCAGAACACTTTAGTAAAGTTCATACTTCCTGCAGTCAAAAAGTGCTGCATGGACATGAGAGGGGACATGAGGACGAAACCTTAGCAGGAAACTAAAGGAGGCTAATAAGGGAACAAATCTTAAACTGCGTAACACCAAGTCAAGTCAAGAAGCTTTTATTGTCATTCAACCATGTATAGCTGATGCAGTACACAGTGAAATGAGACAACGTTCCTCCTGAACCCAGGTGCTACATAAAACAACATAAAACAACAGTCACAGAACAGAAGAACACAGGGCCAGGAACTAAGATCCTCGCCACATAAAGTGCATGTGTTCAACTGGTGCAAACAGTGCAAAGACATCACAGGACAGTGCGAGACAACACAGGACAGTGCAGGACAATACAAAATACACAAAATATAAAAATAAAAACAACAATAGCTCCGCCAGTAAAACCTGTTGTAACAGAATAAGGTGCACAGTAGCAGAAAAATGTAAACAGAGAAATGTAAACAATTGTGCAATTCTACAATAGCAGCAATCAAAAATAAAGTGATCAGTGACCAAAAGATTTGGACAGAATATTGTTCAAAGAGAGCAAGTCCCGGAAGATCAGCAACAAACGGCATGTAAACATTATTGCGACAATGAAAGGTGTAAATGGTGTTGAAACCTGGGTGTGCGAAGTGTATGTGTGTTGAGTCCAGTTGTACAGATCAGTCACACAGTTGTGTGTAAGTGTGTGTGTGTGAGTATGTGTGTGTGTGTGTGAGAGAGAGTTCAGTTCAGATGTTTGTTGAGGAGCCTGATGGCTTGCGGGAAAAAACTGTTGCACAGTCTTGTTGTGACGGCCCGAATGCTTCGGAACCTTTTCCCTGATTGTAGGAGGGTGAAGTGTGTGTGTGACGGGTGTGTGTGGTCATCCACAATGCTGTGTGCTTTGCGGATGCAGTGTGTGGTGTAAATTTCCATGATAGAGGGGAGAAAGACTCCGATGATCTTCTCAGCTGTCCTCACTATCCTCAGTAGGGTCTTGCGATCCGAGACGGTGCAGTTCCCAAACCAGGCAGTGATGCAGCTGCTCAAGATGCTCTCGATGGCCCCTCTGTAGAACATGGTCAGGATAGAGGGAGGGAGATGAGCTTTCCTCAGCCTTCTCAGGAAGTAGAGACGCTGCTGGGCTTTCTTGGTGATGGAGCTGGTGTTAAGTGACCAGATAGTGAGATTGTAAATAAATCCCTTCTGTAACTGTGTTCTGTATGGTCAAACAGCACAATTGTGTAAGCAGAAAAAAACCATAGTTTTAACATGAATTGTATCTTGTTAAATATATTAACTGTTTACTGATGGACATTTGAATGTAAAATTGTTAGTGTCAATTGTAATTCTAACCCGTTAAACAGTTCTTATCAATTGCATTTCAAAGCTATCTTTATGGATTCTTGGTGCTACCATCTTTTAGGAATCTCATGTAAGCTGTCCATGCGAAGCCATCCCCAGCAACAGCAAGTTGTTACAGTTAATGAGCACTCCAACAGGATCGATCAGGCAGGTCTGGGGAGCAGAATGGATCAAAATCACTGCTATCTCAGAAGTAGCATGTGTAACTCTGCAGAGAGAGAAAATTAATGAGAGAGTAAACAGTGACTTAAGTGAAACACAGAATATTAGGTAAGCTTATTGTCACATAATTGTTAAGGACAATGTATGTTGTGAAAAGAGTGAAAGCAAGAACTCTGGCAAGAGTAGGTATGGAAGCACAACTAAAAGGGGGGGCCAGAAGGTAATATAAACATGAGGCCGCCTTTGGGACTTCACCAAGGATGTTAAAAAAAAAAAAAAAAAAAAAAAAAACCATGAATTCAGCATAGACTTATAAACTGAGACTGTCTGATTTTCAAACAGTTGGAAAGACTATTGCAACTCTGGGGCTTTGCCTTCACTATTCAAGGTTCCAGGATCAAAATAGGCATAGTATATAATTATAAACCAAATGTTTGCTCAGGTATTGATAGATACATGATTCTGATCAGTGGCCAGTAGTGGTTCATTTACAACTTTACCCATTTAGAGGTTTAATTGGGAGATTTGATATTGGCCTGGACAGCTGACAGTGGTCATTGTCAGGTTTTTTTTATTTAGGAGTTTGATAACTTCAAAAGATTTAGGCACATTAACGTTAACACATCTGTAGTGTTAATTTTGTTCATGACTATAACGAACCCCACTCCGCACCACCAGAGGGGGGCATTTCCCGATTTCTGAACACTTCCGGGTCAAGGGTCACTCATTCTAACGTTATGCTCCGATGCGAAGTATTGCGTCTTCCTAGCGCATACCGAGCCGTTTCTCTATTGTTGTTCTTTTCCACATTGTGTACAGACCTTACTATTGTTTATGACCACAGTTTGTTCTTCTTTTTGTGATTTATTAGACATGTTTGCCTCACAGATTGCCTTCATTGTGTACCGGATTATTACTTTGCCCATTGACCACAGCCAGGGTCTGAGACTCACTCACATTGACATGCCTTGATAATGATAACAAAAAAAAACTCATACAAACACTCTTTTTAATAGGTTTCTCTTCATGTTGTGCTGCCCACCTGACTCGTTTTGATATTTTCTCTCAAGTGGTTTGAGGTTGTCGCTTTAAATGGATCTTTGTTGTGACTTGTAGGAAAGTCACACTGCACACTGTCTAAAACCTTCTGACCCTGCCAAAATTTCACCATGTCAAACTAGCAATTAAATACTACAGATTTTAGCCTAGGAATATAGGAATCTTTCAGGGTTTTCAAAATTGTCTCAGATGACCAAATCATGACCAAAATCGCAGAGTGAGCCAAGTATTAGAAGACTTTGAAGAAGCTTAGCAGCAGTCTTTTGAAGGAGTAAAAGTGGAATTTGCAATTACATAAACAAAACCCAGTTTACTAATGCTGTTTTATTAATTCCCATTGTTCTGCTATTGAATATATTGCTACCAACTGCAGCCTTTTTTTTTTCTACCTTTTTCTAGTGCAGTTTATCTACACTATATTGGCACGTTTTTTGATGACCTTGATTTTTGAGCATCGCATTCCACATTTAGTCACAATTTGCTCTTATAATTCCCTCCACTCTTCTGGATAGATGTTCCACTAGATTCTGGAGTGTGCTTTTGGAAAATATTGTTCATCAGCCACAAGGGTGTTAATAAAGTCAGTTTCTGAGGAGGTATGGTTAGAAGAATCAAAGTCTTCAGCCGACACAGGAACCACCAAGAAAATTATTAAAAGATGGCCCAGCAAGAAACTTTTGGTGACTAAGGATATCCTGTAAAAGGCATGTGGCATTGATTTCAGATCTAGTGTTTAGGAAGCGTATAACTTCTCCAGGACCAATCTAAAGAAAGGGATTAAGGCAGATAAATACAACTGTACACTTTATATGGGTTGCAAATTTAGTGATCACAACCCCTGACACACGAGGTTTCATCCATACCTTCACTGACTATAATCCCATTAAAAATACTTGCTTAATCAGTGAAATTACCCTTTTGGATGATATCAGCTTATTTTATGCTTGCTTTGACTGTGGTAAGGCAGAACTACTAGAGAAAACTAAGATCCAACTTGAGCCATGTAAATGCACATACATCTTCTGGGTATCATAATGTGTAGTCCACCAAACGTAGTACAAAGCAATGCTATTGTCCAGTCTGTTCTAATAGCCCAAAGAGGTCCATATCAATTCTTTTGCAGGGGAGATTGATTAAGGTTAAAGAGCACAATGGCACTTTCCGGGTAGTAGTAGAAGTTTTGGCTGGTAGGTTTACCAGCTGACATTCATGGCACGCTGAGCACATCACCAGCTAATATTAATGAGCCGACAATTGGCTTAGTGTTTTATACTGCCCCAAATGTCCATAGTGTGTGTGTGTGTGTGTGTGTGTGTGTGTGTGTGTGTGTGTGTGTGTGTGTGTGTGTGTGTGTGTGTGTGTGTGTGTGTGTGTATGTATGTATGTATGTATGTATGTATATATGTATATGTATATGTGTGTGTGTGTGTGTATGTATATATATATATATATATATATATATATATATATATATATATATATATATATATATATATATATATATATATATATACATATATACATACACACACACACACACACACACACACACACACAGTGAGGAAAATAAGTATTTGAATACCCTGCTATTTTTTCCCACTTAGAAATCATGGAGGGGTCTGAAATTGTCATCGTAGGTGCATGTCCACTGTGAGAGACATAATCTGAAAAAAAAAATCCAGAAAGGACAATGTATGATTTTTTAACTATTTATTTGTATGATACAGCTGCAAATAATGTATTTGAACACCTGAGAAAGTCAATGTTAATATTTGGTACAGTAGCCTTTGTTTGCAATTACAGAGGTCAAACATTTCCTGTAGTTTTTCACCAGGTTTGCACACACTGCAGGAGGGATTTTGGCCCACTCCTCCACACAGATCTTCTCTAGATCAGTCAGGTTTCTGGCCTGTCGCTGAGAAACATGGAGTTTGAGCTCCCTCCAAAGATTCTCTACTGGGTTTAGGTCTGGAGACTGGCTAGGCCACACCAGAACCTTGATATGCTTCTTACAGAGCCACTCCTTGGTTATCCTGGCTGTGTGCTTTGGGTCACTGTCATCTTGGAAGACCCAGCCTCGACCCATCTTCAATGCTCTAACTGAGGGAAGGAGGTTGTTCCCCAAAATCTCGCAGTACGTGGCCCCGGTCATCCTCTCCTTAATACAGTGCAGTCGCCCTGTCCCATGTGCAGAAAAACACCCCCAAAGCATGATGCTACCACTCCCATGCTTCACAGTAGGGATGGTGTTCTTGGGATGGTACTCATCATTCTTCTTCCTCCAAACACGTTTAGTGGAATTATGACCCAAAAGTTCTATTTTGGTCTCATCTGACCACATGACTTTCTCCCATGACTCCTCTGGATCATCCAAATGGTCATTGGCAAGCTTAAGACGTGCCTGGACATGTGCTGGTTTAAGCAGGGGAACCTTCCGTGCCATGCATGATTTCAAACCATGACGTCTTGGTGTATTACCAACAGAAACCTTGGGAACGGTGGTCCCAGCTCTTTTCAGGTCATTGACCAGCTCCTCCCGTGTAGTTCTGGGCTGATTTCTCACCTTCCTTAGGATCATTGAGACCCCACGAGGTGAGATCTTGCATGGAGCCCCAGTCTGAGGGAGATTGACGGTCATGTTTAGCTTCTTCCATTTTCTAATGATTGCTCCAACAGTGGACCTTTTTTCACCAAGCTGCTTGGCAATTTCCCCATAGCCCTTTCCAGCCTTGTGGAGGTGTACAAGTTTGTCTCTAGTGTCTTTGGACAGCTCTTTGGTCTTGGCCATGTTAGTAGTTGGATTCTTACTGATTGTATGGGGTGGACAGGTGTCTTTATGCAGCTAACGACCTCAAACAGGTGCATCTAATTTAGGATAATAAATGTAGTGGAGGTGGACATTTTAAAGGCAGACTAACAGGTCTTTGAGGGTCAGAATTCTAGCTGATAGACAGGTGTTCAAATACTTATTTGTAGCTGTATCATACAAATGAATAGTTTAAAAATCATATATTGTGATTTCTGGATTTCTTTTTTTTATTTAGATTATGTCTCTCACAGTGGACATGCACCTACGATGACAATTTCAGACCCCTCCATGATTTCTAAGTGGGAGAACTTGCAAAATAGCAGGGTGTTCAAATACTTATTTTCCTCACTGTATATATAATATATATATATATATATATATATATATATATATATATATATATATATATATATATATATATATAATATATATATATATATATATATATATATATATATATATATATATATATATATATATATATATATATATATGTGTGTATGTGTATGTATGTGTGTATATATATATATAAAATTATATTTGCTTATATTAATTGGATTATAATTTTCTTAATTATTCTTTCAGTTTGTCCCCCCAAAATATTGTTTTATTGAGCACTCCCAATCATGGTTTGATTTATTTTCACATATATAAATGCATTTTGGTGTCAATTAGGGGGGCGTTGAGTGCCCTTTTTTATTTAAATGTTATTGTTAAATTTTTTCTGAATTGTACATCTGTGCCATCATTGAGCTAATATATCTTAACTTGAGTTAAAACAATGCACTTTGGCACATGTTATGATTCACTGACTTATGAAAGCATGGCACAGCTTTTGGAAAGAAGACCCATAGACATGGCAAGAGGAAGTTGTCATAGTGTAGCAAATAGAGAAAAACAGGAAAAGGGTATAAAATGACACCACACTGCTGGAAACATTGATGATTCATCCTTTGCATGACACTGGGGCATGTTTTAATTGATTTGTCTTTTTTTGTTCTGTATTTTGCACTGGCAAATTAATTCTCAGCTCTCAACAGGTTTTAAAAAACGAATGCTTTATTCTCTATAGTGCAATGCCCTGGATTTGGCAAACATTTGTGCTTATGATTTAAAAAATTTGATGTTTATGGAGGATATCCTGCCACTCCCCTGCAGTCCTTTACACTTTTCTTTTCTCAGTGAAAGGTGTCAGCAGGAACAAAGAAATGATATTGTACACAGCTGAACTTAAATCATGTAACAATTATTGATATGCCAAATACTTCAATTCAATTCATTTTTATTTATATGGTGCTTTTAACAATGAACGTTGTCTCAAAACAGTTTTACACAGATAATGTGGTGATATAAAGAACATCTTATTCATTTTTAAGTGTAAGTTGTCCCTGATGAGTAAGCCGGGATGAGAAAATACTAAACTTCATATAAATAAAATTTAACACTAGACCTTTATAATTGCTACAAAGCTTGACAGAAATATATAAATTCCATGTGTAAACTTTAAATGCATATATTTACAAGTTATGTGCATGCCAGAGGCAATGGTGGCAAAGAAAACATCCTTGCAGTGACTTGAGGATAAAACACAAAAAATAGACCTCTAATCATCTGGTGAGTCTGGATAGGTAGCAGTTATAAATGTTATCTCTTCTATAACTACACTCACCGGCCACTTTATAAGGTACACCTTACTAGTACCGGGTTGGACCCCCTTTTGCCTTCAGAACTGCCTTAATCCTTCGTTGCATAGATTCAACAAAGTACTGGAAACATACTGGTTCATATTGACATGATAGCATCACGCAGTTGCTGCCGATTTGTCGGCTGCACATCCATGATGCGAATCTCCCGTTCCACCACATCCCAAAGGTGCTTTATTGGATTGAGATCTGGTGACTGTGGAGGCCATTTAAATACAGTGAACATTGTCATGTTCAAGAAACCAGTCTGGGATGATTCGCGCTTTATAACATGGAGCATTATCCTGCTGGAAGTAGCCATCAGAAGATGGGTACACTGTGGTCATAAAGGGATGGACATGGTCAGCAACAATACTCAGGTAGGCTGTGGCGTTGACACGATGTTCAATTGGTACTAATGGGCCCAAAGTGTGCCAAGAAAATATCCCCCACACCATTACACCACCACCACCACCAGCCTGAACCGTTGATACAAGGCAGGATGGATCCATGCTTTCATGTTGTTGACGCCAAATTCTGACCCTACCATCCGAATATTGCAGACTCATCAGACCAGGCAATCTATTGTCCAATTTTGGTGAGCCTGTGCGAATTGTAGCCTCAGTTTCCTGTTCTTAGCTGTCAGGAGTTGCACCCGGTGTGGTCTTCTGCTGCTGTAGCCCATCCGCCTCAAGGTTCGACGTGTTGTGCGTTCAGAGATCCTCTTCTGCATACCTTGGTTGTAACGAGTGGTTATTTGAGTTACTGTTGCCTTTCTATCAGCTCGAACCACTCTGGTCATTCTCCTCTGACCTCTGGCATCAACAAGGCATTTGCGCCCACAGAACTGCAGCTCACTGGATATTTTCTGTTTTTCGGACCATTCTCTGTAAGCCCTAGAGATGGTTGTGCGTGAAAATCCCAGTAGATCAGCAGTTTCTGAAATACTCTGACCAGCCCGTCTGGCACCAACAGCCATGCCACGTTTAAAGTCACTTAAATCACCTTCCTCCCCTATTCCGATGCTCGGTTTGAACTGCAGCAGATCGTCTTGACCATGTCTACATGCCTAAATGCATTGAGTTGCTGCCATGTGATTGGCTGATTTAGAAATTTGCGTTAATGAGCAGTTGGTCTTTTGTTTGAAACACACCTATGTTCCTTTTGTTTATATGCAAGAAAGTCAACAAATGGCAAGAAAAATATCAAGAATTGAAAAGTGAATGACTGGAACAGAAGTTTAGACAGTTCAATCTAAATTTTACATTTATGTCTCTAACAGAAGAACTTAATTAAGACAAAGTATAGGAGAGAAGATGTAACCTGCTGCCCCACAGTCAAACATCTAAGTAGAACCTTATTGGTTTGGTGGTGTTTTGCAGCAAGTAACTTTGGATACCTATTATGAGTAAAAGGAATATGGAAAAAACATGGCTACTATTCCATACTTTAACTCTATGCAGGTCCAACTGGACTGTGGCTAATTTGAACGAATTTCATTATACAATAAGACAATGAAGTCCTGCAAGCATAATATAGAAAACAAACAGTTGGCTGGAGTGTTGTCTATCATGAAATGACCTGCCTAGTCCCCAAATCTAAATTCAAAAATTTAATAATAAAAATATTATATTAGTCAGAGAGCACCTTTGGCAAGTTTTAGAAGAGGTATGACAAAATATTTTAGCTAAATGTTTCTAGAATAGAACTGTCTGGATGCCAAAAAAGTGTAAAGGTTTTTCGAATAAAATAAATCTGTCCCTTCATTTATTTGTTTGAATTATTAAAATGAAAATTTCTTACCTAGGCCGATACAGCTGCACATAATATAATGGAAAAGCCACCCAGGGTAATTATGTAATCGTCGTGCTGCCTGTGGCCCTAGTAGTTCTGTTTTATTATATGTTATATGTATATGTGAAAATGTCTAATAATACCCATCCCACCTGCGATAGCAAGTCCTGCACTAAATCAGGTGTTGATGGACAGTGGTATACCAAGGCCTAACTAATATGACACCCTTACATACTCACGGACACTGCAATCTCTGCTAAATTGGGTTTGAGGTGATGGTTTTAGACTTACCTCTGTTCTAGGAAGATGGGACCTCAGGGAGAAGTAAGAGAGAGAACAAGAGAAAAGGGAGAGGCCTACATTCTGGGGGTTTGTAAATAATAATTAGTGAAGTCAGGTCAGCCATAAAATTAAAACCACCTGTATAATATTGCGTAGGTCCTCCTTGTACTACCAAAACAACTTGAAATAGACAAAGAAATAGACATCATCAGACCTTTTTAAAATTTGTGTTTTTTAGCACCAAGCATTAGCAGATGGACCACTATGGCTTGACACTTCCCACAAATTCTCAAATAGATTGGGTTTTTGGTGATTTTAAAGGGAAAAAGTCAACATGTTTCTCAAAACATTCCTGAGAAATGTAGCAGTGTATCAGGGTGTAGCAACCTGCTGAAAAGGCCAATGCCATTACAATATACCATTGCCATTAAGGGACATACATGGTGTGCACCAGCGTTTAGGAAGGTGGTATGTCTTAGATTAGCATCCACATGGCTGCCAGAACTGCATTTTTATACTTTCGTTTAGTAAATTCTTCTTCAGCAAGTTGTTGTAAAGTAGCATTCTGTGAGTTCTGACCAGAAGGGCTAGCCATTACTCCCCCAAATGCATTAATGTGCCTTGAGCACTTATGACCTTCTGTTGCTAGTTCACTAATTGTCCTCTCTTTGGTTTACTACTGGTAGGTACCAATTGCTACCAATTGCTATGATTAAAAAACCTTCCCATCAAATCAAAGCCAGTTACAAAATATTAACACACATTTGACAAAGTTAGCAAAGATTCTTTCAAGCAAAAATAGACCATCATAATCTTAAGCCTTAAACCGAAAACAACTATAAACATTGTTTTTAAACAAAACATCACAGCCAGGGGAAAGGAAAAAAAATGCATGTGTTTAAAATTTAAGCAATTTAATACAATTAATTTCAGGCACTTCATATATTTACATATATTAACTATGTATAATTATATAATCTTACTATTACACACGCAATATATACATTCTCCACTTGGTGCTCACTTACTGTTGTACTTACTCACACACACAAATTATGTAAAAGACTACAGGAAAGAAAGGAAGGAAGTGCGTAAAAAGGAATAGATGGAGAAAGGAAGGCAGCAACAGAGACTGAGAGAGCGCAATATGGAGTGGCTGCTCAAAGACCAACGCTGTCCTAAAACACTACAGTAGGACTACAGTGTACTGTTATAGTGTAAACCACCAACAGCTCATACTTGTTTGGAGACATACGCATGCATCTATTACTTTACTGCAGCAGTAGGTAAGTGCTAACTGGTCAGTTGCTTGGCTGGGCAGCTATTGTTCTTTTTTTTTTTACTTTTTTGCATTTATCTCCGCAGATTTCTTTTTCCTTTCTCCTTTTTCCTATTAATTCTCAAAATTTAGGGAGTTAAGTATAGCATTTAAATTTTTTGTTGAGTGCTGTTTTTTTGTTTGTTTTTTTTAACCAATTTTGTTAATAATGTGGATGTTTATTCCAATGTAAAATGACTTACAAGCCAAATGGGATAGCATTTAAAAACTGTGTATTTGAAGTAAGTGAGAATTTTCTCCATGGTTTTCACATGTGATTTCTTTTGTATCCGTTATATCTGTCTGTCATGTGTCCTCACAACTTTACTCTTGTGTTATACCTAACGGCCTTCAAGCAGACATTAATTTAATTTGGGTACTGCAGACATTTATTTTGGTTTCTGCTTGAGCTATACTCTCAGTACATTTGTTGGTTAAGGCAGACGTAGTTTATTCTGACATTATACTGACAGTATATTCAAAATAAAATATATTTCAGCTTTTTTCCCCCACCCCAATTATTGACTCTTTTTTATTGTGTTAAACCTGCTGTTTGCTATAGTCTGATCCTATTAATATAACCTCTTTTTTATTTAAATAGGGAGTCTAGTTCAGATAGAATAAACATGTCTGATGTGGTATGTGTGTGTTTTAGCATCAGTTGTTATAGTTGCCATGCAATAAAAATGAACAATAGGAGGAAACACATTGAAGCCCCCCCAACCCCCACCCCTTATATCTCTGGGTTTTTTTTTTTTTTTGTCCCTGTGTGTAATAGATACTGAACACACCAGTATGTTCAATTCAATTAAGTTTTATTTTTATAATGCTTTAAACAATGGGCATTGTCCCAAAGCAGCTTTACAGAATTAAATAGATTATGAATATGACCTGTAAATGGATAAATCGATTCATCTATGTTTATCGCTTATAAATTTATTATGTGCAAGCCATTGGCGACAGTGTCAAAGAAAAACTCAGAGATGGAATGAGGAAGATGAGGAAGAATCCTTGAGAGGAAGCAGAACCCTAAACATCACTGCACCCCGCAACATTGTATACCCGCCACAAATGGACATTCGGTGTAACCCAGATGAGGATGGGTTCCCTCTTAAGTCTGGTTCCTCTCAAGGTTTCTTCCTTATGCCATCTCGGGGAGTTTTTCCTTGCCACAGTCGCCAGTCGCCACCGGCTTGCTCATCAGGGACAAACTTACTCATAAAGAACATATTCATTTTTAATCACCGCATTATCTGTGTAAAGCTGCTTTGAGACAATGTTCATTGTTAAAAGTGCTATACAAATAAAAATGAATTGAATTGAATTGAATTAAACCCATCCTTATCTGGGTGACACTAAATGTCTTGTAATCATCAAAAAATTAACTATTTCAGACTTTTTTCCAAGTGATATTACTGCTGGAATTTAAATTTTTGTTTTAGTTTTGAAATAAAAACGAACAGGCTCAGCTTTGTAGTGTGGGAAGTCAATGGTTCCGGCAGATTCCAGAAAGTGTGGAATATCGTGGAATATAGTGTGCGAATATAGGGGTTTTTTTTGTGGAAGATATGTGGTTGGAATTTTTTTTTAAAGCTTTTGCTTTTTATATCAAAGTTTTGACAGTGGTGGTATGTTTAATATTGAAAGTAAAAGAAGCAGCTTGGTGGCCATATGTGGTTGAGTGACCTAGGAAATTGGTTATATTTATTCACAGCAGGAACTAGACCCAGTTCTCCTGGTTGTCAGCACAATAAACTCTGTGGCCCACTGACTGTTTTCCCCTTTCAACCTGGCCATTGGGGGTGTTCCTCAGACATGAGGCTGACAGAGTCCCCCATAATGTCCATAAAACATTTTTCCCATAATATCTATAAAGTGGGTAAATTGGTTCAGCAGTTTTACTGGACGAGGAGAGACTGAGGAGGGGAATTGGAAAAAGAGACTAAGGATCCATATGCAATATCTGCAAAACAATGTAATAAATAGTCCAAGGCCACTACCAGAAATAGACAGAAAGGCAGGTAACAATAATAAAAACAAAAAGCAATCCAAAAATAAAAAGCATAAATTGGCATTATTAGGGAATGAGACAGAAGGCAAAAGATCATACGGCCTCACAAGGAAATACGTAGAACTAAATCTTGACTATGGTGTGAAAGTGGATGCGCTTTTTATTATTTGAGTGGCTCTAATTGTGATAAAAGAAGCAGCAGTTCTAAACTGGGCTGGTGCCCAAAATTTGGTTGCAAGGATTATTTTCTGACCACTAGCCAAAATTATTTTAAGAAGAATTTAAATGGAAAGCTGCCCTTGTTTACATGTCTGTGAACATTTCAGTAAAACTAACAACACTAAAAATTTCATTTTCTCCATCACAGGTATGTCACCACCCATTATGCCAAGATTTTAGGGAAGGTAGGCCACTGCACCTCTCAGAATCACATCACATGTCACACCCTGTTACTGGTGGTAACATACATTTTTGGTAAGCATCCACAGTCTGATTTGAAAGGTTAAGACTTCTGGCCTGTATTTGAAAACTTCCATATCCACAATCTTTCACAATATTATAAAGTTTCAGATTTATACATTAACTATTTGTCATTGATTTTACTTAACATGAACATAGAAATGTTGCATATCATTGGCAGGATACAACATTTTGTACATTCCAGGTCATTTGACTTTAACTATACTCCTGTCAGGTTCCAACCCTTGCTCGCAACATGTCAACTCGCTCCTGTCCCACACACACCCGGTTTAACTCTGATCTGGAGGAAGGGGAAGAAGGAGTTTTTGATGTGGGGCAAGTGATTTTTTATTTAATTTTATTTGTGTATCCATTCTGCTGTATGCTCAACACACACAGGGCCTTTGCTTGCATAGCAAAAGGGGATTTCCCAATGCTTTCCATTAGAACTACAAATGAGAAACTTGGAGAAATGTATTTTCTTTTCCACAAAGTTTGGCTGATGAGGAAATTAAAAATTCAATTCATTTTTATTTGTATAGCGCTTTTAACAATGAACATTGTCTCAAAGCAGCTTTACACAGATAATGTGGTGATAAAAAATATGTTCTTTATAAGCGTAAGTTTGTCCATGATGAGCAAGCTGGTAGCGACTGTGGCAAGGAAAAACTCCCCGAGATGGCATAAGGAAGAAACCTTGAGAGGAACCAGACTCAATAGGGAACCCATCCTTATCTGGGTTGCACTAAATGTCCATTTATTGCAGATATACAATGTTCCGGGGTACAGTGATGGTGATCAGAAGAAAACTGTAGTCCTGAGTCAGTGTAGCAGACTGTTGACATTAAGCACTGAGACTGTGGCTGAGTCCTGAACACTAATTGGAAGGCTGTTCCATAACTGTGGGGCTTTAAAAGAGAAAGATCTGCCCCCTGCTGTAGTCTTAATTATTTGAGGTACCAACAAATAGCTTGCACCTTTTGATCTAAGTAGGCGTGGAGGATCATATTGGTACAGAAGTTTACTCAGATACTGCGTTGTAAAACCATTAAGTGCTTTATACGTCACTAGTAGTGTTTTATAATCAATGCGAAATTTAATTGGGAGCCAGTGTAGACTGGTAATATTACTCAAGTGAGCCTTAAAGGAAAGACTAGGGTCAATAATCACACCAAGGTCTTTGACTGCTGTACACGCTGAAACAGAAACACAATCTGGCTTTGCTGAAATCTACAACTGTGTATCATCAGCATAGCTAAAGAACATATATAAAGAGAAATGCACTGGGCCTAAGACAGATCCTTGCGGAACACCAAACTTTACCTCAGAGAGTGTGGAGAACTCACCATTTACATCAAGAAACTGATAGCGATCAGTCAAATAAGACCTAAGCCAAGAGAGAGCTGTTCCCTTTATTCCAACAACGTTCTAGCAAGCAGGATAGTATGATCAATGGTGTCAAAAGCTGCACTAAGGTCGAGCAAAACTAGTAAGATCAGAGGCCAATACCAGCTCATTTACCACCTTAACTAGTGACGTCTCTGTGCTATGATGAGGCCTAAATCCCGACTGATACATTTTGAAAATCTTATTCCTAAGTAGATGTGAGCATAACTGCTGTGCTACAACCTTTTCAAAAATTTTGGATATAAAGGGGAGGTTTGATATTGGCCTGTAGTTTGACAGCTGACATGGGTCAATGTCAGGTTTCTTAATTAGGGGGGTGGATAACTGCCAGTTTGAAGGATTTAGGTACATAACCAGTGCTAATGGAAGAGTTTATCTATTTTAAAACAGGTATAATTACCTCTGGAATTATCTGTTTGAAGAAACTTGTAGGCAAGGGTTTTCGAAAATGCTAGTTAATGCTGGAAATAAATGAAATTGTCATTCTCTTGAATAGGAGTAAAACTTTGTAATTGATTGTAGTGCTGCAACGACGAAAATACGTCGACATGCGTGAAATGCGTCGACGCGTCACACTGTTTACATTCATCTCGTGTAATGGCGGCTTCTGCTTCTGGGAATGGAGAAAGTTCCAGTCTGTCACAAAAAGCTAGACTACGATTATCAAAAGTATAGGAATACTTTAAACAGAGGCAAAATAAAATAGTCCTTTGTTCCCTTTGCAATACCGAAATGTCGTACCACGGCAGCACAACTGCGATGCACGAGCACCTCAGTAGAAAACATCCTGGTGCTCTCCGACCTCAAAAGGACGAGCCATCTTTGTAAGTATTTATTATTACAATTAGTAATTATTGTGTTCTTACCTGCTGTGTTTTGGTCAAGAATTAATTAATATATGCTAGGTAATAATGGTAATGCTAATTGCTAACGGTATAAACTCTAAACATATACTGTATAGTTTACTTTGGTGACAATAAAGCAAACTTTTAACTTTTAATTTACATTTACTGGTTGTTGGAAGTTGTTTATGCACACAGACTTAAGATTAACTACTAGATTTACATTAACAGTTCGCTGTAATCTAGTAGTGTACGTGAACATATAGATAAATAGGCTACTAGTGCATTTTTGTTTACTTCTGGCACAAGCCAATTAAATAAAACATAATCACAAGTACGTGATTAATAACAAATTATCTCATTAGTTAAAGAGTTTAAAATGCTTTCAGTATTTCATAATAAAATGACAGTCACTACACTTTCTGAAATAGAATTAATATTGTAATCAAAGTAATCACATTGTAATTAATCACATTCAGTTAATTGAAAAATATGCAGATTTACTACCCTCTTTAAAAGACAGTACAGTTTATATATTGTTAGCATTAATAGATTTCATGTTTAAATTGGTTCCTAATGTTAATTAGTGTGTTTGTTTTTTCTCAGGAAGAGGCAAAGCTGTGTACAAGATTTCTTTCATATAAAGGATGTCACTGTTTGCACGCCCCAAATGGCCTTACACTTTGACTTTTTGCACAGTGTTGAGTTTTGTTGAATTTATATGGCATTATTCGTGCCTGATGTTAAAGTGTTGTTTACATTTTATTTTTGGCACTTTATTTTTGTATACTGTAAAAAACATTGAAGTATTTTTTGGAAAAAATATTAATAAAAGTTAAAATATTATATTAGAAGTTGTACTTATAATTTTTTGTAAAATTATCCAAAGGATTAATTAGCTAATAAAAAAAAAAGATCACTAGATTAAGCAAAAAATAATCGTTGAAGTAGTCGACTAATCGAAAAAATAATCGCCAGATTAGTTGACAGAAAAAATAATCATTAGTTGCAGCTCTATTTGATTGTGTTATAATTACACTGCTGTCTACAGGGTTATTTGTAAAATAGTTTGGATTTATATTAATCGTCTGGATTTTTTGCCTGATGTTTTCAACTTTATTATTAAAAAAGGTAATAAAGTCATTACTACCTAATGATTGTGTGCATATTGGTGCAGTGCTTTTATTTCCTGTTAATTTTGCTACCTTGCTGAATAAAAATCTAGAATTATGTTTATTTTCTATGAAGGTGGAGAAATTTGCTGATCTAGCAGCACAAAGAGATTTTTTTTCCTAATAATTTAGGTGGCTCTCCTTCCATGCTTTTTGAAATACTGTCAATTTTGTTTGACGCTATTTCCCTTTTAATTTCCGAGTGGTCTGTTTTAAGGTGCACGTATGTTAATTATACCACTGTGCTATTTTTTTCCTCCCTAATCATTTCGGTCTTAAGGGGAGCTACATCATCTAGAATGTAACGGAACATTGATTATAGATATTCATTGGCCCAGTCAAGCTCTGCGGGGTCAAACGGAGATCTAATTAATATCGATATTTCCGGAACATTATTGATAAAACTCGCTGCTGTAGCTGACGTGAATGTATGCTTAACACGGTAACGTGATGAGGTACTAATGCAATAATTGAGGCAGATTAAAAAAAGAGATGAGGTAATTAGTACTAGATAACTTTTTTGTGGTTACTCAACTTTAACGCAATTGTTTAGTGTACATACTACCCTAATTTGTGTATAATGATGAGGATTATCATGGATAAACAGGACAAAATTTCCTGCACTAAAACCTATGAAAGTGATTATTATTAGAATTTTAAATTAGAATTTTAAATAATGAATTATCTACATGATTGCAAATTGCAGTATATTTACTGCAGAATTGATGTGATAAAATTTGAAGTAAAACTATATAATAAAAAAAAAAGTGTGTTTACCAGGGATTTCAACAGGAGCCTGATAAAACTAGTGAAGAAGAAAGAAAGACAACGATATACAGAAGTAAGTAACTATCTGGGAACACACTCATTTAAATCAACACACTTAGAAATTAAAGGCAATTTTATAAGGCTGCTTCACTGTTTTTACTTGTTTTTCTGCCCCTGCTGCCCTCTACAGGACACCAGCAAAGAGTTCTTTACTCTTAAGTTTGACCTAAATGTTGACATAGGCATGGAAATAGTCCAAGCTGTTAAAAAGAAATCCTTAAGGTGATTATGCACACGTCTTGCACAGACCTACCGCTACCACTTTCATTTATGTACAAGCATATAATGCATGAGAATTGTATAGGTGTATAAAATACTTTTATGAAGTTTGGTGCACTTAGTGTGTGTACATTGAGCGTGTGAATAATACTGTCACTGTGTTGTATGTAACAGGGATGTTCTAAGCACTGTGTTTGAGAAGAAGGGGATTGATTTATCTCAAGTTGATTTGTTTTTGGATCAGTCCAATACTCCCTTATCTCTTGGATTTGAGGCTTACCGCTTAGGGGGACACTACCTCAGAGTACGAGGTAAACAAGAATTCAACAACAAAGTCCCAGTGATTCCTAAACAAAGAATACAATCATCTAGAATTTATTTATGTGTTTTCCTTTATTTGTTATAGTTTATATAGCTTTACTAGCCTGGCAATTCTTGTGGAGTTAACAAAAAAAATCCTAATTTATTTAGTGTGTTGATTAACTGTATTGCATTGTGCACATTATTAGCAAGACCAGAAGAGCTGAGGATGGAGAAAGGTGTGAAGGATCCTCGTTCCCTTAGCTTGCCCATCATAAGACCCTCAACTGCCTATAGTGCTTTCTTCGGCCGGGTAGAACATGGTTCTTTGGGCAGACGAGAGGCAGCAAATTTGCATGTAAGTTTTTTTAAATATAGATTTTTTTTTTTTTTTTTTCTTGTATGCACTTATTTTTGTTTCTTGCTTGGAAATTGCAGAAATTTGTGAAAGGGCGGAACAAATGGTATAGTTTCTGAATTGGCTTCTTTGTAAACGGGATTGGCCTTTTGGCTAGAACAGAATCCCTTATTATGTGCAAGAGTGAATTGTGCAGTATGGTAAAAACTATTGTAAAATTAAAAGAATACTTTAAAATTTAAATTATATAATAAAATAAATTATAAGACTGGAGATAATTTTAGTTTTGGTGGTAACTAATTTCAATATAGTTAAACAAAATAAAAAAAGAATTAACAATAAGCTAAACAGGACAACACAAGACCCAACATGAAAGAAATAAGCATTAATACTGAGTCATTAGTAATGAAAGAAGTAGAGAAAATAAATACAGTATGAATTGAAATATTTTGACAGTTTAGATAAAAAAAAAAAAAAGGGTTTACAGCAGGGGTCACCAACATGATGCCCACGGGCCTTTTCTAAAAATAGCTCACCATAGCGCCACTTACCAGTGAGCTGCAGCTAATTATTTTTGTTGTTATTCTTTTTTAAATCTGTCACGGATAGACCAAGAGTCCATACCATACTGGAGTAGTCTGTACATATACAAGGCAGAGGCTTGAGGAGAAGTACGAACCGGAGAGCTGGTATAAACCATAATGCGGGTAGAATCTGTAATGCGGGTTGTCCAGGGATGATTGCAAATGTGAACCTTTAAAGGCAAACCTATCTTGAGCGCTTCCTCCAAAGCGGCGCCATGAGCATGGAAGTACGGGGAATACTAGTGGTAGAAGTCCAGTAGATCTCTCATGGCAACGAGTAGATCCGACCGTGAGTGAGGTGGAATCGGAACCTTACAGTGGAAAGGTAATGGGGAACAGCTGTAGGTGATTAGAGCAGAGAGAGGCTGAGTGAGAGTTAGAGCCTTGGAGAGAGGCGTGGTTGGTGGTTCCCTAACAAAATCACACTTGCATTCATGTGAATTTTTAAAATGACAATATTAAAATATAGATGACTAGATATAGATGCATATCATTAATTATTAATAACAACATATAATTAAAGGTAAATAGAGCAAATTTGTTATTTTAGAAGTGTGTATCAAACTGGTAGCCCTTCACAATAATCGGTACCCAAGAAGTACATCTCAGTTTTAACAGCCTCTGATCAGCAGGAGATGTAGCCTTCGGCACAGATTTTGGGACTTACAGCTGAAAATGCCCTACCTAACTTTAAATTTTAACAGTTCCTGATAAAATTGGGCTACATACACAAAAAAAAAACATATTTAAAAAGAAGACACTTGAGCTGTACTGTTCATTATTTAAAGTTGATATTGCTCAAAAAGATAATAAGTTATATTAAGTTATATATGATGAAGTACCATACATTTTTTTTCCTGAATTGATTTTTCTCTTCATATATAAATACATGAAATCAGTAAAGTAGCAATCCAGAAAAGGACTGGGTTAAAACCCACATGTCTCATGAGTTTATATTTTAAATTGAATAAGGATATCATGAAAAATAAGATTCCTACAAACATTTATCTGAGACTATGTCTGATTCACCCGGTCCAAATTTTAGGACTCTCAGCTGAAATGCCCTACCTAAATTTTAAATGTTAACAGTTCCTGAGAAAACAAAATCTTAGATATTTTTGTAAAGAAGACACTTTGAGCTTTACTGCCAATCATCAAGTTAATATTGCTCAAAAAGATTTTAAATTATAGATGATGAGGTGCCATGGATATATATTTCCTGCATTGAACAATATTTTTATTTCATATATAAATACATGAAATAGGTCCCCTGGTGGTCTAGTGGTTAGGATGCGGCGCTCTCACCGCTGCGGCCCGGGTTCGATCCCCGGTCAGGGAACCGACCCCAGCCACTCTTAGTGCCGGTCCCAAGCCCGGTTAAATAGGGAGGGTTGCGTTAGGAAATGCATCCAGCGTAAAAACGTGCCAAATCAAACATGCGCAGGATCCGCTGTGGCGTCCCCTAACGGGAGAAGCCGAAAGAAAGTTTTATATAAATACATGAAATCAGTCCTGGAGCAATCCAGAAAAGTACTGGGTTGAAAGCCACATGTCTCATGAGTTTATATTTCAAATTTTATGAAGATTTTAATGACAAATGAGATTCCTACAACCATTTATCTGAGACTATGTCTGATCCTTTTCTCCCTCCCACTGTTTGAGAGTCACCTGCTAAACTCAGGTGGCCATTCATACTCCATTCATACAGTCTGCATATAAATAAATGGCTGACCATTTAAAGGCTATTGTTAAACATGTTTGGCTATTGATATTAATTTACCATTCATATTGATGGCCAAGTAGCCAGACAATCTATTGTTTTACAGTCATGGCCATTCATATTGATGTGCGGCCATTCCAATCTCAGCAACACACACACTCTCACACACTTACTTTTCAAGCATTTCTTTTATAAAAACAAACGGGCGAAAGAAACCTATAACCTTGTATAAAACTGTAAAGGGAGATTTATTGTAACTTACAGATGTAAAATAACATCTCCATGCAGTCTCTGTTCTCCAAGTCTCTGTTCTTACTCCGCCCCCAAGAATATTTTCTACATCGCTGCTTTGTGCAAATCTGAGATTTGTGCGAATCTCAAATTTTTTTTACTGTCCATTTTTTTCCGTTTTCAATTTTTTTGTAAACAAAGCTCAGTTAGCATGCACTATAAACAGCTGTTTGTGCCGAACTTAGAGCTGCATTACTTCCTGGTTTGTCACAGCACATTCTGCTTCGACCAGTAAGAGTTTGTAAAGAGTAATAAAACTAAGACTCACACAAGTGGGGAATAAAATCCTCCCATATTTCGTTAGAATCCTGCACTTATTGGCTACATAATGCCATAATGCTACTGGCTGGAAATAAAAGGTTTGGAATGATAGGTGGCACATAATAAAAACGTCATGGCACCTGGCTATAGTGGAGACTCAACCAAAGATTCCGCCTCTTTTACTTTTTTTGTTTATTATTATTTTTTATTTTGTGGTCTCAAGCATTTTGTAACACTATATTCTACCAGCTATATTTGTTTTTTACCATCAAGATGTTAATCAAGATGTTTTACCATCAAGTTTTTTTAATGCAAAAGATATTCCGAAAGATATTCACAAACACCAGCCGAAGTTCTGTGACATAAACAAAGGAATAACCATCTAAATTACAACACTATTGTTTGGTTGGAGCAAAAATGCTTTAGGCATGTTGTTCAGTGGAGCCTTATCTTTCCTAATAAACCGGGATTAGCAGCAGTGGATCTTTGTGACTTGTTATTACAATAATAATGTAAGTAGTGAATTTTTTTTTTTTTTATGCATGTTGTTTGTGTGTACTGCTTAAAAACATTCATCAAATACATTCGTTATATACGTTTTCCATTGAATAGCAGTGATCTAAAATCGCTGCTTGAGGCTTGGAGCTTTAGAATGATGTATAGTTAGTCATGGTTACTCTTCTCCCTTTTTATTTAATCTGTTGCTAAACATTAACACCTGAAAACAATGGGATATCGGTTACGTGGGCGCAGTGCTGACGACTAAGTGGAATCACCGTCAACTTGCGCTTCCTCAGCAGGGCATTTGTTACCTTGGCAGTGTGTTTGGAGGTCATTATTATGTTGGAAAACATCTGTTCGGCTCAGTTTCTAAAGGGCGGGCATCATGCTCTGCTTCAGAATGTTACAGTACATGTTGGTATTCATGTTTCCCTCAGTAAACTGCAGCTCCCCAGTACCAGCAGCACTCATGCAGCCCCAGACCATGATGATACCACCACCATGCTTGACTTTAGGCAAGACACAATTTTCTTAGTACTTCTCACCAGGGTGTCGCCACACATGCTGGACACTATCTGAGCCAAACAAGTTTATCCTAGTCTTCTCAGACTACAGGACATGGTTCCAGTAATTCATGCTCTTGGACAGTTTGTCCTCAGCCAACTGTTTGCAGGATTTCTTGTGAGCCAGCTTCAGAAAAGACTTCCTTCTGGGACGACGGCCATGCAAACTGACTTGTTGCATCTGCAACCTCTAAAGCAATGCTGCAGCACATCAGTTTTTAAGATAGCTACTGCACCTGATGCACAGTTATGGTGTACTCATTTTTGTTAGAAATATATCTATACTCTATACAATCTGCACATTGACTACTCTAAAATATATCCAAGTTTCATTTCTATAGTATTGTCCCTTTAAACAATAGACTAAAAGAGTTGCTGAAATTTGAGGGGTATAATCACTTTTGTGTGTGTGTGTGTGTGTGTGTGTGTGTATGTGTATATATATATATATATATATATATATATATATATATATATATATATATATATATATATATATATATATATATATATACAGTGAGGAAAATAAGTATTTGAACACCCTGCTATTTTGCAAGTTCTCCCACTTAGAAATCATGGAGGGGTCTGAAATTGTCATCGTAGGTGCATGTCCACTGTGAGAGACATAATCTAAAAAAAAAAATCCAGAAATCACAATATATGATTTTTTAACAATTTATTTGTATGATACAGCTGCAAATAAGTATTTGAACACCTGAGAAAGTCAATGTTAATATTTGGTACAGGAGCCTTTGTTTGCAATTACAGAGGTCAAATGTTTCCTGTAGTTTTTCACCAGGTTTGCACACACTGCAGGGGGGATTTTGGCCCACTCCTCCACACAGATCTTCTCTAGATCAGTCAGGTTTCTGGCCTGTCGCTGAGAAACACGGAGTTTGAGCTCCCTCCAAAGATTCTCTATTGGGTTTAGGTCTGGAGACTGGCTAGGCCATGCCAGAACCTTGATATGCTTCTTACAGAGCCACTCCTTGGTTATCCTGGCTGTGTGCTTCGGGTCATTGTCATGTTGGAAGACCCAGCCTCGACCCATCTTCAATGCTCTAACTGAGGGAAGGAGGTTGTTCCCCAAAATCTCGCAATACATGGCCCCGGTCATCCTCTCCTTAATACAGTGCAGTCACCCTGTCCCATGTGCAGAAAAACACCCCCAAAGCATGATGCTACCACCCCTATGCTTCACAGTAGGGATGGTGTTCTTGGGATGGTACTCATCATTCTTCTTCCTCCAAACACGTTTAGTGGAATTATGACCCAAAAGTTCTATTTTGGTCTCATCTGACCACATGACTTTCTCCCATGACTCCTCTGGATCATCCAAATGGTCATTGGCAAACTTAAGACGTGCCTGGACATGTGCTGGTTTAAGCAGGGGAACCTTCCGTGCCATGCATGATTTCAAACCATGACGTCTAAGTGTATTACCAACAGTAACCTTGGAAACGGTGGTCCCAGCTCTTTTCAGGTCATTGACCAGCTCCTCCCGTGTAGTTCTGGGCTGATTTCTCACCTTCCTTAGGATCTATGAGACCCCATGAGGTGAGTTCTTGCATGGAGCCCCAGTCTGAGGAAGATTGACAGTCATGTTTAGCTTCTTCTATTTTCTAATGATTGCTCCAACAGTGGACCTTTTTTCACCAAGCTGCTTGGCAATTTCCCCGTAGCCCTTTCCAGCCTTGTGGAGGTGTACAATTTTGTCTCTAGTGTCTTTGGACAGCTCTTTGGTCTTGGCCATGTTAGTAGTTGGATTCTTACCGATTGTATGGGATGGACAGGTGTCTTTATGCAGCCAACGACCTCAAACAGGTGCATCTAATTTAGGATAATAAATGTAGTGGAGGTGGACATTTTAAAGGCAGACTAACAGGTCTTTGAGGGTCAGAATTCTAGCTGATCGACAGGTGTTCAAATACTTATTTGCAGCTGTATCATACAAATAAATAGTTTAAAAATCATATATTGTGATTTCTGGATTTTTTTTTTTAGATTATGTCTCTCACAGTGGACATGCACCTACGATGACAATTTCAGACCCCTCCATGATTTCTAAGTGGGAGAACTTGCAAAATAGCAGGGTGTTCAAATACTTATTTTCCTCACTGTATATATATATACACACACATACACAGTGGGTACGGAAAGTATTCAGACCCCCTTAAATTTTTCACCCTTTGTTATATTGCAGCCATTTGCTAAAATCATTTAGGTTTATTCTTCTTCCTCATGAATGTACACATAGCACCCCATACTGACAGAAAAACACAGAATTGTTGACATTGTTGCAGATTTATTAAAAAAGAAAAACTGAAATATTACATGGTCCTAAGTATTCAGACCCTTTGCTCAGTATTTAGTAGAAGCCCCCTTTTGATCTAATACAGCCAGGAGTCTTTTTGGGAAAGATGCAACAAGTCTTTCACACCTGGATTTGGGGATCCTCTGCCATTCCTCCTTGCAGGTCCTCTCCAGTTCTGTCAGGTTGGATGGTAAACGTTGGTGGACAGCCATTTTTAGGTCTCTCCAGAGATGCTCAATTAGGTTTAAGTCAGGGCTCTGGCTGGATTCAAGAACAGTCACAGAGTTGTTGGAAAGCCACTCCTTCGTTATTTTAGCTGTGTGCTTAGGGTCATTGTCTTGTTGGAAGGTAAACCTTCGGCCCAGTCTGAGGTCCAGAGCACTCTGGAGAAGGTTTTTGTCCAGGATATCCCTGTACTTGGCCGCATTCATCTTTCCCTCGATTGCAACCAGTCGTCCCATTCATGAGGAAGAAGAATGAACTTAAATGATTTTAGCAAATGGCTGCAATATAACAAAGAGTGAAAAATTTAAGGGGGTCTGAATACTTTCCGTACCCACTGTGTGTGTGTGTGTGTGTGTATATATATATATATATATATATATATATATATATATATATATATATAATATACAGTACAGACCAAAAGTTTGGACACACCTTCTCATTCAAAGAGTTTTCTTTATTTTCATGACTATGAAAATTGTAGAGTCACACTGAAGGCATCAAGGGCTATTTGACCAAGAAGGAGAGTGATGGGGTGCTGCGCCAGATGACCTGGCCTCCACAGTCACCGGACCTGAACCCAATCGAGATGGTTTAGGGGTGAGCTGGACCGCAGAGTGAAGGCAAAAGGGCCAACAAGTGCCAAGCATCTCTTGGGGAACTCCTTCAAGACTGTTGGAAGACCATTTCAGGTGACTACCTCTTGAAGCTCATCAAGAGAATGCCAAGAGTGTGCAAAGCAGTAATCAAAGCAAAAGGTGGCTACTTTGAAGAACCTAGAATATGACATTTTTCAGTTGTTTCACACTTTTTTGTTATGTATATAATTCCATATATAATTCCACGTGTTAATTCATAGTTTTTATGCCTTCAGTGTGAATCTACAATTTTCATAGTCATGAAAATAAAGAAAACTCTTTGAATGAGAAGGTGTGTCTGTACTATATATATATATATATATATATTTCATTATCAATTTACATAGGCCCTGTACAGGTGTTCACAGTTCAAAGTTTTGTCTGTTAACTACTTCCTCATTACACACAGTGCAACCATGTTCCTCATCAGCAGATCAGTAGATGTAGTAAAATATAGTTTAACTCTAAATTAATTACACATCAACACAATCATTGCTAAGCTAAATAGTGTGTGTGCTAATGGCTTTTCCATAAGCAAATTGGACAGTTGTAAAGTTTTGATTTTAAGTTTTGTAATTCATTAGGATTATCATATAGAAGGACAGAGGTATTCTGTGTCATGCCGTATCTGCCTGGCCTTATGTAACCTGTCATAAATGTGGTTGTAAAGAAGGGCTAGTAGACATGATGCACTGTTCCAAAGTGTGTGAGAGACTGTGTAAGTGCTGTGACAGAGAATGTGTGTTATCGGTTTGACCAATGTGGCAGAGTGGAGTGAAGGGACAACAGCTTTCAACCTCACAGAATTCATTCTAGGGATCAAAGAGAAACAAAAGACAATCAGCAGCGGCAGATTGGCAGGTACGAGGAGTGCAGAGAAAAGACACGAAGAAACCCCAAGAAGAGGATTTTTTTTGGCTGAAATTTACCAACCAATATGCTTTGGATAAATAATTACTTTCTTGATTATTAACAATTATTTTGTTTCTGATACCAAAAATCTATATTTTTTTTGTAGAAAACTGGGATGTTCCTAATTTCTTGACTAACCATTTAAAGAATGCCGTTTCGGAACATAATGCCCGTACCTCTACTATTTTTTTACGACTGAATGGACACATTTTGTGGAAATGCTTAATTTCCGTCAGAGAACATGGCATGTGCCCAGAGTGCCAGGTGTTTTCGAGACTGTAGAAGGAACACTAGCTCACTATAGCCCCCTAAGTGAGCTCTCTGAGGTGCAGAACCGCAGCTCTCAGACCCATGGACTGGTGGCTGCCCGTGTGCAGCATTTTGAATCTGGGGTGATTTATCCACCCAGCTGCATATCAGGGAACTCTTCCTTAGATCCTTCCTGCAGCTCATCAGACCTACATGGAGTTACTAAACAAGGAAGCAAGGTACTGATTGTACAGTAAAATACTGTAATACCGTAAACCCTTACAATATATCTACATTCAAATATTCAAAAACAAATAAAAAATGAAGATATTACTGAAGCTGTATTTGAACTTATGTAGGCCACATGCAAGAAAAGTGGTTCTGCTTTTAAATATTTGTATTTATGATCTTGGAAGGGTGGGATTGCAAAATGTCTTAAAGTAAACAGTA
Source organism: Silurus aristotelis (assembly GCF_946808225.1). Classification (NCBI taxonomy): domain Eukaryota; kingdom Metazoa; phylum Chordata; class Actinopteri; order Siluriformes; family Siluridae; genus Silurus; species Silurus aristotelis. The sequence continues at coordinate 8,132,126 of NC_139601.1, read as the reverse complement.
CCTGTTGTATATTATGGTGGGGAAGTTAGTTGTTAGGATGGCAAGTATACAAGAAATGAAGCCTATTCATCCCCATGTCTACCCCCAATTTTTTATTTTTATTTGTACAGCGCTTTTAACCATGGACATTGTCTCAAAGCAGCTTTGCACAGATAATGTGGTAATAAAGAATGTTTTTTGGGGTTTTTTTTTATATGTGTAAGTTTGTCCCTAATAAACAAGCAAGTGGTGACTGATAAGGTAAAACTCACTTATATGGCATAAGGAAGAAACCTTGAGATGATCCAGACTTAAGAGGGAACCCATCCCCATCTGAGTGGAACCAAACGATGTTGAGCTGTGCAGTAATGATCAAATGCAAACTGTAGTCCTGAGTCAGTGTAGCATACTGTTAACAGTCCAAGTACAGTCCAAATACATCCTCAAAGCTCCTGTGTTGCTCCTTAATTTCATGGATGCCCAGGCTGTTGATGTGAGACCATCCCCAGCTGCCTAGAGTGGCCTCCAATCGAAGAGAACACCATCCAGAGACAGGCCAGGACGAAGCGGGCAGATCCAAGGAGAGCAGAGGGTCAGGAACACTGTTCGCTGGTACCTCAGAAGCATGTTTAACTCGAAAGAGAGACAGAAGAGGGGAGACAGGGAGAAAAAGATATGGATTATCAAGTATTATTATTGTTATAACTTAAGGACACTGTGCAGTTGGGAACTCCAGCAAGACTCACTATTTCAGCATAACTAAAAGGAAGAGCCAGAAGGTATCACAGACGAGGGCTCTCTGGGATAAGAGATGGCTCGCCACACCACAGTCAACACCTGGGTGAATGCTTGAAAGTGATGGGATGACAGCATACAAATATCCCAGTTCACTAAACACTCCATATCCATGATCCCTCCAGATCTGCTACTTTACCTAAGAAAAACCTACAGATATAAGGCTTGACTAAATAAATGTTTTCAGCCTCAACCTGAACACTGAGACTGAGTGTCTGAGTCCTGAACACTAATTGGAAGGCTGTTCTGTAACTGTGGGACTATATAAGAGAAAGATCTGCCCCTGCTGTAGTCTTTATTATTTGCGATACCAACAAATAGCCTGCACCTTTTGATCTAAGTGTCTGGGGAATCATAATGGTACAGTAGTTCACTTGGATACTGAGATACTCTATATTCTTTTTGATTATACAATTTCTCTCAATTGTGGCAGGGAGGAAGAATTCTTTCATTTGTCTTTCAAGCATCATTGTGTCTTCTTTACTGGTGTGAGTTAGGTTTCTCCTAAATATCCCACAGTTAATTAAAAATGACACATCTACAACAATGGCTCCTGAAGCAAACTAAGAATATGTCAAAACATTAAGACTAAGGAAAGATGTTTGTAAAGCCTCAGATAAAAAAATAATCAAGAAGACAAATACAAGTCTAGTTCAAGCTGAATTTATTTTTTACTTTAGTTGATTTCCTGGTTGCTTTGTCTTAATGTTTATTTACCTGTTAAACCCATGGAAGAAACACTTAAAATGCTCCCTATTACAACTTCAATGTCTCTCAAACTGGAAGATATGACTTGTATACCAGGAGAGTTTTTATTTTTGCCAAAGATTTGCCATTACAATCAGCATGTATGAGGTAATCCAGAAAGCTGATGATTGTTTTCTCCTTCTCTCTTATACTCTTTTTTTTTCAGGGTCAAGCACATAGACGGAAGAACATTACAGAGTTTCTTGGTGACACAAATGTTTCTCTGGATTCAGTGTCGCAGTTGAGTGGTTTCAGCACGATTACAAACACAGGGACGGATCGTTGGAAAAACAAAGCTGCCAGCCGCTTCAGCGTTCTTTTCAGCTCCAGCTCGAGCAATGGCTCAATAAGCAAGGTCTGTCATATTCATCTTAGGGCATAACGATACACAAAATGTGTTCAATTTTGAAACAGTTAAGAGGAAGAAATGCAAAACATAAAATTGCTTGTCTTTTTTTTATTAATGCAGTTTATTAATATTAACATTTGTGAACATAAATTGTTCTACATTTTATAAAATGACGTATAAAAATAAAATGTAATTTTTTTATTATATTGATTAAATTGAGTAATCGATTATATTGGCACAAATTTAATTGATTAAATAAATATAATATCGTATTTTGACACTACAAACCGTAGTATGCCTATGGGCAGCTCAACACTGGGCCCATTTACCGGCAGGAAATGCTTAGAATGTGTGGAGCTCTAGTGAGCAGTGGCATTTTGGTATTTGCCTTTATTCACAGTGACTTTTATATAAAGCAACTGTATAGATGATGGTAAATTGCATCCATTTTATCCAGAGCAACATACAAAAGTGAAGTATCTATTAGTGAATACATTCTGATATTGCTTCATTAGGACACAGACTAAAAATCTTGTCAGAAAAGGTTGTCAATCTAAAACCCTTTGAGACAGAAAATGTTTTTATTAGTTGTGTAATAATAGAAGAAGTGTTAATTTATGTACTGGTGGAATGTAAGACATTGATCATTTATCCATCCATATACCTATCTATACATCCATCTATTAATCTTACAGGAATGTGAACGTGTAGAGCAACTGCAGAGTAAGCTTCATTCTTATACTCTGTTTGGATTACCCAAGATGCCTCAGCAGCTCTCCTTCCACAGAGACTCCTGGGAGGAAGAGCCTAACCTTGAGATGGAGGAGAGCTGGAAAGAACTTCTGGAGAATCCTGAGGTAAATGCACATACATTTTTATAAAGTTTTCTAACAGCCCTATGGGTTTTCTAACTTATCAAATCTTAACACAGCCTATTTTATTCTAGTTTCTCATTTAAAAATATCAAATTCTTCATTACTCAGCTATTATGTGTGCCATATTTTATTTTTATTGTGTGGACATGACATTTACTATGATACTACCATGGCGGGATGATTACTATAATGACACTGATGACAAAGTGCACAAGAGACAAATTCATCATAAAGCATTTATGATATTATAGCCCATAATATACACAAGAGTATTGCCACAGATAGCAAAGTGCTACTTTTGAAGAACAAAATCATCTTTATTTTAGTTGAATTTGAAGACATGATCACTGTTATTCTAGCCTTTCTATGTGTCTGGTTTTGAGGTAGAAATAAAGTTGATGTCAAGTCAGGAAGCTTTTATTGTAATTTTAACCATATATAGCTGACGCAGTACACAGTGAAATAAGACAACGTTCCTCCAGAACCCTGGCCACCAGAACCCTAGAGCTACATAACAGAAAAAACACAGAGCTAAGGACTAAAACACAGAGTGCTTGCCACATAAAGTGCATAGTGTACAACCTGATACAAACAGTGCAAGACAAGACAGTGCAAAGACAACACAAGAGAGTGTAGGACAAAAACACAAAATAGCGCCACCAGTAAACCTACTGTGCATTATACAGTGCAGTGTGTAAGAGAGAACTGGATACAGGTGTGTACTTGTAAATAACACAAAATGTAACATAAAAGGTTGTGCAAAACAGCAATATCAGCAGTCAAGTGAATGTGCAAAAAACAGCATTTAAATAATATATGGGTGGTACTGAAGACATGGATGTGTGAAATGAGTATTAGTGTGAGTTTGAGTTCAGTTTTGTAGCAGCTCAGTACACACAGTTGAGTGAGTGTGTGAGTTAAGTTCAGTTCTGTGTGTTGAGGAACCTTATGGCTAGATGTGAGGCCCGAATGCTTTGGAACTGTTTCCTTGATGGTAGGAGAGTGAAAAGTGTGTGTGAGGTGTGTGTGGGGTCATCCACAATGCTGTTGGCTTTGCAGATGCAGCGTGAGGTGTAAATGCCAGTGATAGAGGGGAGACTCCTATCTTCTCGGATGTTCTTACTATCCTCTGTAAGGTCTTGCAATCAGAGATTGCGCAGTTCCCAAACCAGGCAGTGATGCAGCTGCTTAGGATGGTTTCGATGGTAGAACATGGTCAGGATGGCAGGAGGGAGATGGGCTTTCATCAGGCTTCTCAGGAAGTAGAGACCCTGCTGGGTTTTCTAGGTGATGGAGCTGGTATTGAGTGACCAAGTAAAGCACTCTGCCAGATGAACACCAAGGAATTTGGTGCTGTTGATGATCTCCATGGAGGGTCCATCGATGATCAGTGGAGAATGGCTGCTCTGTGCTCTCTTGAAGTCAACACCAGACTGTTAGCTGTTGCACTCTGCCAGGAATGTTGTCTGGTCCAGCAGACTTCCGTGGGTTAACTTTGCATAGAGTTTTCCTCACTTCAGCTGTGGTTAGACAGAGCACCTGGTCACTGGATGGAGGGGTAATCTTCATCTCCGAAGTTGTCTTGTAGTTCGTGATCGCCTGGATGCCCTGCCACATGCGCTAGGTGTCTCTGCTGTCCTGGAAGTGGCCATGAATTCTCTTAGTGTGTGCATGCTTCGCCTTTCTGATGACACGGGACAGTTTGGCCTTTGCTTTTCGTAAGGCCTTCTTGTCCCTTTCTTTGAAGGCGGAGTCTCTAGATTTTAGCAGCGCACGCACCTTAGCGGTCGTCCATGGCTTCTAGTCAGAGTCTTTGGTGATGGTCTTGGAGATGGTCACGTCATCAATGCACTTGCCAATGTAGCTGGTTACTGATGATGTGTACTCCTCCAAGTTGATAAAACTCCCATTGGTTGCAGCCTCCCTAAAAAGTGGTCTGTATGCTGAGTATGCCTAGTGGTTAAGGCAGTGGCCTTTGGATCCAGGGGTTGTGGGTTTGAGTCCTGGACATACCAGGCTGCCAGCCTTTGGCCAGTGAGCAAGGCCTTTAACCCCCAATGGGTGCTTAGTTGTGGGAATGGGGATAAAGTACTCCACCATGGACAATCCCAAGCCCGATGCGAAAGGAGGAGGTTGGACATTAAAATAGCAACCCAAACAAGTAACACAACTTCTATGGAAATGGCAAGTAAGCCATCAGGCCCTTGTTGTCCAATGCACCTAATGATCCAGGAGAACTTAAAAAATAATATACACTGACCAGGCATAAAATTTTGACCTTATAACATTATGACTTGTGAGTGATTGTCTCTTCATCATGGCACCTGTTAGTGGGTTTGATATATTAGGCAGTAAGTGAACAGTTTGTCCTCAAAGTTGATGTGTTAGAAGCAGGTAAATTTGGTATGTGATCAAGGATTTGACTGTGTTTGACAACTACCAAATTGTAATGGCTAGACGACGTGGTCAGAGCATCTCCAAAACTGCAGCTCTTGTGGGGTGTCCCCGGTCTGCAGTGGTCAGTATCAGTCAAAAGTGTCTAAGGAAGAAAGAGTGGTGAACTGGCTACAGGGTCATGATGACAGGGCGAAGGCTCATTGATGCACGTGTGGTCTGATCCATTAGACGAGCTACTGTAACTCAAATTGCTGAAGAAGTTAATGCTGTTAATGTTTGATGGGTCAGGACTGTTTTGGAAGGAAAAAGGGGACCAACACAATATTAGGCAGGTGGTCATAAAGTTATGCCTGATCGGTGGTCATTAAGTAATGCCTGGTAAGTGTATTATTAAGCATTTATACATTGTTAAGAGTCAGGATCACAGTAAGAGACTTGAGGGGTAGACTATAGCTGATGATTTTGAAAGACTACTCTTCCAAACAAAAAATGTTAGATAATAACTACCAGACTAAGGAACCTGTGCATTTTAGATGCTCAGAGGAATGTCTTTCTTACAACAATTCCAAACAACTTCTTCTTATTCACATTTCTTTATAGGTATTTTGTGTCTATTGTGTCTATCATCTTTTACCATTTAGCATTTCCAATGCCTTGCACAGCTCTCGTAGTAAGTTGATGACAGTTCATACAGATTCCTGTTACTCAGGTAACCTTAAATTTGTTTTTTACTGTAATTTTTTACACAGATATTAACTATAGGACAATGTCACCAGCAGGAAGCAATCTGGGAACTACTGCAGACAGAGTCAGCTTACATCAAGAACTTACATGTCATCACAGATGTAAGCTGTACTTCCAAAATATTGCATCACCTTATAATGCCTCAGTTTTCTTTGTACTTTGTGTTCTAATTTAGTGGTCAGTTAATAAAGCTTTTCAATGCTGTGTGTGTGTGTGCGTGTGTGTGTGCGTGTGTGTGTGTGTGTGTGTGTGTGTAGTTGTTTCTATGTGGTTTGTTGAACCTACAGGAGAGTGGGCTACTGTGTAATATCAATCCTTCACGTCTTTTTGGAAACATCCAGGAGATTGTGCATATGCACATTTTGTTCTGGGCTGAGGTCCTGCTACCTACACTGGAGCGATCTAGGCAGAGCCGCACTATGCTAAACCCTGTAGACCTGTGTCAAGGTTTTAGTACTGTGAGTACACACAAAGAAATTCAAGACCAGTTGTTCATATGTTTACAATTTAAAAGGTAACCTGGAAACAGGTGCATTTCCCCCTTGTGTAAAAAAAAAATGTTGTTGCTAGATGGAATCAACTTTTTCTTAATTTTTCATCCCTTCCCACTGAAGTGTATCACCTAGAAGTATACAACAATGTAAAACAAGGCCTCATTTTTGCTAAAACCTGGCATGGAGAATAGTAAGTTCTGTTTATGCCTTCCTAGTCATCAGATCTGAATCGAATAGAATTTGTTTCACATGTAGGAGATTCACAACATGAACATGTTCCTGAAATATACAGTGAGGAAAATAAGTATTTGAACACCCTGCTATTTTGCAAGTTCTCCCACTTAGAAATCATGGAGGGGTCTGAAATTGTCATCGAAGGTGCATGTCCACTGTGAGAGACATAATCTAAATATATGATTTTTAAACTATTTATTTGTATGATACAGCTGCAAATAAGTATTTGAACACCTGTCTATCAGCTAGAATTCTGACCCTCAAAGACCTGTTAGTCTGCCTTTAAAATGTCCACCTCCACTACATTTATTATCCTAAATTAGATGCACCTGTTTGAGGTCGTTAGCTGCATAAAGACACCTGTCCACCCCATACAATCAGTAAGAATCCAACTACTAACATGGCCAAGACCAAAGACCTGTCCAAAGACACTAGAGACAAAATTGTACACCTCCACAAGGCTGGAAAGGGCTATGGGGAAATTGCCAAGCAGCTTGGTGAAAAAAGGTCCACTGTTGGAGCAATCATTAGAAAATGGAAGAAGCTAAACATGACCGTCAATCTCCCTCAGACTGGGGCTCCATGCAAGATCTCACCTCGTGGGGTCTCAATGATCCTAAGGACGGTGAGAAATCAGCCCAGAACTACACGGGAGGAGCTGGTCAATGACCTGAAAAGAGCTGGGACCACCGTTTCCAAGGTTACTGTTGGTAATACACGAAGACGTCATGGTTTGAAATCATGCATGGCACGGAAGGTTCCCCTGCTTAAACCAGCACATGTCCAGGCACGTCTTTAGTTTGCCAATGACCATTTGGATGATCCAAAGGAGTCATGGGAGAAAGTCATGTGGTCAGATAAGACCAAAATAGAACTTTTGGGTCATAATTCCACTAAAAGTGTTTGGAGGAAGAAGAATGATGAGTACCATCCCAAGAACACCATCCCTACTGTGAAGCATGGGGGTGGTAGCATCATGCTTTGGGGGTGTTTTTCTGCACATGGGACAGGGTGTCTGCACTGTATTAAGGAGAGGATGACCTGGGCCATGTATTGCGAGATTTTGGGGAACAACCTCCTGCCCTCAGTTAGAGCATTGAAGATGGGTCGAGGCTGGGTCTTCCAACATGACAATGACCCGATCACACAGCCAGGATAACCAAGGAGTGGCTCTGTAATAAGCATATCAAGGTTCTGGTGTGGCCTAGCCAGTCTCCAGACCTAAACCCAATAGAGAATCTTTGGAGGGAGCTCAAACTCTGTGTTTCTCAGCGACAGGCCAGAAACCTGACTGATCTAGAGAAGATCTGTGTGGAGGAGTGGGCCAAAATCCCTCCTGCAGTATGTGCAAATCTGGTGAAAAACTACAGGAAACGTATGACCTCTGTAATTGCAAACAAAGGCTACTGTACCAAATATTAACATTGACTTTCTCAGGTGTTCAAATACTTATTTGCAGCTGTATCATACAAATAAATAGTTAAAAAAATCATACATTGTGATTTCTGGATTTTTTTTTTTAGATTGTCTCTCACAGTGGACATGCACCTACGATGACAATTTCAGACCCCTCCATGATTTCTAAGTGGGAGAACTTGCAAAATAGCAGGGTGTTCAAATACTTATTTTCCTCACTGTATGCAGAAATTGCTTTATGCAATTATATTATCAATGCACCATAATATCAAAAGAAATTAACATCGTGTTTGCAATCTGAGCTGTTAATTAAGTGCAGCAGTTCCACCCACCATTCATATGGGGTGTCTACTAAATGGCATAAATGTCAATGTGAATATAGTGCTCTAAATAAAGTGCTCTGTGAATGTATGTCTGGGTTACTGGTGTAAGTGACAAACATAACATGAGTCAGTTTGTAACTTTTGTAAAGTTTCTGTTCTTTTTCATATTGATTCTTTTGATATAGTATCTATTATAGTTTTTTTAGTTTAAGTATTGTTTTTGTTGGTATTTAAAAACCCAGCCCTTGATCTTATGTTTTAAAGAAAGATAAGAATACCACTTTACTTCAATTTACTTTTATTTTTTAAGGTGTATGTGTGTACGGGGGGGTGCTGACTAATCGATTATCAAAATATAAGCTGTAGTACATCACGTTTGAAAGTTAACTGTTGAAGACAAATGCTTCAAAGAGAGAATGGAATGGAGAAACGCCTCAAGCTAACAGACTTGATTAAAAAAGGGGGAAAAAATATGCATTGGTGTGCAAATGCATAAGCATTCGCTGAAAACCACAACAGTGACTTAAAAAAATGAATCATTTACTGATGCTGTTATTTGCTGCTTTAAGATTTAATGTTTGTTCGCACCGTTTTAATTTAATCCATAACTCTGTTGCGAGCAACAGTTTACACAATAGCACTTCATTTAACTGTACCATTTTCACATGATGAGGATTATACAATTTCTTCTTACCGTGCTGATATTTGGCCTTCATCCGTATTACGAGTGTGTTTTCTTTTCATGTGCTCGTGCATCACTAATCTTTGCATAATTTGCAGGTTACAGTCTTTGTTGCCCTGGATGACTTTGGACGCACACTTTTGCCTGCTGCCGTTTGACCTGTAATTTCCGCCGTTTCACAGGCGGCTGGGTTATCTTGCCGTCACGCTAACCTGTAGCTTGAGCAAAAACGCAAAAGAATTAATAGTGCTAGCATTAGCCGCTGGCCAATTCCTGGTTAGCTCCTAACACTAGCGCTATAGCTTCTTTAGCATTTCCATGCATGCACAAAACAAATCTTATTTCTGGTGTGGAGTGAGTAGTCACAGTAACACTGCGCTAACTTTACTTTCTTTTTATACCCCTGGTATTGTTTTCAAGATTAATAATAATGAAAAACTGCACTCAAAGTGTGAGGTGGAGACTAAACAACTTGCGGTCTGCCACATAATACAGTCCTGAGGAAAGTCTGATTTTAGTCCATATTCAATTCAATTCATTTTTATTTGTATAGCGCTTTTAACAATAAACATTGTCTCAAAGCAGCTTTACACACATAATGTGGTGATTAAAAGTTAATATGTTCTTTACAAGTAAATTTGTCGCTGATGAGCAAGCCGGTGGCGACTGTGGTAAGGAAAAACTCCCTGAGATGGCATAAGGAAGAAACCTTGAGAGGAACCGGACTAAAGAGGGAACCCATCCTCATCTGGGTTACACCGAATGTCCATTTACAGCAGATATACGATGTTGCGGGGTACAGTGATGATGATCAGAAGCGAAAAGTAGTCCTAAGTCAGTTTAGCAGACTGTTGACATTACCTACAGTCCAATCCATCCTCAAAGCGCCCGTTCTTACTCATGGATTTTCATGGAACCACCCAAGGCGTTGATAAGAAACCATCCCAAGCTGCACAGAGTGGCCTCCAGTCGAAGAGGACACTATCCAGAGGCAGGCCTGGACGAAGTGGGAAGATCCACGGGAGGTGCTGGTCAATGACCTAAAAAGAGCTGGGACCACAGTGACAGTGGTCACTGGAGCCTCAGGAGCATGTTTAACGAGAGAGAGAGAGAGAGAGAGAGAGAGAGAGAGAGAGAGAGAGAGGGTGACAGGAAGAGAAGGATATGGATTATTAAGTGTCCTTATTGTTGTATGAAAGTTAAGAGAGGAGGGTAGAGGGTGACAGGAAGAGAAGGATATGGATTATTAAGTGTCCTTATTGTTGTATGAAAGTTAATATCACTGTGCAGTTTGGACTCCGGCAAGACTCGCTATGGCAGCATTGCTAAAAGGGAAAACCAGAAGGTAACACAGACATGAGGGATCTCTGGGATAAGAGACGACCCACCACACCACCGTCAACAAACCAGAGTGAACGTGTGAATGTAAGGGGACGACAGCATACAAATATCCCAGTTCACCAAACACTCTATATCCATGTTCCCTCCAGATCTGCGCCTTTACCTAAGAAAAAGATCTACTGATCAAAGGCTTGTCTAAATAAATGTTTTCAACCTCGACTTGAACACTGAGACTGTGTCTGAGTCCCGAACACTGATTGGAAGGCTGTTCCATAACTGGGCTTTATAAGAGAAAGAGCTGCCCCCTGCTGTAGTCTTCATTATTTGAGGAACCAACAGATAGCCTGCACCTTTCGATCTAAGTAGGCGTGGAGGATCATACTGGTACGGAATTAACTCGGATACTGCGTTGTGAGACCCTTAAGTGCTTTATACTTCAGTAGTAGTGTTTTATAATCAATGCGAGATTTGATTGGGAGCCAGTGTAGACTGATTAAAACCGGAGTGATGTGGTCATATTTCCTTGATCTAGTGAGGACTCTTGCTGCTGCATTCTGAACTAACTGAAGCTTATTTATGCACTTACTCACACACCCAGACAGTAAAGCTTTACAGTAGTCTAATCTGAAAGTAACAAAAGCATGAACTAGTTTTTCTGCATCCTGTAACGACATCATATTTCTAATTTTAGCAATATTTCTAAGGTGAAAGAAGGCGATCCTGGTAATATTATTCACGTGAGCCTCAAAGGAAAGACTAGGGTCAATAATCACACCAAGGTCTTTGTTCATGTTCCACATGAAAAAACGATTGTTTTTGGTACACGTGTGTAAACATTCCACTTCCACTGTTTCACTGTTTTTAAGGTCATTTCGTTGCTGAATGGTGAAATATTTCCAATTAGATGCATAGGGCAGATGGATATATTGCTCTGTGACAAAAATCTTTTTCAAACCTTTAAATGCATTCTGCTGTTAATGTATACTGTTTAAATTCTTAAAGAATTATGGTATGATTAAATTCTGTGTGTTTAGTTTGGTTATAGATTCAGACCTTACATCCATTACTGCTTGGAAGAAGAGAGCTGCATGGAGTATATGCGTACATTACTGAAGGACAATGAACTCTTCAGGATCTATGTTACAGTAAGAGTTTCATAATCAGCACGGCTGGCATATGTGGTACAAAACCCATGATTTAGCTCTCTTACTAGTATTAGCTAGTTATTAATTAGTATTAGTATTACTAAAAGTAAAACTGATAATACTTGTATTAATTAGTCTTAAATTATTCCATGGGGAAACAAGGAATGTGATACTGTGATGATACAGTGATAAGTAAGATGTATCCAAGATTTTTGTAGTCATTAAAAACCCATAAACTCCTATGACTCATAAGGCAATAAGGTACATTTTATTTATGAGTTTGTTAGTTTAGTCCATGAGCAGTACTAGAATCTTTGTGTGTTTAGACCTCAGTACTGGCAAACAGTCACTACTGGAACCTTCTCCTCTGTAGCCTCAACTGCTGAGCCCTATGTTTCAATACATTTGTATAAAATTAATTGGCCAGTTTTAGAAATATGTGTAGAACAGTTTGGCTCAATTGTATGAATTACTAATCTTCAGGATAGAATTTCTATTATTTTTTTATTTTATTATTAAATAGAGTCCTAGACCTTTTTGTTTTTTAAATTTTGTGTAGTTATATTCCGGATAGGTGTAGTAGAGGCTATTCCAATTTGATTAGCTTTGACTGTGGATTGTTTTGCAGTGGGCAGAGACCCATAAACAGTGCAGTCGATTGAAGCTGACTGACATGCTGGTAAAACCTCACCAGAGACTCACCAAGTACCCACTACTACTCAAGAGCATTCTGAAAAAGACTGATGAGCAAATAGCTCGTGAAGCCCTCTCCAGAATGGTAAGTAGGTGCAATATATGTATAGAGTGAACTTGACATCTTATGACAAGCTACGATACATAATTAAAAAAGAGATTAGGTCACATGATGCTGTTTGTTACTTCAGGTAGCTTCTGTAGAAGGCTTCATTAACAGTGTGGACTCTCAGATGAGACAGCGAGAGGAGAAACAGAAGCTGGCAGCCATTGCTATCCGTATTGAGGCCTATGAGCCAGTGGAAGGTGCTACTGATGAGGTAGAAAAGGTGAGAAAATTCAGATAAATCTAGAAAAAGCACAGTCCGGCTAAATTTTGATCATGTCACTTGTCATGATATATTGTATTCCCCAGATCCTCAAAGAATATAATCAGTTTGACCTGACAGCTCCTGTGCTAGGTCCCTTGGCAGATGAAACACGTCAGCTTTATCTGGAGGGAGCACTCAGGATGAAAGAAGGGAAGGATAGTAAGGTAAAAAGTCAGTTCTGTAATTGATTTCACAAATTTCTGCTAATATTGTGAATACACACTTCATTTAGCCACACAGCATCTATAATATAACAGTTTTTGCTAAAAAAAATAAAGCACAACTTTCTACAGTCTACAGATGTTAATGTGAATGCTTGGAACTTGTCCAAAAAGGATTTTTTTAAAATATTGCCAGGTCTCCAAGAGCACAAAATTGCCAATGAAATTGGTAGAGAAGGGTGCCACTCTCAATCACCCCTATTAGTCAATGGCTGCGTTTGCACTTTGCATTAACATGTGGCCTGTATCCGGATGTTGTCTACGTACATATTGAAAAGACAAGTGGAAACACGCTTCTGATCGGAATGTTATCCGATCAGCGTATTATGGTCCAGAGGTAGTGGAGGACTCATCATGATCGGATCTCAGTGTAATGTAAACGCAATCCAGCCATCGTGTCTGCATTCGCAGGTCGACGTCACGCAAAACCCCGTCCCCTCCCTACCAATGCACGTAGCTGTGTGGTTTTGCGGTACAACCGAAGGCAGAGTACATCGCAAAAATTAGTGGTAAGTTTGCCTGCTCCCCTAAAGTTGCAGAACTAAGTTGCCTTCATTCGAAAGCACATTTTTCCCGCTACAGCTGGCAACGTTCTCGGAACCACATGTTTGTTTTTAACATTTCCACAACGGAATCTATGCACCTAATTTCTAACTGCAGCCTTCTCATCCTTCTCATTTTGCAGGATTAGTAATATGTCCCGCAACTAAAAATGATTATCAAAAGGAAACCCATCGCCTGCAGACTTATTTAAATATTGTGCTGAAAAGACAGATCCGATATGTTATCCAGAAGTCAGTTGATTTTGCAAAGTGAAAAAGCGGTGTGCCATTATTGACTGATGAGCCGATATGCTTGATCAGATCATGGTGATCGCATGTTAATGTCAAGTGTAAACGCAGCCACTGTGTCACTAGTTCCTCATGACCATCAATTCGTTAATTCAGGCATGGGTGGATAGACCTTTTCTCTGAATGTGATATGTTGACATTATGTTAAAGATGTGGTTAGTTGGATTTAGGTGCCATGGAGGAAGCCTTTGTCTCCTTAATTGGTAGCTAAAGAAAATAAGGGGGAAAAATAGCACTTTGCATAGCACATTTGAACCCTACATATAACTCTGCTCATACATATTTTTGAAAAAAATCTTTTTTGATGTTTCTTTTTAGATGGATGTGCATTGTTTCCTGTTCACTGATGTGCTGTTGATTACCAAGCCAGTAAAACGTGTAGAAAAGGTCAAGGTGATTCGGCAGCCACTGATCATTCGTAATATAGTGTGCAGGGATTTGAAGGACCCAGGAGCCTTTCTCCTAATCTACCTCAACGAGTTCGGCAGTGCTGTAGCCTCCTACTGCTTCCAAGCTAATAGTGCCACTCATAGATGCAGCTGGGTAGAGGCGATTTACAATGCTCAGGTATCTGCATACTTATGAAGCACATTTTCAAACATTCAGCTGTTGAAACAGTTATCCACAAAACATATACAATTCCAGAAATAGTGAAAAAAACATGACTAGCTCCTTGCTAGTTTATTTACTAAATGTAAAGACCTAAAAATGCAAAGATAACTGGTATGTGGTTAATAGTCTATTTTTAGTAGTTACCAGCCCAAAAGAAGGTCAAAAATTCATAACATCCCATATTTCAATCTACAGATTGTAAACCTTTTTTATTGTGAAAAGGGGTGAATTATAATCAATGTGGTAAAATCAAACATCATCTGTTTAGATGACCATGTTGAACCTTTTGTCCCATGTAAAATGTATTTATTTATGTAGAATCAACTTGAAAGGCTTTGCTCTGTATCACTGAGGGCTAAGAGAGATGAGGAAGAAGAGGATGAAATAGAGAGCAGCATTTCCACATCCAGTTCCCCATCTCTTCAGCATAAAGAACCCCTACAAAAAAGGTAAGGAATAGAGCTCTCTTCAAAAAAAAAAAAAAAAAAAACTATATTAGCTCATTTTGTTTTAACATAATAAATAAATTATACATTGCAGCAACAACCATTTCAAACATTTTAGTAATTTCTTATGTCTTTCCAGCAGATCCACTGAGACGCTCTCAGTTGTCTTAATGGAACAACCTGATGAGGTAAAAAGACCATTGCTCTTGGACTCGGAACAGGTATCTCTCCAAAGTGATCTGTATTCTGATTCATCATTCACAAAAGATGCACTTCCTACTGATAACAATCAAACTCTGAAGAAGCGGAATGATCTGGTATCTATCAAACTGGATCCTGAAAGTCGTTCTAGGTCTATAGATAGTGATTATGGAACACTCTTGCCTGAGTCCCTCATCCCTATTTTGGACCTGAAGGAAGGGATGAAGAGAGAGCAGACTGAAACAGAAGTGACCAACACTGGAAAAGTAGAGGGGGCCTATGAGGAAGATGATGAAGCAGATGTTGGTGGTAATGCAGATGACTCCATTGCCTGGAATGGCTCACAGATCAATGTTAGGGAGACCAAATTTTTCGGTGAACAATACAACCTTCAGCATTCGCAAATGGAACTCTTGCAACCAAACTCTTACAATGCCTCACAAGAGTGTTGCTCACTAACATTATGGCGCCATTCACCCATCCATACACGTACAGAGAACTTTGCCCTCAGGTCGTGTTCTGAGGATAATCTTCTCCAGTGGCTTTCTTCTCCCGTGGATTATTCCAGGATCAGCAACCGCAACCTTAGCAAGAGCCTGACACAGCTCAGTGAAAGCAGTGAGCACTTACAGGCCAAACATGGGCAGTCCTCAGACCCCAGTGCTCTGTCAGATAAAGTAACAGATACTCTAATTAGAGCAGAGGACCGAATTTTTCACAGAGCCATGAGTTTTTTTAATGATGAAAATGTGAGAGAGTGTGATTCAGTGGCATCACAGCAGCTTCACCTGCATAGAAAACTGACCAAAGCTCAGCTGCAAAGGATGAGGACCACCATGGTGCTTAACTCAACCCTCACAGCTTCGTAAGTCTTAAATTTTAATGCTCTATAGATAAAGAAACCCAGATGTAGAGGGAGTAAGTAGCAGAGCTAGTATACTTTTTGGTTTGTGATTTAATTTTAAAACTGTTATAATTGTTGTCTTGGTTCAGATGATCCTAGAATGTTGAGTAGTAAAAGTCAATCAATTACAATTCATGTTTAAATCAGAAGTGTCAATAAATTAAATTATTTAATCATGATAAATTGCATAATTGTCATGCGTTAACTCGTGATTAATCGCAATTTACTGTAATTTCCGGACTATTAAGCGCACCCAAATATAAGCCGCACCCATTGAATTTTACAAAGATTTTTATTTTGAACATAAATAAGCCGCAGGTGTCTACATTTAAACTAATGAACCTTACACAGGCTTTAACGAAAGACAGGTGTAACAGGTGAAATATGTTGTGGCTCCTTTTAGAGCAGAGCGGCATTTTGAGAATAAGCTGCCGCCGCATTTTTCCGGTATTACTGCATGTGTGAAAGACCGAGGAATATGTCCTTATTATTTTCTGATGCGTATTTCTAAGTTTCTTTGACTATCCCGTAACGCTGTTGCCAAGAAAAATAAAAAAGCACAAGTTTTGCAAACCTGTCTGTGCTTATATGATTTCTGTTGCAACTGGAGTTAGCGAGCTCTCCCTTAACCCAGACTCAACGCGTTACAATGGCTTGTATCTAAACAGTAGCCTACCAAGAAAGTCATTGTTCACTGTCTTCCTCCTTCCTTTCACAACAATTTCTCTCGGGAGTTTTTCTTTTGGCATCGTCGTGCGTTTAAAAATCACCATCGGTGAATCTTTTCTCTCGATGCCGTGCAGCTCAGAACACAGGTGAAGTGCGTTTTTTAATGCCCGGTTGTTTTCAGCGTGACTAATGATTCGCATTTTCTGTAGACAGTCCGAGTGAGCGGCAGGTCAAACGTCAGAGGAACCTCATCCATATTTATGATGTGGTGCGGCCCGATTCAGTGGGAGCGCGTCTGATTTAATATAAAGAGTTTTATTGGTTAACCTGAACCCGTTCAAAAATTTCATTGGTCTAATGTTATGGGGCTCAGTTTTTTGGCTTAAAGCTTGTGAAACCGGGAAAAACCCAGGAAAAATCCATAAATTAGCCAACCAATTAGAAACCAAACTCAACAATGAGCTAGAGATGCAATATTTGCTTAGAGGATGTTGATAAAGATGTATAGAGAAGGTCAGAAGGAGTTGCATCGTGTGTTTGTGGATCTAGAGAAAGCGTACAAAAGGGTGCCAGGAGAAGAGTTGTGGTATTATATGAGGTGTGTCAGAGAAGTATGTGAGGGTGGTGCAAGACATGTATGAGGACAGTGTGACAACAGTGGAGTGTGCAGTAGTAACGACAGACTGGTTTAACGTGGAGGTTGGACTGCATCAAGGATCTCCTCTGAGCCCTTTCCTGTTTGAAGTGGTGATGGGCAGGTTGACGGACGAGGTCAGACAGGAGTCCCCATGGACTATGAAGTTTGTGGTGAGAGTAGGGAGCAGGTAGAAAAGAGTCTAGAAAGGTTAAGGTACACACTGGGGAATGAAAGTCAGTAGGAGTAAGACAGAGTACATGGGTGTGAATTAGAGAGAGGGCAGTGGAGTTGTGCATTTGCAGGGAGAAGAGGTGTTGAAGGTGGAGGAGTTCAGATAGCTGAGGTCAACTGTGCAATGTAATGGAGAGTGTGTTAGAGAAGAGAAGAAAAGAGTGCAGGCAGGGTGGAGTGGGTTGAGAAGAGTGGAAGGAGTGATTTGTGATAGAAGGGTATCTGCAAGAGTGAAGGGGAAAGTTTATAAGACTGTGGTGAGACCTGCGATGTTGTATGGTTTGGAGGTAAAGGTGGCAGGGTTAAAGATGCTTTGATTATCATTGGGAGTGACGATGATGGTCAGGATTAGAAACAAGTTTATTAAAGGGATGGTGCATGTAGGAAGTTTTGGAGACAAAGCGGGGGAGGTGCGATTGAGATGGTAGAAGAAGGAGGAAAAGAGGAAGGCCAAGGAGAAGGTTTAAGGATGTAGTGGACAGGGTAGTATGGAGAAAGTTATTGTAGTTAATGTACAAATTATTGTCTCTAATGTATCTTAAACAAATAACAATGATAATTACACAATGTAAAGTAAAAATAAAACAAATTAACCTGCATTTTACCTTTGAAAGGTGTCGTAGCTGGCAGAAGGTAGAAGGTTTTAATTTAATGCTTGATTTGAGACTTGGCGCGTCAGTAAAACAAATGTTTAGTGATTAGAAATTATTTGTAATATTATTATATTATTATATTATATGTTATATTATTTTTTTTATATCTGAGTATGGAAAGGACATCGTAAATAAATGTGTGTTGTGAGGGAGGTTTTGATTTCGCTTTTTATATTTATTTATTTATATAATAAAATAAAAATTGTCAAACAGAATTTGCGCGTAAATAAATTTGTGCCGTTAAAACGAATGAGTTAATGCGTTCATTTTGTCAGCCCTAGTTTACATACAACACTATTAATTTGTGACATTTGATGATGACGAACAATATTTACAAAATTTACAAAGATCACTGCATGCCAAGTATGCATATTAAAAGATGTATGCAAAATAAACAGACAAAAGAGTGTCAAAATAGAAGTAAACAGTTACAGCTAAGATAGAATATTAGGGATCAACAATTGCTTGAGCTATTATAATTATTTTTGCATTACAATAAAAAAATTTTTTTTTTCTGAGTTACACCTTGTATATTTGAGCACAGTGCTGTCTCAACATGCTGTGTATTTATCTCCTTTGTGTATTCATTTTTTTCTATTTTCTTCTCTTTCCTAGGGAAGTGTAGTCACTGAGGCAGTCGGAAGCATATGCCATTAGCTGTTCTGTTAGTAATCTCTCCATTGACAGAATTACCATTATCATCAGGAGAGATGTGTAATAACAACAGCTAAATAAACAGTATCAACGCCTTTGCATTTATCAAACATCCAGTGATTAACACTATTTTCACATAGACATGTATTTTCAAGAATTTCTGTCACAGGGTCAGAATCTTTGTGTAAGGGAAATCCTGCATGAAGAAGTTGCACAAAAAATGTGGAAAATTGATTTTTTTTTTTACCTTGTAGTATTACTAAACTAAAGGGCTAACCAGAGTATTTGCATCTGTATAGACCCAAACTGTGCTCTGCTCTACAGTCAAAATAATCCTATGCATCAAGATGCCAGTACCATTTGCTTTTTTTTTTTCAAAAGTCTTTGAAACGTTTTATATCAAAATAAGGGCACATTTATGCATCAAGAATGTCATTAAGGTGAACACATGTAAGAAACGTCCATGTGCAAATGGTTTATTTACCTAAAACTGATGTTTTTGTGTGATACCATTTTAAACCTAAGTACCGTATGATTAGGTTCTAAGTATGATTATATAGGCCCTTTTTTCCATTTGATCTTTTTTTTTTTTTTTTTTTTTACATATAATATCAAAAAGGTTATAAGTGCCATAAACATTTAAACTTCATGTAGATGACCTGTATTTATCACAATGCCAGTTGTGGATGTATTAGCATGCTTACTGGTGATTATTTAATAATATTTTAAAACCTGGTCCCAAAATATTGTGATAGATAGACATTCAAATGAGAATATATCCTGCTCACATATTAAACTAAATCAGATAGTTTAAATAAACAGAAAAATTCTTGCTTTGGTTTTTGAATCCCAAAGTCTTGTTTGAGTACTCTGGGTTTAGCAGTACATGCCTCTAAACCATGATTTATTTTGAAGCTATTGTAATCAAACTTGGAAGGTTTGCTATTTATAGTACTGAAAATATTTATTAAGGTGTACTTGTTTATAAGTAGTAGATTTCAATTCCTTGTATCAAATATTATTGTTGTGATTTCTTGTCGATAAGTTTAGATTTTTGTTTTAATCATTTCAAATGGTAGCATTGTCTTTGTCAGTGTACATATTAAAGGCTGAATTTAATGAGTTTACAGATCAAATGCATTGTACTACAGTAACCCCTCTACCAAATAAAATGTTCAAGCTGTTTCAGGTTCAGTTTGTCTTCATATTGTAACAAATACATTTGCTTTTATTTAAAATGTTATGTAAAGTTAGTCTGTCCATAGCCACCAGAGGCCACACTGCTGCACTGTTTTCATTGTTGGCTCAATTTACTGAGTTTGTAACAGCTGCAGAACAGGAAGCTGAGCTCATATAAACTAAGGACCAGGTTTCCAGCCTTTCTGTTACTGATCAGCAGCAGTCCAACAACAACAACAAGCCGGAGAGTACAGAGACTAATCGAAATGAGTATGTAAAAGCATCGCTACCTACTTAGATCCTGAAAGATGGATTATTTGATATTTGTGCTAGAACTTCAGAAATTCTTCTTTTAATACTAAAAACATTTCTCATAATATGTTAGTGAAATGTAAAAAAAAAAAAAAAAAAAAGATCTATATATTTCTGGTATATATGTCAGCAAAGCAGTCATGAGCAGCTTGTTGAGCTAGAAGTAGTACTAAATCTTCTTACAGTCTCTGGATAAGCTCCCTGGAGTTTTATTGAAAGAGACAGGGAAAAAAACTTTGTTTTTTAGAAGGCATCAAGCAAGAGAGCCCACAAATAAATTACATTTATATATAATTACTTTTCTGTCAAAAGTTTGGAAACACCTACACTTTTAATCACTTTTGAGACATTAGCATGGTTCTTTACTTTATATGCAACAACCTTGGTAAAAGGCAAAAACAAAGAAGAAGTGAATAACTGGAAGAAAGTTCTGTGGATTGAGGAGTCCAAATGTTACATTTTTGGCTTGAACAGAAGAACTTCGTGTAAAAAGGGCGAATCGTCTTGTAAGTAAAAGCTTACTGGTTTGGCATTGTTTTGGAGCAGGGAAGGTTGGAGATCTATTTTGGGTGAAAGGAATACTGAACCAAAATGGCTACCATTCTATACTTCAAAGCCATGCAATTCCATCTGGACTGCGACTTATTGTGGCTAACTTCACTATGCAACAATGATCTAAGCATACGTTCAAAAACAGTACAAACTGGAGTGTTTCCAGCCATAAATCCCTTTGTACTGCTCAGGAATGAACTAGATTAAAAGATCAGGAAGAAATATTCATTCTTCTTCATCTTTTCGCTGCTCCTGTTGGGGGTCGCCACAATGGACCACTCGTCTCCATACCACCCTTTCATTTACATCTGCCTCTTAAAAATTTACTACTTGCATGTCTTCTCTCACCACATCCATAAACCTTATTCTTGGCCTTTCTCTATCCTTGATGCAATCCCACCTCCACCTTTAACCAGTCTGTCGTTCGTACTGGACACTTCACTGCTGTCACTCTGTCCTCATACATGTCCTGCACCAACATCACATACTTCTCTGCCACACCTGACTTACAGGTATACTTATACTTATACAATACTACAACTCCTCTATTGGCACTCTGTCGTACGCTTTCTCTAAATCCACAAACAAAAATTGCACTCTTTCTGACCTTCTCTATACTTCTCCATCAACATTTCTTAAAGCAAATATTGCATCCGTAGTGCTCTTCAGGGGCATTAAACCATAATGTTGCTCACAGATGGTCTCCTCTTCTCTCAGTCTGGCTTCCACTACTCTTTCCCATAACTTAATTATGTGACTGATCAACTTTATTCCTCTGTAGTTACTGCAGGTCTGCACATCTCCTTTATTTTTTATTATTCTAAACCAACACACTGCTTCTCCATTCTTCAGGCATCCTCTCACCTTCAAAAAATCTTGTTAAACAATCTACTTAAAACCTCTACTGCCATCTCTTCTGAACATTTCCATGCTTCTAATGATATGTTATCTAGGCCAACCGACTTTCCACTCTTCATCCTCTTAATAGCTGCCCTCACTTCCTCCTTACTAATCCTATGCACTTTCTGCTTTACTATTTCCATCATCCAACCTTCTCTCTCTCTCTCTCTCTCTCTCTCTCTTCATTAGCTAATCAAAATACTCCCGCCATCTTCCCAACACAACTCTCTTCACTTGTCGACACATTTCCATCTGCATTCTTTATTGCCCTAACTTGCAGCACATCCTTCCCAGCTCGGCCCCTCTGCCTCACCAATCAGTACGAATCATTTTCTCCTTCCTTAGTGTCCAACTTCTTATACAGCTCATAATATGTTTTTCCTTAGCTTTTGCCAAATCCCTCTTCACCTATTGCTGCCTACTTTTCATTTTTCTCCCTATCCCATGTCTGTTTTCTATACGTCCTCATTTTAACACCATGTCTCTTAATCATCCTTTTTCTTTTCAAATGTCATGCCAAGTACCTTTCTAGCTGTCTCCCTTATCACTTCTGCAGTAGTTGCTCAATCTTTCAGTACCTCTTTAACATCCCCTGTCTGACCTCTTCCCTAAATCTCATACAACAGTCTTCCTTCTTTTCACCATCTTATTCTTGCTTCAGTCCTCAATCACCTCCTCCTCTTCTTCACCGACAAAATCATCTTACAGTCCAACATCTGATGCTTTCTAACTACACTGTCCCCTGCAAACACCTTACAATCTCCATTCTCTTTTTAAGTTGCATGTCCTGCATTTAATATAGTCCCAACTGTGCACCTTCCACCACTTTCATATTATCACCCTATGCCCCTTATTAATCTTAAAAACATCATCTGCCCTTCAGCGTTTCACTCCTTGATGTCATACCTACCCATCAGCTCCTCATCGCTGTTACCTTCAACCAACATGCCCACTGAAGTCTCCAATGCTCCAATCACCAATCTTTCTGCCTTAGATACACTCTTCACCACTTCATATAAAATGTTTCTTCTCCATATTGCAAACTACTTGTTGAGCTTAGTCACTGATGACATTTATCATCAACCCGTCAACTTCCAGCATTACATTCATCATGCTATCAAAAACTCTATTAATCTCGACAAGAGTCTTACTGTACTCTGCCTTTAGTTTTCCTGGCCTTACTCCGTTTCCACTTGGTCTATTGAACACACATTGTCATATCACCAAACTCTCTCCCTTTACCAGTCATAGTGCCAACATTTAAAGTACCAACTCTAACCTCTACACTCCTACCCTTCTACTTTTCCTGCGGTCTGTGTAGACATCTTCCCCCTCTCCTTCTCCTCCTTTGGCCAACAGTAGGACAACTTCCACTGGTACCCTGATGGTTAGCAATACCTATGGTGGTCATTGGTAAATCCAGGAATTCAGGAATTTATGTTTGAGGTCTGCATATTTATTATGCCACATGTTTTATGAAGGATGCCCTTTTAATGCAATCCTCCTCATTTTGCTGGGCTTGGTACTTGCATTAAGAGTTTGCTAAATCTATCTCTTTGTTATTAATTATTTTATATTTATGTAATTATTTTACACTCTGGAAATTATTCTTTTAATAGAATTTGTTTTAGAATCCATGTTTCTAAAGTTTTATGCTAATTGTTTAAGTGGTTGTTTTGATTGTTAAATATGGTACGTGGCTCCTTTAAGAATTATGTTCCGGTTCTGGTTGCTTTCCCTCAGTTCATGGTAAACGATGCTGGGGAGAGGGCATTACTGAAACTGTCTGGTTTAGTGATTAAAAATTATATTTAGTTTTCTTTTTTTCTTTTATGTATGTGTGTGTGTGTGTGTGTGTGTGTGTGTGTATGTATATATGTGTGTATATATATATATATATATATATATATATATATATATATATATATATATATATATATATATATATATATATATATACACATACAGGCAGTTGTTTGGGGTCGTTATTATGTTGGAAAACTGCTGTTCGGCAGGGAGGGCACCGTGTTCTGCTTCAAAATCTCACAGTACATGTTGAAATCCATGTTTCAATGAACCCAGTACCATAAGCACTCATGCAGCCCCAGACCATGATGCTACCACCACCATGATTGACTTTAGGCAAGACAATTTTCTTGGTACTCCTGACAAGGGTATTGCCACACATGCTGGACACCATGTGAGCCAAACAAGTTTATCTCATCAGATCACAGGACTGGTTCCAGTAATTTATGCTCTTGGACATGTTGTCTTCAGCGAACTGTTTGCAGGTTTCTTCTGAGCCAGCTTCAGAAGAGGCTTCCTTCTGGGATGACGGCCATGCAAACTGCTTCTGCACCTGACGCACAGCACGAGGACTCCATTTTTTCGAGTGGAACATCTTGGTCATCTTGGAAAACATTGTATGACTGTGGCCACTGTACTGTAACTCACTTTCATTGTTTTACCGATCTTCTTACAGTCTAGGCCATCAATGTGGAGAGCAACAATTCTAATTCTCAAATACTTAGTGTCCTTTTTCATGAGGTGCCATGTTGAATATTCAGTGGTCAGTATAAGGGAAATTCTACTCAAAGCACCAAATTTTAACTACTCTAACACAAGATAAATGTTGTATGGTTCTGACAAGCAGGCAAAAGCATGAACATGATGAATAGGATGTGTCTTTGCAATGTACAACTGTTATCAGTGTACTCACTTTTGTTGCCAGCTATTTTGACAATAATAGCTGTATGTTGAGTTATTTTCAGATTACAGTAAATCTGTACTGCTGTACAAGCTGCAAATTATCTATTCAAAAATATATAAAAGTTTCATTTAATTGTATTACTTAATCACCAATCAAGGAGGGACAGGATAATAGGATTACTAATCTCTGATGTGGTGCACAGAATTTTGGACTCCAAATTGAACTCCTTAAACACTGTTAACTTGTCATGCTCCTCAAACCATTTCTGACCATATTTTGCAGTGTGTGACAGGGTGCTGTACCTTGCTGCAAGTTGTGCAACAATGTTGAGGTAGGTGATATGTGTGAGTAAATCCACATAAATGCTATAACCCAAAGTTTCCCAGAAGAGCATTGCTTGCTCTTCAAGTGTATCCTGGTGCCATTTCATGCTGTAAAATAATGAATGACTGTGCATGCACCACAGCCATTGTTATGCTGTAAAAGAAAACCTGATTCATTAGATCAGATCACTGTCATCCATTGCTCCGTGGTCCATTTCTGGTGCTCACATGTTAATTGTTGGTGCATTTGGTGCTTTACAGGAGTAATTATGGGCACTCTGAGCAGTCTGCAGCTGTGTATTTTTTTATTCTATCATAGCTAGCATGAATTCTTTCATAAATTTCTGCTATAGTAGGTTTTTTGTAAGCTCGGATCAAATAGGCTAGACATGCTTTATATGCGCATCAATGAGCTGTGCCGAATCTGCTGAATATGTATACAACATACTGGTACCTGGATTGCAAACACATGGCCAATGTGGTGTGAAATGTCTAGGCTACAAAGAGCTACATGAAGCAGAAAGTCCTTGTAATTTACACCAGTGAAAGATTTATTTGCCTTTTTTTTTGGACAAATTTTAGACATTTTAATTTTGTTACATTTTGATGCACAACTTTTGTTTCAATAAATGCTGTACACAAGAGTCAACTTTCAGATATTGTACTTTTGTTAAATTTCTTTTACTAAACTAAAAATTATAAAAAAAATTATTGAAGTATAATCTGAATTTTGTGTATTCTTTACCCCTTAAGAATGGGGTCTTAATCATATCATTTTATTTGATTTAATTTAACAACTCATATTGCATTTAAACCTACTAAAAATATCTGTGTTGTCTACCAGCCTTCAGGATTATAGATTAGTAAACACTTTTGAATGTAAGGAAATGGTTTTCTACTGTAAATGAAAGTTATGACAACATTCATAATAGAAAGTTTTAAGAGAGACAGAACAGTGTGTTTAACATGCTTTGCATGAAATTACTAAAGATTTTCAAGTGGGATATATGAGTATGCAAGCCATTATGAACCAGGCATCTTTGCTTCGTGCATATCATGCACGATATCAAACCACATGTTTCTAGGGTAATACTGCATATAAAAGATCCATTCCACCAAATGGTTGCCATTTATTATATGGATGAAAATTAACTGTAAAATAATAATTAGATTTTGTTGGAAGCACCCAAGTTTCAGTGATGTGTGTGTTGAGTGAAGGATAGCCAAACTGGTCTGTTCCCCAAATAATTGCTTTAGGCTGAGAATGCTCATTCTGACCCCTTCCCATTGCTGATCAATATCTTATCAGCAATATGCACATGAGGATGAAAGCAAAATAATGGAGCAATAAAAAGTGGCCTGGTCTGATGATTCAAGTTTTCTTTTACACCATGTGCAAAAGTTACCTGGGGAAGGACTGGCACGAAAATGCACAACGAGATGAAGTCAAGCCTCAGAAATCATAAGAAAATATATTATATTCCATCTGTAATGTGTTATTGAAGAAAGAGAACTAGGAGAGGCAGAGGAGCCAAAATAGAGCCGTTGTAAAGGCAAAGAGGAACAACCAGCTGATTTTGAAAGACTGCTATTTTTAAGAGACGCTGGAGGTAGTTTTGCATTATTCTCCTCAAAGTATATTTTTGACCCAGCAGTTTCAATCAGGTAGCTTTTCCTACGTTTGCTTCCTCACTGTAGTAGAAGAACGACTCTGTCGCTGCAGCTGGAGTGAGCATGCGCTTTGCCCTGCCGAGTGTGCGCGAGTTGGGCCGGTCCACGTAGGTGGAGTCTGGGCGCGCGCTCGAGTACCATGCACTCGTATGTCGAAAGTTGACAAACATCAAGTTGCAAAGCAAAGGAAATGGGAACAATGAAGAACGCAGGTGTGAGTCTTGGTGTGCAGGATTTGCTGTTGCTTCTAAGTGAGTGTCTGCCTTATTTGGATAATAAATCAACAATATTTATTATGTGAATGTAGGTATATAAATCTTTAGAACATTTAAAACAAAATCAGAGCAACCAGTGCATGTTGAGTTAATTTTCTCTCTCTCTCTCTCTCTCTCTCTCTCTCTCTCTCTCTCTCTCTCTCTCTCTCTCTCTCTCTCTCTTTCTTTCTTTCTTTCTTTCTTTCTAGTATAGAGGCTTTCTTTAAATGCTGTAATTTTAAACAAATATTGGCCCCAACAAGGATAATGATAATGACACATGATGATGATGATGATGATGGTGTGTGAGTCACAAGTTGACACAAAATATAGTAGCTATCGGTTGAATCCCCAGTGGACTTCATGCCTATAAGTGAGCTGTCCTTTAAAACTTGCCATTTTTTCCCCAAAGTTTTTTTTTTTTTTTTTTTTTTTTTTTTAGTATGACTTATTTTTAAACCTATTATCTCTGATCCTAACCAGCTGGTGTTAAAGGGATCTCCGACCATTTTATTTTTTTTATAAGTAAAGAAAATGTTTAATTCTCCTGTTTGACCAGGGCTTAATCTACTTAGTGTATAAGCTATTACATTACAAATTGGTGGAGAAAGTGAGATGAACAGCAGCGATATTATTTTTTTTTATGTTTTCTTACTGTACTACAATGGAAATGTGGCAAAAAAAAAAACGTAATCAGCATTTTGCTGATTACTCATTTTGCAAAATGAAAAACAGCAGTGGCTAAATCATCACCTGAGTCAGAATAGAGATTAGTTTGGAGAATGAATGGTCTTTGGCTACAATAACCAGTTATTGAAGTCCATTTTTCAAGTGACAGAGTTCATGCTAGACAGTGACTGTATAAAGTTAATCAATTGTTATTTGTGTTATTAAACAGCATTTATGTTTCTGGAGTTTGACTATGGATGAATATGTTTGATCCAACTTCACACCAATTCTAGAAATTCTGTCAGTTTTCTGTAGGTAATACAATGTTTATCTGGCTATTTTGAGTAATAAAGTCTATATTCTGTAAAACTAAGGAAATGCTGATATATATATATATATATATATATATATATAGATAGATAGATAGATAGATAGATAGATAGATAGATAGATAGATATAGCATAAAAGCGTGTATGTGTGTGTGTGTGTGTATATATATATATATATATATATATATATATATATATATATATATATATATATATATATATATAGCAAGAAGTGCTCACTAATTTCATGAAGGGAATACAGTATTTTGTAAGTGTGACAGAAAAAGTCTTCTAAAGACCAGGAATTAATTAAATTCATAGCCAACTTTCATACCAAACTTATGCATTCACAAAATCCCCTTCCTTTTTACTTAGCACAAAAACTGCAGCCCTTTTAAATTATGACTGCTTTCATCCCTCCCAATTTTGGCTACATGATACAGTCAGGTCTGAGCTAATGTTACAGATATTCCACAAGTTGCTGAATTGGCATTTTCTCATTCTGCTGAACTCTGGCTCATTTTGTCACCTACATTCTGAGTATAATATGGAGACGATAGTGTGAACTTAACACCCATGTGTGCAGAAGTTGTGAATTGGTTTAAGATGTGTGTGTGTGTGTGTGAGAACATGTGCGAGTCTCAGCAGATTCCTGTCTGGTCTCTCTCTCTCTCTCTCTCTCTCTCTCTCTCTCTCTCTCTCTGTCTCTCTCTCTCTCTCTCTCTCTCTATATATATATATATATATATATATATATATATATATATATATATATATATATATATATATATATATATATATATATATATATATATATATATATATATATATATCCCACTTTGTCTCTCTTTGGTCTCATTCTTTTTCTAGTGCTCATGTCCCTTTAGTTTCTAAGATATGCTTTTAATTATAATGAGAAAAAGCTGTGTCGTTTATATACTAACCGGAGTTGCTGAGTCAGCTGTCTAGGGTGCTTGTTAAAGTCAACAATTACTGTGCAGAGCTTTAAGATGGTTATTTGTTTACTTAGAAATACAATATTTTGTTCATCTTAGAGTTTGTTTAATGAAAATAGTATTTTGTGTTGTATGTTTCTGTATAGCGTATTTCTGTGCCACTATAGTTTGTCATTTTTTTTTCTTCATGTTTGTGTTTACATTAGTTATAGTGTATTGTCCTAAAGAGACTGTGTATTTGTGGGTTGTGTGGGTGGGAGCCATTATTTAAATTGTCTTTTTTCCAACCCATTAAATCACCTCTTAATTTCTTTTGCTTCGACCATATAACCATTCCCAGACAAAAACAATAAGGACAGTCAAGTTAAATCTCTTAGGATATTTTTCAGCACAGATTGTGGAAGACAATCATATAATCAAAGTAACCACAATACATTTAGAAGGATTGTACTCCATTTAATGACACAGAATTGTGAAGTGTATTGTAATTTATAGATTGCAATTAATCAAAAATGATAAGCTGTAATTGGTTTGTGAATATAATATTAAATACAGTACAATACAGTACAGATTTGTTAGACTTGGTCATAAGACACTCATTCATCTTAAGTAAGAGCTTTGTCCCAGTTAAAGTAACATACACATATCCTACACTGTGCACTCTGGATAGGACAATTTAGATGAACAAATTCAATCTACCTACTAGCATGTTTTGTGAGGTGGGAGGCAACCAGAGAGCTAGAAACAAACCGATGTGAACAAAAGGATAACTAGGGCGCAGCTATTGGGCAGTGGTCCAGTGGTTAAGGCTCTGGGTTACTGATCATAAGGTCAGGGGTTCAAGCCCCAGCACTGCCAAGCTGCCACTGTTGAGCCCTTGAGCAAGGCACTTAGCCCTATTAGCTCCAGGGGCACTGTACCATGGCTGACCCTGCGCTCTGACCCCAGCTTCCAGAAAAGCATTTCACTGCATGGTGTACTCTGTGTGTATTTGACAAATAAAATGTGATTATTTTAATAATAAGTATTCTACAGATTAGTCAATTGATTAATCAAGTAATCAGAGAAGTACTTTTTCTTTATTAAAGAGCAATACTAAATATACATAGGAAAATAAGACAGGTCACCTAAAATGAACAAGTAATTTGTTTCCTTTTTAGAAAGATTAACATTTTTATGGCTGAAATTACGATCTTTGAAAACAATTGCCATATTACATCAAAATGCAAATACAAATATATAAATAAAATATCCTAAATAAAAATATAAATCAATTTCAAATAACTTAAAAAAAAAAAAAAAAAAAAAAAAAGGTAAACGCACTTTACAGTGTTTTCTTTATGTTTTAGTTTTAAATGATTACAAACTTTGGAAACTTTCTGTTGTATTCTTTGGCCTGAATTTTCTCCTCACCCCTCACTGTTTCTTCTCCGTTCCTAAATTTTTCACTCGGTGGTGTCTTCTGTGTTTACCTGTCCAGGGGTCTCGTTTATAAACGGTGCTGAAAACGTGCGTATGCCACTTTCCACGCAAAGTTTGTGATTTATAAAAAAAAAAAAAAAAAAAAAAAAAAAAAAAACTTGATTGGAGAAAGTGTGCTCCTGTAAGAAAACTCTGAGCCCGGTGTACACACAATATGGAAACACAGAAGGAAAGAAGGGGAATTGGCAACACAGATAGCGTGCACAACCTAAGCGTGGAAAGTGCTGTACGCTCGTTCCAGCTCTGCTTTTATACATTTATAAATGTGACCCCAGAACAGTCAACAGTGGTGCGTCAGTAATAATGGTCCGTGGGAAAACACAGTGCTCCGTGTCTAGTCTGGACTACATGAAGCATCGGGGAAAATAATTTGCCTCAATGCTTTTTTGTATTCGAATTACTCAAGTTACTCGAGGAATCATTTCAGCCCTAAGACAAACACATAGAACTTTGCACAAACAGTAACCTGGTCTCAACATAAGAAACTATTAGGCAGATACATACCTGTAGGGTACTTGTTGTGCCTTCAATTTTCTAGACGTAAGATATTGGTTTGAAGGATAAATGAGATTGAAAAACATAAATCAGCTTTATTTATGATTTATTTTAAAATATGTATTGTAATATAAGTTGTGTAAAGTTTTCTGGAGATCAAACTAAGTGGGGATGTGTAACATAAACTAAAACTGCTGATTTAATTGACATTTTATTCATTTATATTGAATGTGGTACTTTATCTTGTGTATTCATTAAGCAGAAGCATTGTTACTGTTTTATAAAATGCATACAGTAATATTCACTTTACACAAAAGATACCTGCAGAGCAGATGATGGTTATTTACTGACTTGCCTCAAATGTACTAATTAACTGTATCTATAGAAACCCAGTGTCAGTTTTACTTTAGTATACTATTTGAAATATCTCATATTTTTGTACATTTCCTGGGAAAAGTTTATGTAGCCTAATCGGAAATTCAAATGATTGACTGCTACATCTGTTTGTCAGCTTGACAAATTACTTTAAGCCTTCTAAATATTTTACAAGTAACTGGTTAAGCAGCAGCTAGCATAAAAAACAAGAGATGTATGGGAACATAGAGGCCCCCAAGGGAGACACTCAGCCTCAGAAGAGCCATATGAGGGGGCCCAGTTTAATGCATGTGGCATAACTCATGTTATGGGTTGTGCATTTGTGTGATGTAAGCAATTTTATGTGTTTACCTTTGTTACAGTTGCTGTCTTGTCTCTCTTCACCACTGGTGAGTTCTCTAGTCACACTGACACTATATTGCTTGTTTCTCTTTGCCTGTTAATACACAGTTTTCATGGTGTTGCTGCTATGAGACTGTTTAGATATAGAAACATGAATTAAAATATTTATTATTTTATGTATGCAATAATTTTTTTTAGGTTTAGCCTGTAACACATTTTAAGAATTTTACTCTACCAGATCATGTTTGTTTGTCTACCTTTATTTTCTGGCAACAATATCTTATATAACACAATAGCTTGTGTTGTTGCAGTAATAGAAAAATATTTTAATGTTTTAAGACTAGTATAGAAAAATGTGAAAAATTAAAACAAGACACATTATGTCGGATCTTTTTCCACTTTTGATGTGATGTAGCAACCAACAAAAGTGAAAAAGAGAAAAGTAAAATAAGCTGGTTGCTTACCTTTTAAATAATGCTTTGTTAAAACAGCTTTCAGTCTTTTTTTTTCCTAAACAATACTTGAGATTCCATGATGCTCTGTAAGCCCTTTGTGAGCTCTGTGGCCCATGGCTTTAGCAGTCAGATTTCAAACCAAATCCTACAGAAACAACAGAGGTAGTAGAAGAAGGCACTCACCTTAAATTCTTAGTGGTCAAATTAGATTCAAGTCAGGGGTGCTCTGAAGCTTAGTAATGCCCCGTTAACTGTAGAGCTGTCTTTCACATAGCCAAACAAACAAGAGTTGAGTGCTTAGCAGCAGGGAAATGTTGTTTTCAAGTATCTGTATAACATCCAGTAAATAGCAGATTAAACAGCTAACATTTGCTGATTGATAATAAGTTGGCTTTGTATTTACAATCCACTGAAAAGTCTTATGATGAAGAATATTTTTATTCCCCAAAACATATATATTTATTTTTTACTTACATTTTGTTGGTTGGTCACAATAAAAAAAATAATAATTATAGTCAATTGTTTACATCATGAAAACCTGTAGGAGTGAGATATCATTTGTATCAATTCAATTCAATTCAATTCAATTCAGTTAAGTTTCATTGGTACAGTGCTGTTAACAATATACATTGTTCCAAAGCAGCTCTACAGAAGTAAATAGATTATTAATGTTAAATTTAGTGTTCAATCTATATAGCTTACAATCCATATTGTATGCACTGTTTAAGTTTTAATGATTTTCCCTCAGTACTAGGACAGAGTGATGGTGGTAGTGTAGTCATGGGCATGTACAACATCAGCGCCTCCGAGGGGTCTAAAGCAGTGCTGCAATGCTATAGCCAGCGCATGGTATGGACCCAGGACAGACTGAGGGACCGTCAGCGCGTGGTGCATTGGGATTTGCGCCGGAGTACCCCAGTCTATTCAATGGAGCGTGTCCTGGACATGTTCTCAGCTGGGGAACAGCGTATTTATAATGCCTATAACAAGGGGAGAATCAGCATGCCCAAGACTGCTTTTAAAGATGGAAACTTTTCCCTCATTATAAAAAGTAAGCATTGTTTTGTGCTGGAACAAAAAATAAAATAAAATAAAATATTTTCCTTTCGTGCTGGTGACTGAGAGGGTACATTGTGATCTTTATTACAGATGTGGCAGCAAGTGACAGAGGCATCTACTCCTGCAACCTCCACCATCATTACTGCCATCTCTTTGAGTCTATCAGTGTGCAGCTCAATACCACAAAATCAGGTTGCTTTCCTAAGATGTGCACTTAAATGCCATAAAAAAATATTTTTTCATAGAGTCATAGAGCCCTTCCAAAAGAATTGGAACAGCAGTACTAATTATTTTGTGTTTGCCATTCACATTATACCAAATGGCAAATGTTTCAGAAATTGTCAATCACCCAGTTGAACATGCATTTCACCTTCAGAAGAGGACACTGAAATAAATATTAACTTAACAAATGTTAATAAGTAAAGTAATCTATGGTACAAGGCCTGTAAAAGAATCACAAAAAAGAATGCAACATTTTGGTGATGTTAGTGGGTTGCAGTGATTGCAATAACTGCAGTGATGCAGTTATTGAAGGTAAGGTATACTGTATGCAACCAAAATGTAAGTGTTATGTACTTAATTACTATATGCTTCAATTATTTTTCTCTCCAATAATAAATAGGTTGTCTGCCACAAATTTGAGTTAACACACCTAGATTTTTTTATAAGAAAATAAAAGCTGATATTCTTATTCATCTTCTGATTCAAAATAATTTTCCTTGCAAATCCTATACTTTCAGAGGGGAGGGTACATCATGTACATGAATAATACTGACATAGTTGTTTATGTATTGTCTGAAGAAGTGTATGTGAGTAAATAAATACAATAAAGATATTAAGTTTTAAGACATGTACATCTAGTTATTTCTCTATAGAGTTTTCTCAAAACAATATTAGTTGCATAAAAGATTTTACCCATCCTATATTCAATTGGTCTGGCATTACTTTTGAATATTATTTTTATTTAGAATTTTTTTTAATTTTTAGCCTGAGTAACTGTTGCAAATCTTTTCGTACAGCTCACAAAGAGCGGCGTTTTTGGGATGGCCAGAAAGCCGTGTATGTGGTGTTAGTGGGAAGCACAGTTGTGCTACCTTGTGTGAACCGTCGGTCAATCTGGTTGGAAGGGAACAGCGAGGAGGAGCAGCAGGTAGTTCACTGGGACCGCCAAGCACCAGGAGTTCAACATGACCAAGCAGATCGCCTCATTGATTTATATGCTTCAGGAGAACGGCGCCACTATGGGCCGCTCTTCATCCAGCAAAAGATGAACATCTCAGCCTCTGCATTTTCCTATGGAAACTTCTCACTTATCATCTCAGACCTACAGCCTACAGATCAGGGCCTGTACTCATGCCATCTGCATCACCACTACTGTGGCTTGCATGAAAGACGCATCTTCCAGCTTACTGTTGGCCCACGTGTCTTGCAGGAGCCCACCGATCCCCCTCATGCACTGCCCAATGAAAACCCTGGTAAGAATATTTAAAAGAAAAATTATGCTTGTTTTCTATGTGTATGAAAGTGTGTGTTTGTGCTTCTATTCTATTAAAAACTGGCAGTATCGGTAAGTTCTTGATTTAGTTTTTGTATTGGCTTTTATCGGGTGAAAAACAAAAGAACAGAAAATATTTTGTAGATCATACGTGTATCTAGCCGCTCATTAAACATGTCAGCTTTGACTAGTAACACTCCCTAACATAAAGCGTACCTTATTTTAGGTGTGCATACGTATCTTTAACTTTCATACTTATGAACAGCAGTGTTTGAGGTTGCATGTAATGCCAAAATATCATTTAGAACATTAGAAACATTCAACAAAAAAACTCACATATGTATGAGATTTGTGCTGCATCAGAAACTCTTACATTTTGCATCTTATGTGAATTGTCTAATCTGTATTTTCAAATTTACCTGTTGGGGCTCTCTTTTGTGTACATAGGGCATGGACAAATATAAGGCACAAGATTTATGCGTTGTGTCATTTATAATCATAATATCTGCCTGACCAGGGGGTTGGGTCTATTTGAATATTATACCAAGAGTTAAGTGTAATTCTGTAATATCTAATTTAATATTTAGTCAATCCCTTTGCATTGCATCACTATGACATTTTACTAACCAGTCCCCTCCGAATGTTTTGGAAAGGCCCATTCTTTATTTTTGCTTTCCTTTATTCAAAGGAAATTCATGATGAGGAGAAGAAAATTGGATCTACTGTGATCCAAAACATACAAGAGTATATGCACATCAGCACAAGTTTCTCCTCCAGTGCATATTTTGCCCATATAAGCACTTAAAACAAGATTCAGGCTGTATCATAATTTAAACAACAAGAATACATGCCAAATTCTCATGCTTTAATCACTGATTGCTAATGCTGAATGCTCAGATCTCTACATATCTCCTAATTATGTGTCATTGTCTTATAAATTAATTTTTAATTGTTTAAGATTTGATTTTTTTTTTGTGCAAAATATGATAAGTAAATATATTGTGAAATGTAAATGTACATTGTATTTCGGACAGACCAAAGGTGGATGTGTGTAATGAGAAGATATTGTTAGAACCGTTCAGAGTGTTTACTGGGGAATTATATGTCTGCCTTGCTCATGATTTACAGTTAACATTGCTTAGAAGAGTGTATTTAGGTAATGGAAAGCCCATGTGTTTGGAAGGATGTGGAGTTTTTGCCTGTGATCCCAGTAGTTGCTCTCAAAATTTAATGTGTCTTATGGGACAGGCTCAGTACAAGTGTGTGTATTTCATCATGTTTTACCATATTGTTCTGCTAAACATGCTCAGTAAATATAGAGCTGATCTCAGTCTACTTACCTAGCAGCTGTTGCTATTTCTCTTTCCTCAATTCTTTCTGTATGACTCTATGTTGGCCTCCTCTTTATAGTTTGTGAGATATGCTATCAGTCACTCTTGCATTTAAATAAAGGATAGTTTAGCATATTGAGCCTTGTTTTTCCTGCTTTTTTGTTCCACTAACATTTCTATGTTCCTTCTTTCTGCCCCAGTTCCCTCAGTTCACCCCACACCCTTCTCCATGTGTGTATGCTTGTTTCTGGAGTCCTGCCAGACAGGAAAAGTGGGATGGAGAATTCTTTCACTGTGGTTTAAAGTAAAAGAAATGAAACTAAGAAAAAGGGAAGGATGGAAATATACATAAGCAATAGATATATGATGTAAGTTTAAATAAATTACTAATTGGAAAATATGGGAAAGTCATTTTCTGTCATTGAGGTATGCATTACACTTTGTGCTGTTACCACATTAATGGCTTAGTTAATAAGTGCATGAATGATGATCTCATTATTGGCTGCTCCCATCAGGGGCTGCCACAGCAGATCATCATGATTCGTGTATTTGAGTTGGCACAGGTTTTTATGCCAGATGCCCATCCAGATGCAACCCCCATTTTATTCAGGCTTGGCATTGTATCTGGGAGTGCATTTGGAAATTCAAATGTTTTTTTGTTTTTTTTCCATCTAACAGGCAAAGATATGTCTACTATACAAATGCATGATAACTACATGAATAAGCAGGTGTATAGATTTTCCTAATAAAAAGAATGGTGAAAATTCACAACCCACATATTGCGGCCATATGCAAAGAGCCCATTTTTCTCTTACTCTAGATGGTTTTCCCCTATAAACACTGTAAACTGTGAGATTCCAGTGATGCCCTACTTTTAAAAAAAAAAGACACAAAACATCTCTTAATATGCGGATAGTAAGAGCACAACTGCAACATGTTAATCAGAAGTGCAGTGTTTTTCTATTAACTTTATTCAAACTATGACACATTTCTGTAATATAATGTAATTTGAATACATTGAGTACTTTTTATTTCTCCTGGATATTCAAGTCAATTTGAGGATATCTTTTTTCCTGGAATAATTTTCCAGTTGACATGTCTAAGCTGATATGTTGATGCAAACAAATGTCTTTATTGATTACATTTAGTTTTTATCTGTTCTTCTTAGTTTGCATGAATTTGTCTGTTGTTTCTCTCTTCGTTAAATGTTTTCTTTATTTCGTGACTGTTGTCATTATTTAAACATCTCTTATTTTTTCTTATTTTATCTCCTTATCTTCCCCCTTCTGTGTTATAGTTTGCTTGGGCTGCTTGTTATTTACTGTATTAGCAGGAAAGTGGTTGTTTGCCTTATTGTCTCAGATTTAGGTCAGCTCCTAAGAGGAAGGAAGCTGTCTGGATCTCAGACATATCTTAATTATTACATGGAAAGGTTTCTATTTACTCCATATTTCACTTTTGCTGCCATGTAGAGTATATTGCTCTTGTCTTTCTTGTCATTTGAATATAATTGCCACACACTGCTCCTTGACCACTTGGCCATTAAATTGTCTTAACAGGAGTCAAATAAAAAGCTGAAAATGTTTTGCTTAGTGAGCTTCTCTCTACTTTGTGTATGTAAATAAAATACACATATACACAGTATGATTTATTTAAAAACATTGAAATCTGCTGAAAGAGCAGGATAATCCATAGCACCACATACCTTCATCTGGCCATTAGGGATGATGTCAATGCTTTGTTGGAACCACCACAGCAGGCTATTGTTCTGTGGTTAGGCTAAAGTGGAGGGTACAGCTGAATAATGACAGAGGTGAAATGGCAGCCAGTCTTACAGTGTGTTGTAAATTATAGTTTACCAACAATCATCCCCTACCATTTAGTTGAGGGGCAAATTAGGCACAGTTAAAAAACAAATAGTCATCCTAAATAATAGAGAGTGATAAAATTGCCATAGGCGTGGATTGTGCTATTGCTAGAGATGGATGGGGATTAAGAAAATTCTAAAATAACTCTATGAAATGAAAAAAAAAAAAGAAATGTTTGCATTATTGTTTTGGCTCATATTTCATCATTATTAAGAGCACTAGACAAAATAAAAGGCCCTGAATACAGGTTGTCATGTGTGTTGTAAATAAGCCGCTATTGCATTTGAACAAGAATATAAAAAATGTTCAAGCCATCAAAATTTTCCTCGTATAACTTTTTCTGAAAAGGAAACCTTTCTCTGGTTTATGGTTGTATTTAGAACTTTTAGTTATTCTGTCAGAGTGAAAGTCAAAGAGCACTCTAGAGTGGTAGAGGTACCTTTTTTTTTATATAAAACTATAACATTAAAAGAATTAAAATTGTAATTACTGTCAAAAACTAGGTTGTTAAAGAAAAATATGCACTATTTGGCAAAAAGCATTTTTTAACCACCCATATAATCATTTGCTTACTGTGTGGGATTTTTACTTTTTACTCTTTTGTGTGGTGTACCAACGACTCCTTAATCATTTACTCCTTCAGTTATTATTATTATTATAACCACAGTATTTAATTTCTTTATAAACTGTCCCCCTACTCAGCTCTCCAATCATAATAGTAGGTTCCAGACCGTCTTTCCATCTCCTACGCCTTTTTCCTTTTCTTTTTTTTCCCTTTTTTTTCTTTTTATTTTGTTTGTCTTAAATCTAGCTCATATTTTTTTTGCAAGTTATCTGTATATGTCTGGTTTCTTATTAAGTTCTGGTCACTTTATGTGTTTAGTGGTAATATAACTATTCAACTCTCAGGCAAGTGTGATGTAGTTTTAAAATTTGTCCTTTATTTTTGGTATGTCACATTAGGATATTTAATCTCTGTCTTCCTGTTTAAATTTTTCTGTAACATTAAAGTCACACCATAGCTGATAGTCTCATTTTGATTATAGCCACTACTTCATAGATCAAAGTAAATGAGCACAGAAAATAAAGTGCACACTAACACACTATTTGAACTCAAACTGTTTGCACCTTATTTTAACAACTTACAATTTTCTTTGTTCTTAAACTGCTACAAATATGCCCAAAAGCTTCCCATGCAAAAACTAAGGAAAACTGAAATCCTGCCTGGGACATAGCCCAGAATGATTCAGTGAATCATTTCTTCCAGGCCTGTAGATTCCCCCTATTGTTTATTCTTTTTGTAATTGGATTAAATGAATCTAGACTAAACACGGGCAGACTAATAATGGGACGAGTGTCATTCTTTGAATTGCTTAGTTGTAAATTTACATTCGTTTGTTTTAAATATTTTAGTGTTTAGTTATCTGCAAAACTGGTATTTCTTTACTTAGTTATAGCCTAAAATTGTTTTTCCAGGCTGTATTGGCATGAATGCCACTTCGAAAAAGGAGGCTTCAAAAGGACACAGTGCCCTCTTGAGGTTAATAATAATGATAATAAGATATAGCTCACCCTAATACTACAGTAATTTGCAGTTACTAATTAAAGTAACATGCTTTTAGTCAATTATAGTTATATGTAATGTTATATAATGTCCAAATATTAGACAAATTATTTCTTGGTATAGCATTTATATATTAAATACTATAGCATTTATATACTAAAAGATGAGCTCTTAGTAAAGAAAATGTTTTCATTAGAAAAACCACAGCTAGAACTACCTTTCGTGCCATGCTAATATAGAAAATTTATAGCTATGAGCATAATAAATTATTAGCCAACAGAATACAGTAAGAGATATTTAACAGGTGATTCTTTCTTTACAGTAACAAAGGTAGTGGACACACAGCCTCATGTCATCAATTTCATTTTGCCGGAGCACCAGGGTCACTTTCTGCAGGAGTTGGGTTATATCCTGGCCACACTTCTCCTGCTGGCCCTCATTATCCTTGCCATTGTCCTTCTTATCCACCGATGGAAGGCACAAGGTTAGCAGCATCGTTTGGCATGTCTATTTTTTAGATTCTTATTTGTATTAATTATTGAGTTTATATTTTATTCTTTATCTGGCATCAGGTATGGAATATAATCCAGGTGCAGCAAAAAAAGTACAGCAACCTTTTGTGACATACACGTGAGTATCAGAAGTATTTAGCAGTCCACCCAAAGAATCAATAACAACATACATACATACTTGTGTATATAAAAAATATTAAATCAGTTACATAATAAATTGTTTTGGTCATGAAGGGGCTGTGTAGCTCAGCAAGACCCTGAAGTGAAGACATGCAATCGGGAGGAGACAAAAGTTGGTGAGTTCACCTAATACTCCCTTCCTGTTACTAAAACTATTTGTAAACTGACCTGAGCCAACATTCTTTTATGTGTTTAGAGTTTAAAAACAACCTTCTCAAAGAGGTGGAAATGTCCAAGCTTTGTGTTCCCAAGGTTATTGACTTAGACAGAGGTAATAATTTATTTTGCCAAAGCCTATTGTATAAACATTTTGGTGATCAAGTTAAATACTGTTATGTCCAAATTCTTTTCATTTACAATCTTTTTTTTTTCTTCATTCACTTTCTACCACGCCATGGGCAGAGATGGAAAAATCCTGGAAATGAGGAAGAAAGTTAACTACTGGCTGGACTAGTGGTGAATACAATCAGATAAGACGATCAAAGAGGAAATATGGATGTGTTTGTGTATATGAGTGTGTATATGCGATCTTAGCTATTTCATTTTCAATCAAGGTAGTTTGCCACTACTCTCGATCATTGACTATTTTATACAAGAATATGTACCTATGATGATGCACAGCAAAGCACTAAAAGTTTATTGATAGATTTATAGCACGGCCGCTTCCTGCATCCTAGATATATATAGGTTCGAACAAAAGCAATGCTATGTTTTTGCCATATTAAGCTCTTTAGTAGCTGGATTCTAATCCATCTGTTGTTTACTATCTTTTTTATATTCAACATGTTTTCTGTAGTTTTTTTAAGCTGTTTGTTTAAAGGCATATTATGCTTATAAAAAATACAATGAGAGAATCAAGCTAAAATTTTGCAGAAGTATCATGTGACTTGATTTCTGACACTACATGTTACACATTAAGCTGTATGTGCTTTTATGAAATTAAATGGCCTTATATAACAAACCATACATAAATGCTGGTTCTTTCATATAATTAAAATACCTTTAACATGGCAAAATCTGCAAAACATGCCTTGTGAGTATAATAATGGTACTTTTACTATTCAATGCTTATCTTAGCACTACTTGTGTCTCTGGCTTATCTATATAATATTTATCATGGTACCATTCTTGCAGTAGCCCTCCAAAAATCCAACACTGGAGTTGATCAACTTATGTTTTTATTGTTATGTATCATGTACGTCCAAGCTTATTTCCTCCTCAACACTCACAATAATGGCCGTCGTTGTTAATGGCTTTGTTTAAATATTGTTTTGACAGACAATGCATTTCTTGCAGCCATCTCATCAAATAAGATGTTTTAATGTCAACACAGCATTTTTAATGTAATACTAATAGCCTTTATGAATTCTTATTTCATCAGAGTTTCTTTTTCTTTTGTATGCATTATGTAATGCTTGTGCTTTTATGAACAATATAATAAAAGCTATGTTGATTAATCTATAATAATTTTGGTTACTTGTGTTGGTCAGTATTTAAAAAAAAATATATATATTGATTATCTGTATTCTCAAGGTCATTTTACAGGTAAAAGGTCTGACCTTTTTTATTTTATGAGTGTGCGCTGTTTGTGTGTGTATATTAGACAAGTTTTATCAGTAGTATTAGTATTTAGCTTGAAATTTCACTTACTTAAATTTGTGCAACTGCGTTTTGGATAATTTGCAGTGGACGAATAGCGTTCAGGGGAAGACCTGCCAGCAGAGAATTGCAGTAGTCCAGTCTTGAAATGACAAGAGACTGAACAAGCACCTGGGCAGCCTGTGTGGACAGAAATGGTCGAATCCTTTGGATGTTGTAGAAAAGAAATCAACAGGAACAAGCCACATTAGTGACATGTGAGAAGAAGGACAGTTTATTGTCCATAGTTACCAAAAGGTTACGAGCAGTGGCTGAAGGGGAGAGCAGAGAGTCATGAAGAGTTACTGGGAGATCTTGACCTGGAGATGAATCACCTGGCATGACCAGCAGTACTGTTTTGCTGGGGTTGAGTTTTAGTTGATGAGCACTCATCCATGAAGATATGTCTGTCAAGCATGCCGAGATCCGAGCGGTAGCTGTGGTATCTGATGAAGGGAAAGAAAAGATTAGTTGAGTGTCATCTGCATAACAGTGGTAAGAAAACCAATGTAAGGATATGACTTCACCAATGGAGTGGGTATAGAGAAAAGGAGGAGAACCAAGTACTGAGCCTTGTGGGACACCAGTGGTGAGTCTGCACTTGGCAGATGTGGATCCACTCCATGTTACCTGGTATGAGCGACCTTCCAGGTAGGAAGCAAACCATTCCCATGCTGTTCCGCTGATACCAAGGCTCCTGAGGGTAGACAAGAGAGTCTTGTGGTTGACTGTGACAAATGCGGCTGAAAGGTCCAGGTAGATAAGTAAAGATTACAGCCTGGCTGATCGAGCAGCATGCAGTTTCTCAGCCAAAAGGGCCGTCTCTGTGGAATGTGCTGCTTTGAGCCCAGACTGGTTCGGATCATGGAGGTTGTTTTGTGAGAGATAGACAGACAGTTGGTTAAAAACAGTGCGTTCCAGAGATAGAAAGAATAAAGTGATACCGGTCTGTAGTTGTTGATGTCTGATGGGTTCAGAGCAGGTTTCTTCAAGAGGGGAATGACCCTTGCTTGCTTGAAGGTAGTTGGCACATAGCCATATGTTAAGGACCCATTGATAATTGTGGAGATGATGGGCAGGAGATCTTGTGTGATAGTCTGAAGCATAGTTGAAGGGATTGGATTCAGGGAACAGGTGGTGGGATTGCAAGATTGGATGACTTGCAGTATCTCATCTTCTGTTAAGAAGTTTGAAAACAGATAAGTAGTGGATTCCTGGCTGTGTTGTGTAGTCATTGTTGGAGAGAAAGTGAAGGTACTTTTACTAGGCATACTTTTTTTAGACATACTTTTACTAGGACCACATGACGCTAGAAGTGAAAGGAAAGGTTTTTCCTTTGAAGCTCATCTGAATAACATTAACAGGCTACCCTTTTTTTTTACCTTAGATATATTGCTGGAATATTTATATGCTGTTGTTTCCCCCGCTCTTACATGTTTACTCAGGTTTGTTGAATGTGGCATGAATGGTTCATCTTGGTTCATCAGGTTCATCTTCCAACAGGACAACGACCCTAAGCACACAGCCAAAATAACAAAGGAGTGACTAAGGGACAACTCTGTGAATGTCTGATTTAACATCTCTGGAGAGATCTGAAAATGGCTGCACACTGATGCTCCCCATCCAACCCGATGGAGCTTAAGAGGTTCTGCAATAAAGAATGGGAGAAACTGCCCCAAAATAGGTGTGTAGCATCATATGTCAAAAGACTTGGGGCTGTAACTGGTGCCAAAGGTGCTTCAACAAAGTACTGAGCAAAATCTGTGAATACCTATGTACATGTGAATTCTTTGTTTTTTTATTTTAAATACATTTTAAAAGATTTCAAACACACTTATTTCATGTTGTCTTAATGGGGTATTGTTTGTAGAATTTTGAGGAAAATCTTCTTCTTCTTCTTCTTCTTCTTTCGGCTGCTCCCATTAGGGGTCGCCACAGCGGATCATCCGTCTCCATACCACCCTGTCCTCTATATCTGCCTCTTTTACACCAACTACCTGCATGTCTTCCCTCACCACATCCATGAACCTCCTCCTTGGCCTTCCTCTTTTCCTCCTACCTGGTGGCTCCATCTTCAGCATTTTTCTACCAATATAATTCATGTCCCTTAACCCAGCCATTAGGGGGCACAAGCCAGTGTACTCTTAGTGCCGGTCCCAAGCCCGGGTAAATGGGGAGGGTTGCGTTAGGAAGGTCATCCAGCGTAAAACATGTGCCAAATCAAATATGCGGATCACAAATGAGAATTTCATACCGGATCGGTCGAGGCCCGGGTTAACAACGACCGCCACAGGTATCGTTAGCCGACAGGGTACCGGTGGAAATTGGGCTACTGTTGGCCGAAGGAGGAGAAGGAGAGGAGGAAGGCGTCTACAGAGACGGCAGAAAAAGGAGCAGTGTAGGAGAGTAGAGGTTCGGGTTGGTACTTTAAATGTTGGTACTATGACGGGTAAAGGGAGAGAGATAGGTGATATGATGGAGAGGAGAAAGGTAGATGTGTTGTGTGTTCAGGAGACCAAGTGGAAAGGGAGTAAGGCCAGGAACATTGGAGGTGGGTTTAAACTGTTTTATCATGGTGTGGATGGGAAGAGAA
Source organism: Silurus aristotelis (assembly GCF_946808225.1). NCBI lineage: Eukaryota > Metazoa > Chordata > Actinopteri > Siluriformes > Siluridae > Silurus > Silurus aristotelis. The sequence continues at coordinate 8,088,217 of NC_139601.1, read as the reverse complement.
ATGGTGTAGGGGTGATTCTGAAGGAAGCGTACAGTAAGAGTGTAGTGGAGGTGAAGAGAGTTTCTGATAGGGTGATGATCGTGAAGGTGGAAGTTGAAGGGATGATGATAAATGTCATCAGTGCCTATGCTCCACAAGTTGGCTGTGAGATGGAGGAGAAAGAAAGATTCTGGAGTGAATTAGATGAAGTGGTAGATGGTGTACCTAGGAAAGAACGATTGGTGATTGGGGCAGACTTTAATGGGCATGTAGGTGAAGGGAACAGAGGTGATGAGGAGGTGATGGGTAGGTATGGTTTTAAGGAGAGGAATGTGGAAGGGCAGATGGTGGTAGATTTTGCTAAAAGGATGGAAATGGCAGTGGTGAACACGTATTTTAAGAAGAAGGAGGATCATAGGGTGACGTATAAGAGTGGAGGAAGGTGCACACAGGTGGATTATCTTCTGTGTAGGAGATGCAACCTGAAGGAGATTGGAGACTGTAAGGTGTTGGCGCGGGACAGTGTAGCTAGACAGCATCGGATGGTGGTCTGTAGGATGGTTTTGGAGGCGAAGAAGAAGAGGAGGAAAGTAAGGTTTGAAAGAACAATAAGATGGTGGAAACTGAAGGAGGAAGAGTGTAGTGTGAGGTTCAGGGAAGAGGTCAGACAGAGGCTTGGTGGTGGTGAAGAGGTGCCGGATGATTGGGCAACTACTGCAGGAGTGATGAGGGAGGCAGCTAGAAAAGTACTTGGTGTGACATCTGGAAATAGAAAGCAAGACAAGAAGACGTGGTGGTGGAATGAGGAAGTGCAGGAGAGCATTAGGGGAAAGAGGTTGGCAAAACAGAAGTGGGATCGACAGAGTGATGAGAAAAGTAGGCAGGAGTATAAGGAGATGCGGCAGCAGGTTAAAAGGGATGTGGCGAAAGCCAAGGAAAAGGCATATGAGGAACTGTATAAGAGGTTGGACACTAAGGAAGGAGAAAAGGATTTATACCGATTGGCCAAGCAGAGGGACCGAGCTGGGAAGGATGTACTGCAAGTTAGAGCAATAAAGGATGGAGAGGGAAATGTGTTGACTAGTGAGGAGAGTGTGTTGAGAAGATGGAGGGAGTATTTTGAGCAGCTGATGAATGAGGAAAATCAAAGAGAGAGAAGGTTGGAGGATGTGGAGTTGGTAAAGCAGGATGTAGATATGATTAGTAAGGAGGAAGTGAGAGCAGCGATTAAGAGGATGAAGAATGGAAAGTCGGTTGGACCAGATGACATACCGGTAGAAGTGTGGAGATGTTTAGGAGAGATGGCAGTGGAGTTTTTAACCAGATTGTTTAACAGGATTCTGGAAGGGGAGAGGATGCCTGAGGAATGGAGAAGGAGTGTGCTGGTACCGATCTTTAAACATAAGGGAGATGTGCAGACCTGCAGTAACTACAGGGGAATTAAGTTGATCAGTCACACCATGAAGTTATGGGAAAGAGTAGTGAAAGCCAGGCTGAGAGAAGAGGTGACCATCTGTGAGCAACAGTATGGTTTCATGCCGAGGAAGAGCACCACAGATGCCTTATTTGCTTTGAGGATGTTGATGGAGAAGTATAGAGAAGGACAGAAGGAGCTGCATTGTGTATTTGTGGATTTAGAGAAAGCGTACGACAGGGTGCCGAGAGAGGAGTTGTGGTATTGTATGATGAAGTCAGGTGTGTCAGAGAAGTATGTGAGGGTGGTGCAGGACATGTGTGAGGACAGTGTGACGGCAGTAAAGTGTGCAGTAGGTACGACAGACTGGTTCAGGGTGAAGGTTGGACTGCATCAAGGATCGGCCCTGAGCCCTTTCCTGTTTGCAGTGGTGATGGACAGGTTGACGGACGAGGTCAGACAGGAGTCTCCCTGGACTATGATGTTTGCAGATGATATTGTGATTTGTGGTGAGAGTAGAGAGCAGGTTGAGAAGAGCCTGGAGAGGTGGAGATATGCGCTGGAGAGAAGGGGAATGAAAGTCAGTAGGAGTAAGACAGAGTACATGTGTGTGAATGAGAGGGAGGGCAGTGGAGTGATGCGGTTGCAGGGAGAAGAGGTGAAGAAGGTGGAGGAGTTCAGGTACCTGGGGTCAACAGTGCAAAGTAATGGAGAGTGTGTTAGGGAAGTAAAGAAAAGAGTGCAGGCAGGGTGGGGTGGGTGGAGAAGAGTGACAGGAGTGATTTGTGATAGAAGAGAATCTGCAAGAATGAAAGGGAAAGTTTATAGGACTGTGGTGAGACCTGCGATGTTGTATGGATTAGAGACAGTGGCATTGAGTAAAAGACAGGAGGTGGAGCTGGAGGAAGCAGAGCTGAAGATGTTGAGGTTTTCGTTGGGAGTGACGAGGATGGAGAAGATTAGAAATGAGTTTATTAGAGGGACAGCACATGATGGATGTTTTGGTGACAAGGTGAGGGAGGCGAGATTGAGATGGTTTGGACATGTGCAGAGAAGGGACATGAATTATATTGGTAGAAAAATGCTGAAGATGGAGCCACCAGGTAGGAGAAAAAGAGGAAGGCCAAGGAGGAGGTTCATGGATGTGGTGAGGGAAGACATGCAGGTAGTTGGTGTAAAAGAGGCAGATATAGAGGACAGGGTGGTATGGAGACGGATGATCCGCTGTGGCGACCCCTAATGGGAGCAGCCGAAAGAAGAAGAAGAAGAAGATAACTCATGTCCCTTCTCTGCACATGTCCAAACCATCTCAATCTCGCCTCCCTCACCTTGTCACCAAAACATCCTACATGTGCTGTCCCTCTAATAAACTAATTTATAATCTTGTCCATCCTCGTCACTCCCAACAAAAACCTTAACATCTTCAGCTCTGCTACCTCCAGCTCCACCTCCTGTCTTTTACTCAATGCCACTGTCTCTAATCCATACAACATCGCAGGTCTCACCACAGTCCTATAAACTTTCCCTTTCATTCTTGCAGATACCCTACTATCACAAATCACTCCTGTCACTCTTCTCCACCCACTCCATCCTGCCTGCACTCTTTTCTTTACTTCTCTAACACACTCTCCATTACTTTGCACTGTTGACCCCAGGTACCTGAACTCCTTCACCTTCTCCACCTCTTCTCCCTGCAACCGCATCACTCCACTGCCCTCCCTCTCATTCACACACATCTACTCTGTCTTACTCCTACTGACTTTCATTCCCCTTCTCTCCAGCGCATATCTCCACCTCTCCAGGCTCTTCTCAACCTGCTCTCTACTCTCACCACAAATCAAAATATCATTTGCAAACATTATAGTTCAGGGAGACTCCTGTCTGACCTCGTCCGTCAACCTGTCCATCACCACTGCAAACAGGAAAGGGCTCAGGGCCGATCCTTGATGCAGTCCAACCTTCACCCTGAACCAGTCTGTCGTACCTACTGCACTTTTCACTGCCGTAACACTGTCCTCATACATGTCCTGCACCACCCTCACATACTTCTCTGACACACCTGACTTCCTCATACAATACCACAACTCCTCTCTCGGCACCCTGTCGTACGCTTTCTCTAAATCCACAAATACACAATGCAATTCCTTCTGTCCTTCTCTATACTTCTCCATCAACATCCTCAAAGCAAATAAGGCATCTGTGGTGCTCTTCCTCGGCATGAAACCATACTGTTGCTCACAGATGGTCACCTCTTCTCTCAGCCTGGCTTCCACTACTCTTTCCCATAACTTCATGGTGTGACTGATCAACTTAATTCCCCTGTAGTTACTGCAGGTCTGCACATCTCCCTTATTTTTAAAAACCGGTACCAGCACACTCCTTCTCCATTCCTCAGGCATCCTCTCCCCTTCCAGAATCCTGTTAAACAATCTGGTTAAAAACTCCACTGACATCTCTCCTAAACATCTCCACGCTTCTACCGGTATGTCATCTGGTCCAACCGACTTTCCATTCTTCATCCTCTTAATCGATGCTCTCACTTCCTCCTTACTAATCCTATCTACATCCTGCTTCACCAACTCCACATCCTCCAACCTTCTCTCTCTCTGATTTTCCTCATTTATCAGCTGCTCAAAATACTCCCTCCATCTTCTCAACACACTCTCCTCACTAGTCAACACATTTCCCTCTCCATCCTTTATTGCTCTAACTTGCAGTACATCCTTCCCAGCTCGGTCCCTCTGCCTGGGCAATTGGTATAAATCCTTTTCTCCTTCCTTAGTGTCCAACCTCTTATACAGCTCCTCATATGCCTTTTCCTTGGCTTTCGCCACATCCCTTTTTACCTGCTTCCGCATCTCCTTGTACTCCTGCCTACTTTTCTCATCACTCTGTCGATCCCACTTCAGTTTTGCCAACCTCTTTCCCCTAATGCTCTCCTGTACTTCCTCATTCCAACACCACGTCTCCTTGTCTTGCTTTCTATTTCCAGATGTCACACCAAGTACTTTTCTAGCTGCCTCCCTCATCACTCCTGCAGTAGTTGCCCAATCATCCGGCACCTCTTCACCACCACCAAGCCCCTGTCTGACCTCTTCCCTGAACCTCACACTACACTCTTCCTCCTTCAGTTTCCACCATCTTATTCTTCTTTCAATCCTTACTTTCCTCCTCTTCTTCTTCGCCATCCTACAGACCACCATCCAATGCTGTCTAGCTACACTGTCCCCCGCCAACACCTTACAGTCTCCAATCGCCTTCAGGTTGCAGCTCCTACACAGAACATAATCCACCTGTGTGCACCTTCCTCCACTCTTATACGTCACCCTATGATCCTCCTTCTTCTTAAAATACATGTTCACCACTGCCATTTCCATCCTTCTAGCAAACTCTACCACCATCTGCCCTTCCACATTCCTCTCCTTAAAACCATACCTACCCATCACCTCCTCATCACCTCTGTTCCCTTCACCTACATGCCCATTAAAGTCTGCCCCAATCACCAATCGTTCTTTCCTAGGTACACCATCTACCACTTCATCTAATTCACTCCAGAATCTTTCCTTCTCCTCCATCTCACAGCCAACTTGTGGAGCATAGGCACTGATGACATTTATCATCATCCCTTCAACTTCCACCTTCACGATCATCACCCTATCAAAAACTCTCTTCACCTCCACTACACTCTTACTGTACTCTTCCTTCAGAATCACCCCTACACCAATTCTCTTCCCATCCACACCATGATAAAACAGTTTAAACCCACCTCCAATGTTCCTGGCCTTACTCCCTTTCCACTTGGTCTCCTGAACACACAGCATATCTACCTTTCTCCTCTCCATCACATCAGCTACCTCTCTCCCTTTAGCCGTCAAAGTATCAACATTTAAAGTACCAACCCGAACCTCCACTCTCCTACACTGCTCCTTTTCCTGCCGTCTCTGTAGACGTCTTCCTCCTTCGGCCACCAGTAGCCCAATTTCCACCGGTACCCTGTCAGCTAACGATACCTGTGGCGGTCGTTGTTAACCCGGGCCTCAACCGATCCGGTATGAAATTCTCATTTGTGATCCGCATATTTGATTTGGCACATGTTTTACACTGGATGCCCTTCCTAACGCAACCCTCCCCATTTACCCGGGCTTGGGACCGGCACTAAGAGTGCACTGGCTTGTGCCCCCCTAATGGCTGGGTTCAAATTTTGAGGAAAATAATGAATTTAATCCATTTTGTAATAAGGCTGTAACATAAAAAGTGAAGCCAAATGCAAACTGTCCTGAGTCAGAGTAGGAGACTGTTGACATTAGGTACAGTCCAAATCCATCCTCAAAGCTCCTAAAATACCCCCTAATTTAATAGATCCCCAGGCCAATGATGTGAAACATCCCCAACTGCAGAGTGCCCTCCAATCGAGGAAAACACCATCCAGAGGCAGGCTGGGATGAAGTGGGCAGATACGAGGAGAGGAACAGGAACAGTGGTCACTGAAGCCTCAAAAGCATGTTTAACTTAAGAGAGAGAGAAGCTGGGGTTGCTGGCATTGGCCACTTTAACCAGCACTGTCTCTCTCATATGATGAGGCTTAAACCCTGGCTGATACATTTAAAAATGTGTATTCCTTATTCCTAATTAGATGTGAGCATGAGTGCTACAACCTTCTCTAGAATCTTCAAGATAAATGGGAGGTTTGATATTGGCCTATAGTTGGACAGCTAACAAGGGCCAAGGTCAGGTTTCTTAGTTAGTTAGGGGGGTGATAACTGGCAGTTTTAATGATTTAGGTACATATTACACAGTCAAATGGGTTAGCTGAAAAGGCAGTGCAAATTGTGAAAGAACAGAGCAGAACTGGGAGAAGATCCTCACCTTGCAATCTGGAACTACAGGTCAACACCTGTAGAGGTCTCCAGCAGAAATACTGATGGGTAGGAAGCTTAGAACAAAACTACCCTCAACTGAACATTTGCTACCAACATTTGCTACCATACAAAGACCAGTTTACACCTAGGAAATGCAGGGACATATCACATACAACATAAATGCAAAACCCGCTGAAATGTAACGATCTGGTGAAAGTAAGATGTGATGGAAAATAGGGAACCAAAGTCAACATTTTTAAAGGCAATCATGCATAGATGCTACGAAGTACCCACTAAGTATGGGAACTCAGGTGTTAGACACACTTTAGTTAAACTGCAGTTTTGGGACTCGGGTTTTAGACACACTTGGATCCTGTTAATTCAGAAATCTGTATCAAGGTTTAGTTTGTACCATGAAGGTTAAAAACTCACAAAAAGGTAATTAAATGTTACATCTTACATTTCTGCTTTAAACTATCCACAATCTTCCCAGTCCCCAAAAAACCCTTCATAACAATACTGAATGACTACAGGCCTGTCGCTCTGACATCTGTTGTCATAAAGACCTTTGAAAAGACCTTGAAAAGCCAAATAACCATTCATAACAATACTGAATGACTACAGGCCTGTCGCTCTGACATCTGTTGTCATTAAGACCTTTGAAAAGCTGGTATTGGCCCACCTAAAGAAGGTGACAGAACAGCTGCTGGATCAAACTGATCGGTGGATGATGCAGTCAACATGGGGCTGCACTACATTCTGCAACACCTTGACTGCCCAGGAACATATACAATACAGGAATACAATAATTCCAGGAACTCTCCACTCCAAACTCCTAAACCTCACTATACCCCCTGCCATCTGTCAGTGGATCACCAGCTTTCTGACAGGCAGGAAACAACAGGTGAGACTAGGAGTTATCACCTCCATTATTCGGAGAGTCAGCACTGGTTCTCCTCAGGGATGTGTCCTCTCCCCACTACTATTCTTGTTCTATACAAACGACTGCACATCAAGTGACCCAACTGTTAAACTCCTAAAATTTGCAGATGACACCACACTCATCGGAATCATCCAAGATGGCTATGAGTCTGCATATGAGCAGGAGGTGAAGCAGCTGGTGCTATGGTGCAGTCAGAACAACCTAGAGCTAAACACACTCAAAACTCTGTAGATGATAGTGGACTTTAGGAAACACCCTTCAACACTACTCCCCCTCACAATATCCAACAGCCCTGTGTCATCTGTGGAGAACTTCAAGTTTCTGGGCACTACCATTTCCCAAGACTTAAAATGGGAGTCCAACATAAACTCCATTCTAAAAAAGGACCAGCAGAGGATGTACTGTCTATGCCAATTAAGAAAAGTACGGTCTGCCACAGGAGCTGTTGATGCAGTTCTACACTGCAGTCATTGAATCTGTCCTGTGCTCATCAATCACCATCTGTTTTGGAGCAGCAACAAAACAGGATAGGAACAGACTACAAAAAACAGCAAAAACAATCATTGGTGCTCCCCTGTCCACTCTCCAGGACCTGTACCATACAAGAACCAGAAACGAAAATCACTACTGACCCTTCGCACCCTGGACACAACATCTTTCAGCTCCTCCCTTCTGGCAGGTGCTACAGAACTTTGTTCACCAAAATTGGCAGACACAGGAACAGTTTCTTTTCCCAGGTAATCACCCTCATTAACAACTCACTATAAATATATTCTCTGCTTCATATCATATCTATAAGTACTGCACTATCAGAACTGTCAGTCATTACATTATCTGTATATGTTACACACACTATGACTGCTGTATATTGAACAAAGTTATAAACTAACTCTTTATCGTACCTGACGCACAATACTGTATTTTGCACTACCATGCACTCACATCACTGATATGTCATATACTCTGTATCCTTATCTAATACTAAATACTAAATAGTGTCTGTATTGTCTCATATTGTCTGTATTGTCTTGTATCGTCTGTTTTTGTCTGTTTTGTCTTATCCAAGCTGAATGTACAGTTTTATTTATGTCTGTACTTGAGAGTGACTAACAACTGGAACTAAATTCCTTGTGTGTCAACACACTTGGCCAAAAAACCTGATTCTGATTAACTTCAGATATGAAAACTTTTGAAATTTCAAGTTTTAAATGAACACTAAACAAAGAACAATCTCAAGGTTCTCAAATATCTTGCTTCTAGACACCATTAACATTTACTCCTACACTTGAGCACCACTTAAAGCCAACCTGGTTTTCAGTCAGAGAAGTGGGGTGTTCAGACTTGTTCAGTGTTGTTTTTTTTTTTTTTGTTGTTGTTGTTGTTTTTAATGTTTTTTAAATATTGTATGTTCCCAATTAAGGGGGAGTGGTGACTCCAGCGGTTAAGGCGCTGGGTTGCCTATCGGAAGGTCTGGGGTTCAAGCCCCGGTATCGCCAAGCTGCCACTCTTGGGCCCTTGAGCAAGGCCCTTAATCCTCTATGCTCCAGGGGACCCTTACGAGAGAAATATCAAGGTCCGTGACGTCGGAGTGACATAGAGCCGCCTTCCTGTGGGCTCACCACCTGCAGGAGGGACCGTAAGGGACGGTGCTGTGAGGATTGGGCAGCATTGTAAAGCTGCTTTGAGACAATGTTCATTGTTAAAAGCTCTATACAAATAAAAATGAATTGAATTGAATTGAACTAATCCTGTCCATCCTCGTCACTCCCAAAGAAAACCTTAACATCTTCAACTCTGCTACCTCCAACTCCACCTCCTGTCTTTTACTCAATGCCACTGTCTCTAAGCCATACAACATCGCAGGTCTCACTACAGTCCTATAAACTTTCCCTTTCACTCTTGCACTCCTGCCACTCTTCTCCACCCACTCCACCCTGCCTGCACTCTTTTCTTCACTTCTCTAACACACTCTTAATTACTCTGCACTGTTGACCCCATGTGCCTCATACAGTACCACAACTCCTCTCTTGTCACCCTGTCGTACACCTTCTCTAAATCCACAAACACACAATGCAACTCCTTCTGCCTTTCTCTATACTTCTCCATCAACATTCCCAAAGCAAATAAGGCGTCTGTGGTGCTCCTTTCTCAAAATACTCCCTCGATCTTCTTAACATATTTTCATCTCCATGCTTTATTGCTCTAACTTGCAGAATATCCTTCCCAGCTCGGTCCCTCTGCCTGGCCAATCGGTATAAATCCTTTTCTCCTTCCTTAGTGTCCAACTTCTTATACAGCTCCTCATATGCCTTCTCCTTGGCTTTCACCACATCCCTCTTTACCTGCTGCCACATCTCCTTGTACTCTTGCCTACTTTTCTCATCTCTTTGTCGATCCCAATTCTGTTTTGACAACCTCTTTCTCCTTATGCTGTCCTGCACTTCCTTATTGCACCATTATGTCACTTTATCCTCATTTCTATTTCCAGATGTCACACCAAGTACCTTTATAGCTGTCTCCTTTAACATTTCTGCAGTAGTTCTCCAATCATCCAGCACCTCTTCACCACCACCGAGCCCCTGTCTGACCTCTTCCCTAAACCTCACACTACAGTCTTCATCCTTCAGTTTCCACCATTTAATTCTTCTTTCAGTCCTCACTCTCCTCCTCTTCTTCTTCACCTCCAAAACCATCCTACAGACCACCATCCCATGCTGTCTAGCTACAATGTCCCCTGCCAACACCTTACAGTCTCCAATCTCCTTTAGGTTGCATCTCCTGCATAGAACATAGCCCACCTGTGTGCACCTTCCTCCACTCTTATACGTCACCCTATGCTTCTCCTTCTTCTTAAAATAAGTGTTCACCATTGTAATTTCCATCCTTTTAGCAAAATCTACCACTATCTGCCCTTCCACATTCCTCTCCTTAAAGCCATGTTCCCTTCACCTACATGCCCATTAAAGTCTGCCCAAATCACCGATCGTTCATTACTTGGTACACCATCTACTACTTCATCCAGAATTTTTCCTGCTCCTCCATCTCACAGCCGACTTGTGGAGCATAAGCACTGATGACATTTTTGATAATAAATAACCCTTTAACTTCCAGCTTCTCGTTCATCACCCTATCAGAAACTCTCTTCACCTCCACTACACTCCACCATATCAGCTACCTCTCTCCCTTTACCAGTCATAGTACTAACATTTAAAGTACCAAACCTAACCTCTACTCTCCTACACTTCTTCTTTCCCTGCCATCTCTGTTGACGTCTTCCTCCTCTCCTTCTCCTCCTTTGGCCAACAGTAGCCCAATTTCCACCGGTACCCTGTAGGCTAACGATACCTGTGCCAGGCATTGGTAACCCGGGCCTTGACCGATCTGGTGTAAAATTCTTATTCGTGATCTGCATATTCGATTTGGCAGGTTTTATGCTGGATGCCCTTCCTAACGCAACCCTGCCTATTTATCCGGGCTTGGGACCGGCACTAAGAGTGCACTAGCTTGTGCAACCATAATGGATGGGATACAAATGATGATAAAATAAACTGCATTAATAAAAAAAATGACAAGCAATTTTATGTTTAGCATTTCTTCCCCCCTAATCATGTCTCTGTCAGGCCGGATGAACAGAGCCGGAGACCGAAGTGACGATGAAACACAAATCCGACACAGAAGCCACAATAGAGCCCACAAAGTCCATAGATTCTGTATAGTCCTAGAAAAAGGCAAAGTCCATAGAATCCGAGTAAACCTTGAGAAAGGCAAAGTCTGCAGAATCCAAGTATCCCTTGAGAAAGGCAAAATCCGTGGAAGAGTTCATCCACAGCGAGTTAGTCCCAGCATTAACTGTAGAACGGACAAGGACACTGGGGCAGAGCTGGTCTTAAGTAGGATTGCACGGTGTTAAGCGCCAGGTGCAGGTATTTAGTATGATGGGGAGTTACAACGAGCGTGCGGTGCGCTGAGGGAAGCCCTGGATAACGGTTCCCTGACACTCTCTCACTCTCTTTATATATATTGCATTCACATTTAATTTTTCTTAGCTATATGGGATTAGTAGGACCCCATAAGTATAAAATGCAAGAATTGTCTTTGAACAGGAAATATATACACTGCTCAAAAAAATAAAGGGAACACTTAAACAACACAATGTAAATCCAAGTCAATCACACTTCTGTGAAATCAAACTGCCCACTTAGGAAGCAACACTGATTGACAATCAATTTCACATGCGGTTGTGCAAATGGAATAGACAACAAGTGGAAATTATAGGCAATTAGCAAGACACCCCCAATAAAGGAGTGGGTCTGCAGGTGGTGACCACAGACCACTTCTCAGTTCCTATGCTTTCTGGCTGATGTTTTGGTCATTTTTAAATGCTGGTTGTGCTTTTACTCTAGTGGTAACATGAGACTGAGTCTACAACACACACAAGTGGCTCAGGTAGTGCAGCTCATCCAGGATGGCACATCAATGCGAGCTGTGGCAAGAAGGTTTGCTGTGTCTGTCAGCGTAGTGTCCAGAGCATAGAGGCGCTACCAGAAGACTGGCCAGTACATCATTAGACATGGAGGAGGCCGTAGGAGGGCAACAACCCAGCAGCAGGACCACTACCTCTGCCTATTTGCAAGGGGGAACAGGAGGAGCACTGCCAGAGCCCTGCAAAATGACCTCCAGCAGGTCACAAATGTGCATGTGTCTGCTCAAACGGTCAAAAAAAGACTCCATGAGGGTGGTATGAGGGCCCAACGTCCTCAGGTGGGGGTTGTGCTTACAGCCCAACACCATACAGGATGTTTGCCAGAGAACACCAAGATTGGCAAATTCGCCACTGGCACCCTGTGCTCTTCACAGATAAAAGCAGGTTCACACTAAGCCATGACAGACGTGACAGAGTCTGAAGACGCCATGGAGAACGATTTGTTGCCTGCAACATCCTCCAACATGACCAGTTTGGCAGTGGGTCCAATTGTGTGGGGTGGCATTTCTTTGGAGGGCTGCACAGCCCTCCATGTGCTCGCCAGAGGTAGCCGGACTGCCATTAGGTACCGAGATGAGATCTTCAGACCCCTTCTGAGACCATATGCCGGTGCGGTTGGCCCTGGGTTCCTCCTAATGCAAGACAGTGCTAGACCTCATGTGGCTGGAGTGTGTCAGCAGTTCCTGCAAGATGAAGGAATTGATGCTATGGACTGGTCCGCCTGTTCCCCAGACCTGAATCCAATTGAGAACATCTGGGACATCATGTCTCGCTCCATCCACCAACGCCACGTTGCACCACAGACTGTCCAGGAGTTGGTGGATGCTTCAGTCTAGGTCTGGGAGGAGATCCCTAAGGAGACCATCCCCCACCTCATCCGGAGCATACCCAGGCGTTGTAGGGAGGTCATACAGGCACGTGGAGTCCACACACACTACTGAGCCTCATTTTGACTTGTTTTAAGGACCTTGCATCAAAGTTGGATCAGCCTTTATTGTGTTTTTCCACTTAAATTTTGTGTGTGACTCCAAATCCAGACCTCCACAGGTTGATACATTTGATTTTCATTGATAATTTTTGTGGGATTGTGTTGTCAGCACATTCAACTATGTTATGAAAAAGTATTTAATAAGAATATTTAATTCATTCAGATATAGGATGTGTTGTTTAAGTGTTCCCTTAATTTTTTTGAGCAGTATATATATATATATATATATATATATATATATATATATATATATATATATATATATATATATATACAGTGGGTACGGAAAGTATTCAGACCCCCTTCAATTTTTCACTTTTTGTTATATTGCAGCCATTTGCTAAAATCATTTAAGTTCATTTCTTTTCCTCATGAATGTACACACAGCACCCCATACTGACAGAAAAACACAGAATTGTTGACCTTTTTGCAGATTTATTAAAAAAGAAAAACTGAAATATCACATGGTCCTAAGTATTCAGACCCTTTGCTGTGACACTCATATATTTAACTCAGGTGCTCTCCATTTCTTCTGATCATCCTTGAGATGGTTCTACACCTTCATTTGAGTCCAGAAATTTTTGATTATACTGATTGGACTTGATTAGGAAAGCCACACACCTGTTTATATAAGACCTTCCAGATCACAATGCATGTCACTGCAAATGAGAATCATTCAGGTCAAAGGAACTGCCTGAAGAGCTCAGAGACAGAATTGTGGCAAGGCACAGATCTGGCCAAGGTTACAAAAAAATTTCTGCTGCACTTAAGGTTCCTAAGAGCACAGTGGCCTCCATAATCCTCAAATGGAAGACGTTTGGGACGACCAGAACCATTCCTAGAGCTGGCCGACCGGCCAAACTGAGCTATCGGGTGAGAAGAGCCTTGGTGAGAGAGGTAAAGAAGAACCCAAAGATCACTGTGGCTGAGCTCCAGAGATGCAGTCAGGAGATAGGAGAAAGTTGTAGAAAGTCAACCATCACTGCAGCCCTTCACCAGTGGGGCTTTATAGCAGAGTGGCCCGACGGAAGCCTCTCCTCAGTGCAGGACACATGAAAACCCGCATGGAGTTCTCCAAGATGGTGAGAAATAAGATTCTCTGGTCTGATGAGACCAAGATATAACTTTTTGGCCTTAATTCTAAGCGGTATGTGTGGAGAAAACCAGGCACTTCTCATCACCTGTCCAGTACAGTCTCAACAATGAAGCATGGTGGTGGCAGCATCATGCTGTGGGGGTGTTTTTCAGCTGCAGGGACAGGACGACTGGTTGCAATCAAGGGAAAGATGAATGCGGCCAAGCACAGGGATATCCTGGACGAAAACCTTCTCCAGAGTGCTTTGGACCTCAGACTGGGCTGAAGGTTTACCTTCCAACAAGACAATGACCCTAAGCACACAGCTAAAATAACGATGGAGTGGCTTCACAACAACTCTGTGACTGTTCTTGAATGGCCCAGCCAGAGCAATGACTTAAACCCAATTGAGCATCTCTGGAGAGACCTAAAAATAGCTGTCCACCAACGTTTACTGTCCAACCTGACAGAACTGGAGAGGATCTGCAAGGAGGAATGGCAGAGGATCCCTGAATCCAGGTGTGAAAAACTTGTTGCATCCTTCCCAAAAAGACTCATGGCTGTATTAGATCAAAAGGGGGCTTCTACTAAATACTGAGCAAAGGGTCTGAATACTTAGGACCATGTGATATTTTAGTTTTTCTTTTTTAATAAATCTGCAACAGTGTCAACAATTCTGTGTTTTTCTGTCAGTATGGGGTGCTATGTGTACATAAATGAGGAAAAGAAATGAACCTAAATGATTTTAGCAAATGGCTGCAAAATAAAAAAGAGTGAAAAATTTAAGGGGGTCTGAATACTTTCCGTACCCACTGTATATATATATATACACAGTACAGACCAAAAGTTTGGACACACCTTCTCATTTAAAGAGTTTTCTTTATTTTCATGACTATGAAAATTGTAGATTCACACTGAAGGCATCAAAACTATAAATTAACACATGTGGAATTATATATGGAATTATATACATAACAAAAAAGTGTGAAACAACTGAAAAATGTCATATTCTAGGTTCTTTAAAGTAGCCACCTTTTGCTTTGATTACTGCTTTGCACACTCTTGGCATTCTCTTGATGAGCTTCAAGAGGTAGTCACCTGAAATTGTCTTCCAACAGTCTTGAAGGAGTTCCCCAAGAGATGCTTGGCACTTGTTGGCCCTTTTGCCTTCACTCTGCGGTCCAGCTCACCCCTAAACCATCTCGATTGGGTTCAGGTGTGTCCAAACTTTTGGTCTGTACCGTATATATATATATAATATATATATATATATATATATATATATATATATATATATATATATATATATATATATATATATATATATTTGTAAATGATGTCCTCATGAGACACTGGATTTATATTACAAAATTATTATATTTGTTATTATATGACAAAACAAAGTTTCTAATGTATTATAAAGTAAGAATCTGTTTATTTTGAAGCCTGAACATGGGTGTGCAAAAACTCTACAAACAATGCAATATAATTAAAAAATGTTAGAGTCTAGAGTTCACACCAGGATCAGCAGCATCACAATCAGACAAATCCTCAACATCAGAGTTCTTTCCTATTATTTCAATAATATTTCTGCAGCTGACAATGAATTGTGCCATAGAAATGCAGCACAGAAAAAAAACAACTATTTAGACTAATGTGCACACCATGCAAGAACTCCTAGTCTTGATGTAAACTGTTGGTTTCTTCTCTAATCTTTCCAAGTTAGGTGCCCTTACTTTTACCTTGTGATCTTACCATCATAAGTCCCAGTGTCCTCAAACGAGTACTTCCTAATCAACATCCAATTTTGTTACTATTGATAAAACCTGTCAAATGTGTGTCATATTAAACTATAAATGTTATTATTAGGGATGCACCGAAATGAAAATTCTTGGCCGAAACCAAAAACCGAAAAAGAGGAAAGCAAGGCCGAAAACCGAAACACCGAAAGAAATTATGCCAATTATTACCACCATTGCATTTATGGCTATGACTGTGTACTAACCTTACTAAAATCAAGGCATTTCAACTGCATAAATTAATATTAAAGTTTCAAAGAATAAATCAATTACAAATTATGAAAGTATTTATTTATAGCACATTGCAACAATGCACAGGATAAAATTAATTAAAATTCAAACTTAAATGTTTAACTTAAATGCACTCGTGTACATTAAATAATAATGCACAGGCCCTCTGGCCTGCTGAAAGGTTGTAAAATTAAATATGTTCTTTCGTAAAAACAAAGTGCATTTAGAACAAGTGCAACTGCTTAAAGATACAAAAATACAACAATATCACTGGGAAACTTCCTGCCTTTTCAAAAACGTCCGCCACAGACGGAGTGCGCGTGCTCGGAGGGGTTTTGCTTTTCTGTGCCGCGTTCCTCTCATATTCAGCATAGCCATCGGGATGTTTGGATTTCAGGTGATAAATTAAACACGACGTGGAGAAAGTCTTTGCAGACGAAATTTCGGCATTACATGTTTTGCAAATCGCTATCCGTGGGTCTTTCTCAGATATACTGAAATACGTCCACACCGCAGACATGTTGTTTTAGACATGCACGTGCAGGCAGCGGTTTCTGTTTGCGTCATCACAACAAACTGTTTCGGCCGTGTTTTTTCGGTGATCAAAGTCTTTCGGCCGAAAATGCACTTTTAGGCCATTTTCCGCCGAAAATTTTCGGTGGCCGAATATTCGGTGCATCCTTAGTTATTATTAAGCATAAATAAGCAAGTTTTGAACATAAGTCAAATTAAGTCAAGTCAAGTTTATTTGTATAGCGCTTTTCACAACAGACATTGTCTCAAAGCAGCTTTACAGAAATCAACAGTCAAGGTGAATGGTGTGCATTTATCCCTGATGAGCAAGCCATGGCGACTGTGGCAAGGAAAAACTCCCTTAGATGTAATGAGGAAGAAACCTTGAGAGGAACCAGACTCAAAAGGGGAACCCATCCTCATTTTGGTGACATCAAGAGTTTGATCATAAATCTTTCAACAATACAGAACACTGGAGAGTGAGAACTAACATGAGCACTGGAGAATAAGATTATAAGTAAATGTTCTTTCATCAGTCTTTGGTATAAAAGTAGGAGCTACTGAGCTCAACATTTGTGATCATCACAGATCCAGCATCAGCTTCTCCATGCCAGAGCCTTTAAACACTTCAGGAAGTCCAATGTCAAACTTCACACATGCAGTGGGATCCAATTGGCACTGGTACGTCTCTAGATGGTTCAGGATGTTTGTGAGTTTGGCATCTACTTTTTTAAAGTCCATAATCTTCATGAGGAGGGACGTGACTGGAGCTGGCCAAACCTCAGGAAGCCTCGGGATGGGGAGAGAAAGAGAAGCAGTGGAGAGGAATTAGCGTAGCTGCTGTTCATGATATTAACAGCACAAGTTGATAATGTGCATGTGATCAGATGTTCTGGAGCATATATATAAACATAAATTTGATGAGGTTTTGTGCCTGTTCTACTTTTATGTCTGACTCCACTGTAGAATGTGTTGACTGAGTATGACACCATCTTGTGTTTCTACTAATCAGTGTATTGCACTTATGCGGAATGAAGTATTATATGTAGAATGAAGTATTATGTGCAGGGACCCCAAAATGTAATGTCTCCATTTGAGGAAGCAGGGATGCTTTAGAGATTAACCTTGGATATATTTTACTCAATGTGCAGCTTGTATAGCAGGATAGATTTACTGTCGTCTGAAAATAACTCAACATACAGCCATTATTGTCAAAATAGCTGGCAAAAAAAGTTAATGAGTTCTGCTGGTATTGAGGAGCTGCAGTTCATTGAGGGATACATTAATTCCAACATGTACTGTGACATTCTGAATTGGGATGAACAGCAGTTTTCAAACTGAACGATTTCAAACACACCTCCAAGATGACAACTGCCTTGCTAAGGAAGCTGAAGGAGTGGCCAAGTATATCTCTAGACCTGAACCCTATTGAGCATCCTCAAGTAGAAGGTGATGAAGCATGTGCCTGACATTCAGAAGCTCTCTAATATCATTATGGAGGAGTAAAAGAGGATCCCAGCAACAACATGTTCAGCTCTGGTGAATTCCAAACCCAGCAGTGTTAGATAACAATGATGCTTACAAAATAGACAGTTTTAACATGTTTACTGGACATGTTTACTTGGGCTGTATGTCAAAAATAACTTGACATACAGCCATTGTTGTCTAAAGTTATTTTTAGAGGACAGAAAATCTATACTGCTGTACAAATTGCACAGAGATGCATAGTCAAAATTTGCATCGCTCCTCAAATGCTGTAAGCCATTGGTACCGCTAGTAGGCACTGGTCTTGAAGTGCTAGCTAGCTTCATGGGTTAGCTGACCTCTCCTCACGATGTCTAGCTTTTCTTGAAATTTTATTTTTAAGTATGTCTGAGACCAATTAAATTTGACTTATAAAAAAGTAATAACTCTGATGTATTGATGTGTGCCGATCGCTACAGACGTGTTTTGCCAGTCGAATTTGGCTGTAACAGTTTCCCTCTGACCAACCAATCAGAGGATGGAAAAATGCTGCTGCTATTCGGGGCCAGCTAGCTTTTTGAAATCTGATTGGTTAAAGAAACAGACTCATTGCTAATAGAGACTAGGGTAAAAAAAAAGCCAGCAGTACTTACTTACAGGACCTGGGCAGATTAGATTGACATGGCAGCACATAGAGGCTGAAATCTGATTAAACAAAAAATTTAACATTTAACATCCACATGCATGTACTGGAAGCAGTGCAGCCAAGAGAAATGCTAAAAAATGAAGAGAATAAACTGTTGTTAATATATTAATACAATTACATGGAACAAATACTAGAATTTAGGTTGTAAATGTAGGTCAGTGCTTCTGATAGTGTTTAGGCCAGCAGAGAAAGCTTTGCTGGCCCTGACCGCCCACCACTGGTATATACACACACACATTAGATTAGATTAAACTTTGTCACTGTGCAAGGTACACGTACAGAGCCAGTAAAATGCAGTTAGCATCTAACTAGAAGTGCCTAAGTTGCCGATTTACAATAAAGAGCAATAAGATAAATATGGTATGAGGTACATATATACAGGGATGAGGTTGAATAATGAACAGAAGGTGCAGTAGGTAATAACATATGGTATATATATATATATATAGTAATTTACAATATACTGTGCAAAGATTATGCATCAATAGACATGTCAGAAAATTATATACTTAAATGACATGATATAGTTATGAAGAAGTATGAATGTATGTATGATACAGTATATACAGTATAAATATGGGTGGAACGTAAAGTAGTGCAAATGTGAGTTTTGCCTTAACTTATAAACTATAGCCTTAACTTATAAAGAATAATGACATCCTTCTACTATTACATACTATATATATTATATACTATACTATTATATATTTGGTTATAAGGATTCACTTTATTAAAGTTAAGGATTAACCTCTCTTTTACATTTCCACATTTATTTACCTGGAAATTTAATGACATAGTACATCACATTTCTTATGAAGCATGGCAGATTTGGCCTTCTACTAGCTGTACAGGTGGAGTCCGTTATACAGTAAAATGGGGCCTGAATTTTTGTGGTTTACTAGAACCCATTAGAAATTACAGTGACCTTAAACATTTATCACATGGTATGACCCATTTTCTGCAGTGCAACCTGGGTAATGAGAGATGGAGGTTTTCTAAAGGTCATAGTAGTATGCGCTTAGCATGTCTGTGTGACTGTTCTGTAAGATTGAAGGTGCATTAAAGCTTTTGCTGCTGCTCATGACATGTAGAATTCTCACCTTGTTTACGTTTCCACAAAAGCATGATACACACACACACACACACACACACACACACACACACACACACACACGCACACACACACGCGCACACAAACTAATGGCGCAAAGGATTTATTTCTGGAGCAGCATCATAATTCTATCCAACAACCATATATTTTGTTTTTTTTTTATAGAAACTCTAATAATGCAAATATTTTTATCTGATGAGGGATGAATAGACATGGATCATTTAATTGCAAGTCTCATGCTAGAAATCAACACAGTGTAAAATCGATGTCAGCTTGTGTACAATAAACGTTATGCTACAAGGTATATTCCTTTAATAATAAATGAGACATGTACGACTGACACACACAAAGATTTTTTTGTAAGATTTCAATGGATGGGAGCAAAATTTTATTGTCCAGTGGTCTAAATACTTTTGCAAGGCCCTTTATAACATTTTTTTACGAAAGGCAAAACATTCTTCATATTTGAATACTTATGCATAACAAAAGCTTTTTATACAAGAGAAATGAGTTGGGCATAGTAGAATTTAACAATTTGTTCAAACAAATTACAGGACATTATGCAAATTTCAAGTAGGATATGGTTTGTAATCAGTATTTTATGTTATGGTTTCCACTATGTACTAAAAACATTATTTTTATATTTTCTGATCCATGTTGACATTTTTACACCTGTACAAGTCTCTAATTTGACCACATTTCAAAAGGTTCTCTTCTCAAGTCAGATATGGTGAATCTGTTATGGTATACTCATTATGCTCATGCTACCATTTTGCGATGATGTAGGTATTGAGAAGACCACACCATTACCCCACCACCAGCCTGAACTGTTCATTTTTAATCTGGCCTCAGTAGCAAGTCATCAATATTAAGTCATAATTTTTCTTATTCTGATAACTAATGTGAATATTATGGGTTTGTAAACCCATTCTTCCCTTATTTTATGACTTACATTAGGGGTTGGTAATTTAATGTACTAGTTCACTAGAAATTATTACCAACTACGCCAGAATGTAGCATAACGTAGGGGGTGTTAATATACTTGCAAGTTAGATGTGATGTACTACAACACCACCCTGATATTAGGGCCCATGTAACCACTTAAAGTGAGGACACAAGTTTGTTGTCACAATGACAAAGCCAGAGATGTTCAAATGACCAAAGATTTGCAACATAAACAAAACCAATACAGACATGTCACCATTGACACAGAAATACTAAGACTCAACAATAAAATGCTTTAATTGTCCAGACAAGTTGTCCCTAGCAAATACACACCTTAGTCATGACTTGATATACAAGAAAATACATGTTTATAAAAATATCAGAGAACGGGTCTATAATGACCAAACGCAAAGGCGAGACTCATCTTTGGGGTGGCACACTACCCAAACGAAAGTTGTGCTCCCATGTGTGCACAGCAAACATAGGAAGAAGTGCCCACACAAGTGTTACCACTCATACAAAGTTCTCTATACTGTATTCTGCTCCTTCGGCTTGTGTGAAGACTAACTCTGAAATATCCCCTTATTTCTCGCTTTCTCGTGGCACCCGTCTAGGGTGTCCGATCTCACCTCTACTTTTTGCTTTGGCTATTGAGCCTATATATAGGCTAAAAAATCTATCTATAGCCTTAAAATCGTCTTCGGATTTACAGGTATTCGTAGAGGAGGAAGGGAACACCACGTCTCACTATATGCAGACGATCTATTGCTTTATGCTTCAGATCCTCTTAAGTGTGTGGACAGTATAAAAGTGAGTGTTTCCCAATAAATGGATTGGCAAAACAAATTCCCCCGGTTATGCTCCCCTTTCTTATGTCTTTTGCCAGTTTTCGGTGTTTGGGGGTTCATATATCAGATTCATTCAAATCATTGCATACAGAAAATTTGACAAAATTAGTGGATCGTATTAAAGTAGATCTTCAACATTGGAATAATCTTCCTTTATCATTAATAGGCAGGATTGAATCAATTATAATGAATATCCTACTACGTATGCTTTTTCTGTTTCGGACTGTTACTATTTTTCTCCCCAAATCTTTTTTTTAAGAAATTTGATACCATTATATCCTCATTTGTCTGGGCTGGGAAACCCCCACAAATTACGAGGTCAATTCTTCAAATAACTAAGCGGCATTGGGGTCTTGCCCTTCCAAATTTTCTTTTCTATTACTGGGTAGCTAATATCCAGAAAATATATTTATGGTGTAATTCATCAGATATTAATTGGTGTATGATCAAAGCTAACTCCTGCACATCGTCTTCTCTTTCTGGATTAGTTTTTAACCCTAATTTGCGATGCCCCTCTAAGTACACCACTAATCCAATTGTACTTTCCTCACTTGAGATCTGGAAACAGTTCTGGCATCACTTTAGTTTAAAAACACTGTCTACTTACGTGCCTATTTGTGGCAATCATCTTTTCATGCCTTCTACTCTGGATTCAACTTTTGCTCAGCTCAGGGGGAAGGGCATAGTTCTGTTTCATGATTTGTTTCTAGATCACACATTTGTGTCATTCAATCTAATTTATTTGGTTACATTCAACTACACAATTTTGCTAAAGCATGTTTTGCTACATTCCCCCAGCAGCCAAGGAACACTTTAAATAAAGTTTTATTTTTTATTTCAAAGTCTTATAACCGTATTGCCTCTATCTATGATCTGCTTCGATCTTCACAGTCCTCTTCTCTTTTTGCACTTAAAGGAGTCTGGAAATGGGAGTTAGGGATGGAACTTGATGGGGAGCTGTGGAATAATGTTTTAGCTAAAATTAACTCTATCTGTATTTGTGCTCGTTTGAGTCTTATACAGTTTAAAGTAGTTCATAGAATTCATTTTACCAAAGCAAAATTAAAAAATACTTTCTTTAATAGATGTTCGTTGTCCCCAGCAGATCATACTCATACATTTTACACCTGTCCTAAACTGAACTCTTTCTGGTCTTCTTTCTTTGACACATTGTCAAAAGCTCTTAATGTCTCTGTGAAGTCATGCCCAATAATTGCAATTTTTGAAGTATCTCCCATTGATGGTTTATATAATAAGCGGCATGCCGATATTATTGCTTTTTCCTCACTGATGGCCAGAAGATGAATACTGCTTCATTGGAAATCCCCATGCTCTTCTGCTAATTTCTCTTGGTTAAAGGACCTAATGTCTTTTCTACATTTGGAAAAAATTAAACACTCCACTAAAGGCTCTTATTTTACTTATTTTACAAAATCTGGAATCAGATGATTTCCTTTGTTGAGACTATTCCTTCATTGTAGGACCACAGGAGTTCCTTTCTTTATTAATTTTAGTTTTTGTTTTTGTGGGATACTTTGGGTTGGGTGGGGATAAGAAGGATGTTCTGGTTATTTACATATCTTTATTCATTTTAATGGATGTTTAACAAAAGATAAAACAAAAAACAGGTTGTGTTATGTTTCATATAAACCATGTATATTTTGTATTTTTTTTTCAAGAACCTGCTTAATAAAGAGGAAAATGAAAAAAAAAAGTTCTCTATCCTCCTAGGTGCCTCGCCGCACCTCGGAACGCGAAGCCTGGGGAGACAAAGAGTGTAGTCCTGTAATAAAAATTAAGGAGTGAAAACAAGACAGTTAAACCAAAACAAAATGTTCAGTATCTGTGCAGTGTGATTTAAATGCAAAAATGGCACAGAATGTTAAATTTTTCCGAAGATGCAAGATAAAATGAAGCCAAAATTTACAGAGGAAAAATAAAGACAAAGAAACCTCCGTGTTTAAGCGAAACCGAATAGACAGAAACTGTTCAATAATCAAAGCCATGACATCCACAGATGGCACTATTGACTATCTTGTACGAGGAACAGCCGCATTGACCAAAACCAATAGCGTGAAAAAGAAAAAAAAAAAAGACAAAAACAAGATAAAAATAAAGCAAAAACAGCAGCTTGCCCCAAAGTTGACTGTCCAGATCAGGACAACAATTCTGAAACAAAAAAAATGCTATTACCACTGGCAATCAGCTGATTAAGAATAAAGAGAAACACCTGACCTACACACAGAAAACATGAAAAAGGGAGATGTCTGGAAGTAGGGCTACTCCATTCATTAAAATAAGCTCAAAGTACACTATGGTAAGGCTTCAAAGACACGGATATAAAAATTCAGCTTCCTGCCTGAGAACCCTTAAACTCAAGCTGAGAAAGGATGCCCGTGGCATCTAGAACAAGCTAATTAATTAACTACAATGATTAAGTACCCAAAAAGACCCCGGCAGGCCCCAGACAAGGTAACCGAAGGGCGGATAAAAAAAACAGACCTTCCTGCACGTATTTCCTGGGCATTAAATATTACAACCAATTACACACCCAAATAAACACTTTTTAAACAATACAGCCCCAACACGGAGGGAGGGGCCGTTCTACAATGTCACACATTGTTAAAAAATGCAACTGGGGGATTGGTTTATTGAACAATGTATTCAAGTACATGCATGGCCAGGGAGTGTACATTCATATAACTGGGAAATATTTTTAATAGTTCTTATTATGCAGTACCTTATATATTACATCTAGTGTCTTCTTAAATAGCCGGCAAAGATTAATCAGAAACCCATACATGTAAACACATGCTACTGTGTTTCAACAATATTTAACTGAACTGAAATACCATATCGTCCACAATCACCTCCCCCTCTCTTTCTTTCTCCTTCCTTAATGCAATTCATCTGTGGGTTTTGTGACTGTACTGCAGGCTTTACCCTTGGGCTTCATTAGTTCCCAGGGATCATTAATCAATTTGGTTCAATTAGATTTGAGAAATTACTAACACAAAATGAAAACCATATGATGGCTTAGTGCTCAGAGAAATAATGAGAACAGCAAAGGCTTGCTTTGTGCTGGTAAATCCAATTTTATATTATATTAAATATATTATATGTATTCTTATATTAATTGACCTATTTAGTGTCTAAAAAAAACCTTTTCTTAATAAGTTGCTTAAGTGACTAACATTATTGAAGAAATTATTAAGAAAGCTCTTAGAATATCTTGTGACTATGCCAGTTTGTTATACAGTAGTTCAAGGAGGCAATTGCCTACAGATTGTGTAGAGTCAAAAACAGTATTTAATTTCGCTCTCTGACAGTGTGAAGAAACTTAGTTAATTGCTGCCAAATAATCATTATCATTCACATAGCCAATCACATTAGGTGATCAAATACAGGGATCGAAATATGTCTGCTCTAATTATCTACTAAGCAAGCATTGGTGAATGTAGGCGTGACCACCGTCAAGTCCAGTGCGGAGGGTGCACAGATAATGCACATAGTGCAACTGGCAAGCAAGCACAATACCGCTTGTCTGATAGATTGCTAAACAACTGAAGGAAAGTGAGGCTATGCTACACACCTGAGGTAAAATACTTGCATTGGTTTTAATGTGATGTTCCCTTAATATGCTTGTTTAAGTTGTTGTTATATGAGTAATTGGTATGAGAAAATTTTAATAAATACCTGTTCTTAGGATGTGAAATATTTTAATGTTTTTTTAAGGAACCTAAAGTATTCCATTGATAACTTTTAAGCATATTTGTCATGTTTGTATTTATTTATTGAAATGTGCAGCAAAGGGCTATTTTACTCTGTAATTTTTTTAGTTTTTTGTATTAGAGGTGCTTGAGGTTATATTGTCACAGCTTATAAAATTAATCCTAGTAATGTAGATGAGAAAATGTTACCAACAGTAAACTAATTAGATCGCTCTTACTCTTGGCACCATGCATGTCTTTGTCTCATAATCTGTTGATAACTCTACTTAACCAATGCTAAGACAGAATCATTTGCCTATTTTACTTCAGTTAGACTGAGATAGAGCCATTTTTAATCAAATTTTATTTCAGCTAGATATAGGCATATTGTACATTGTTTATATCAAACCAGATAATAAACTGTAGGGTTGTTCCACTATTCACAAATAAACAAGACATTAATTTTTTATATTTCTTTTTTTTTTTTTTTTTTTTTTTTTTTTTTACTCTGTGGCATCATGTATTAATATAGGCTGTAGATTTTAATATTTTGCTTGGATTGTACTGGCTGGATAAAATGAATGTCACAATATCTGGTTAATCAGATCAGATGTTCTTATTTTTCCAAATTATGGGAATTAGTTTTGAGCATACCACCAAATTGTGAGTATTCTTAACAAGTGCATCCCCGAAAACCCAGAATCTTAAATGATTACTGTGCCACCTGAATAGTCTCATTCTAAACCTTGAAAGGCACTGGCCCTGTTTGCTTCACTCCGTAAATCTTATTGTTTTCTTCTTTTGTGGTTTAGTGTGGGTACACTGCATCCTTTACTGCATCCTTTACTGCATCCTTCACATAAAACAACCCATTGGTCAAAATAGAATTGTGGGTACTGCTTCCAGTGGCAGGGACATCTGAACAAAGTATGAAATAGTGTCATTTTAGATACAGTGATAAATGTAATAACTCTATTGTTGTGCAAGCAAAAATTTACTTTTAAATGTTTGCACATTCCTTTCTGGCCATGGTAGAGGGATGACCTGGAGCGATTATAGAACAAAGAGTTAAATTTTCCTGCCTGAAAGATCTCTTCAGACATAAAATTATATTCTTTTGTCTGTGACAATATACCCAGGATGTCCATATGCTGCAAACTGCATCCTCAGTCATGCACTGGTAGCATGTGTGGTGAGGTTAGCCATTCTAAGCACATCCAACCACATTAAGTACCATAATTTGTTTGTAGTTCCTTTGAAGTATTGGGTTGTTGTAGCACTGATAAGGCTATTGACTCTATACTCACTCTCTTCTATGCACAAGACAGCTATTGGTCTAAAGCACATTACAAAGGCAATTGATGTTACAAATGAACTTAAAAAAGCACACCTGTGACTTGAAAACAATTCCAGGTACCTCTTGAGTCTGATTGAGAGAATGCAATTAATTTGCTAAACTGTCATCATAGGTAAATGTAGGTACTTTGGACACTGTAAAATATAAAACATACTCTGTGTAGTTTAACACTTTTTTGTTTATTGTATAGTTTGAATGTCTCCAGTATTCATATATAATGTTTTAAACATATTTTAATAATTGTTAATAATAATTATTATGACTTAATATCACCTATTTACAATAACCCAGCCATTAGGGGGGCACAAGCCAGTGCACTCTTAGTGCCGGTCCCAAGCCCGGGTAAATGGGGAGGGTTGCGTTAGGAAGGGCGTCCAGCGTAAAACATGTGCCAGATCAAATATGCGGATCACAAATGAGAATTTCATACCGGATCGGTCGAGGCCCGGGTTACCAACGACCGCCACAGGTATCGTTAGCCGACAGGGTACCGGTGGAAATTGGGCTACTGTTGGCCGAAGGAGGAGAAGGAGAGGAGGAAGACGTCTACAGAGACGGCAGGAAAAGGAGCAGTGTAGGAGAGTAGAGGTTCGGGTTGGTACTTTAAATGTTGGAAATGACGGGTAAAGGGAGAGAGTTAGCTGATATGATGGAGAGGAGAAAGGTAGATATGCTGTGTGTTCAGGAGACCAAGTGGAAAGGGAGTAAGGCCAGGAACATTGGAGGTGGGTTTAAACTGTTTTATCATGGTGTGGATGGGAAGAGAAATGGTGTAGGGGTGATTCTGAAGGAAGAGTACAGTAAGAGTGTAGTGGAGGTAAAGAGAGTTTCTGATAGGGTGATGATTGTGAAGGTGGAAGTTGAAGGGATGATGATAAATGTCATCAGTGCCTATGCTCCACAAGTTGGCTGTGAGATGGAGGAGAAGGAAAGATTCTGGAGTGAATTAGATGAAGTGGTAGATGGTGTACCTAGGAAAGAACGATTGGTGATTGGGGCAGACTTTAATGGGCATGTAGGTGAAGGGAACAGAGGTGATGAGGAGGTGATGGGTAGGTATGGTTTTAAGGAGAGGAATGTGGAAGGGCAGATGGTGGTAGATTTTGCTAAAAGGATGGAAATGGCAGTGGTGAACACGTATTTTAAGAAGAAGGAGGATCATAGGGTGACGTATAAGAGTGGAGTGCGGTGCACACAGGTGGATTATGTTCTGTGTAGGAGATGCAACCTGAAGGAGATTGGAAACTGTAAGGTGTTGGCGGGGGACAGTGTAGCTAGACAGCATCGGATGGTGGTCTGTAGGATGGTTTTGGAGGCGAAGAAGAAGAGGAGGAAAGTAAGGATTGAAAGAAGAATAAGATGGTGGAAACTAAAGGAGGAAGAGTGTAGTGTGAGGTTCAGGGAAGAGGTCAGACATGGGCTTGGTGGTGGTGAAGAGGTGCCGGATGATTGGGCAACTACTGCAGGAGTGATGAGGGAGGCAGCTAGAAAAGTACTTGGTGTGACATCTGGAAATAGAAAGCAAGACAAGGAGACGTGGTGGTGGAATGAGGAAGTGCAGGAGAGCATTAGGGGAAAGAGGTTGGCAAAACAGAAGTGGGATCGACAGAGTGATGAGAAAAGTAGGCAGGAGTACAAGGAGATGCGGCAGCAGGTAAAAAGGGATGTGGCGAAAGCCATGGAAAAGGCATATAAGGAGCTGTATAAGAGGTTGGACACTAAGGAAGGAGAAAAGGATTTATACCGATTGGCCAGGCAGAGGGACCGAGCTGGGAAGGATGTACTGCAAGTTAGAGCAATAAAGGATGGAGAGGGAAATGTGTTGACTAGTGAGGAGAGTGTGTTGAGAAGATGGAGGAAGTATTTTGAGCAGCTGATGAATGAGGAAAATCAGAGAGAGAGAGAGAAGGTTGGAGGATGTGGAGTTGGTGAAGCAGGATGTGGAAGTATCGAGCATCGATTAAGAGGATGAAAAATGGAAAGTCGGTTGGACCAGATGACATACCGGTAGAAGCGTGGAGATGTTTAGGAGAGATGGCAGTGGAGTTTTTAACCAGATTGTTTAACAGGATTCTGGAAGGGGAGAGGATGCCTGAGGAATGGAGAAATAGTGTGCTGGTACCGATCTTTAAGCATAAGGGAGATGTGCAGACCTGCAGTAACTACAGGGGAATTAAGTTGATCAGTCACACCATGAAGTTATGGGAAAGAGTAGTGGAAGCCAGGCTGAGAGAAGAGGTGACCATCTGTGAGCAACAGTATGGTTTCATGCCGAGAAAGAGCACCACAGATGCCTTATTTGCTTTGAGGATGTTGATGGAGAAGTATAGAGAAGGACAGAAGGAATTGCATTGTGTATTTGTGGATTTAAAGAAAGCGTACGACAGGGTGCCGAGAGAGGAGTTGTGGTATTGTATGAGGAAGTCAGGTGTGTCAGAGAAGTATGTGAGGGTGGTGCAGGACATGTATGAGGACAGTGTGACGGCAGTGAAGTGTGCAGTAGGTATGACAGACTGGTTCAGGGTGAAGGTTGGACTGCATCAAGGATCGGCCCTGAGCCCTTTCCTGTTTGCAGTGGTGATGGACAGGTTGACAGACGAGGTCAGACAGGAGTCTCCCTGGACTATGATGTTTGCAGATGATATTGTATATTGATCTATATAGAGCCTGGAGAGGTGGAGATATGCGCTGGAGAGAAGGGGAATGAAAGTCAGTAGGAGTAAGACAGAGTACATGTGTGTGAATGAGAGGGAGGGCAGTGGAGTGATGCGGTTGCAGGGAGAAGAGGTGGAGAAGGTGGAGGAGTTCAGGTACCTGGGGTCAACAGTGCAAAGTAATGGAGAGTGTGTTAGAATAGTAAAGAAAAGAGTGCAGGCAGGGTGGAGTGGGTGGAGAAGAGTGACAGGAGTGATTTGTGATAGTAGGGTATCTGCAAGAATGAAAGGGAAAGTTTATAGGACTGTGGTGAGACCTGCGATGTTGTACGGATAAGAGACAGTGGCATTGAGTAAAAGACAGGAGGTGGAGCTGGAGGTAGCAGAGCTGAAGATGTTAAGGTTTTCGTTGGGAGTGACGAGGATGGACAAGATTAGAAATGAGTTTATTAGAGGGACAGCACATGTAGGATGTTTTGGTGACAAGGTGAGGGAGGGGAGATTGAGATGGTTTGGACATGTGCAGAGAAGGGACATGAATTATACTGGTAAAAAAATGCTGAAGATGGAGCCACCAGGTAGGAGGAAAAGAGGAAGGCCAAGGAGGAGGTTCATGGATGTGGTGAGGGAAGACATGCAGGTAGTTGATGTGAAAGAGGCAGATGTAGAGGACAGGGTGGTATGGAGAAGGATGATCCGCTTTGGCGACCCCTAATGGGAGCAGCTGAAAGAAGAAGAAGAAGAAGATCACCTATTTACAATAATTGCATACAGGAATCAACCCACTTTTCTCTTGCGATAAAAATGCTGTATTCACAGGGGAAATCCAGGGCTCAGCATGAGAGTGCACTAAGAGCACACCTGGACAACCAAAAAATACATGATAATCATGATTCAATATTTTGATCCCTGGAGAAATGTGCTATGTTCTAACTTATTTTACACATCTAGATGTAAATATCAGTAAATCTATCAGGAAATCTCTAACTGTCTGATAATCATCTTCAGAACATCTTTTTCTTTTTGCAGTACTCCACATTTAGCAGCATCACAGATTCAGTTATAAGCCTCAACATTGTCACTGTTAAACTTAATATGGGTAAGAACCATACATAGAAATGGAAAGCCCCACTATATATAAAACTTCACATGCCATTTTAAGCTTTGACTTTTTTTTTTTTTTTGTATATAGAGAACTATAACTTTCTGGGTATCAGTATAATGGGGCAGCGTAATGACTGTTTTGATGGGGGCATCTATATCGTCTCCATCATGAAAGTAGGAGCAGTGGCTGCAGATGGAAAAATAGAACAAGGAGATATTCTACTACAGGTAACATTTTTGTTATTTTGCTGTTTATTGTTTTTAGAAATCAAATCAAATTAATGCTTTTGGTTTGTACGTGTTATACTTTTTACATAGTCATCAACATGGTTGATTACTTTTACATAGGAGCAAGAAGCTATAATAGCTTTACACAGGAAAAGCAACCCCACAACATCCATGCTTTAATTTTCATTATTAAAAGTAGTCTATTTTGTATAGACATGCTGCTTGGTATCACTGGTATGACAAAAATGTTGATATTGTTATATTTTTGTCTCGTATGGTTCCAGTAGAATAAAGTTCAGTCACTTTTGTTGTTAGATAAAATAAAATGGTTTATTTTGGCAAATCTTCCAGTAAACTAAAAAGTCATGTGACCACCTAAATGTTGAGGTAAATTCAGGTAAATATATAAAAGTAAAATACAGAATGAAATATGCTGCATTATTCTATTGTTTTTTTGGATGATGTTGGAAAGATGCAAAAAAAATCTTGGTTTTGGTATGAGATTAGGCTTAAGTAAAGCAGAGATAAGATATAATTTTCCAAAAAGAAGAATTTAGCAAATGTAACACTTCTGGAGCTGACTACTATACCCAACTCATGTCAGCTGACCATGACATTGTGTTAAAGTAAACAGATATTTTTAGCTTTCTTTTATTTTTAAAAGGGATATAACACTTGACAGCATGCATAGCCATGTAATCTGAATGTCAGTAATAACACTGATACAGACTATTTACAGAGCATTTATTTCTCAAATAAAAGTAAATTTTGCCCAGAGGCATTGACCAGATTTTAAAGACAGCAGTATAGCAGATCACACTTATCTTTAGAAAACTTTTAGATGTGAACAAGGATGAAAATATATTACAAACACTGAGTCTGTATTGCCTGTTCTGTCATTTTTGGCTGACAATGACTATTGGTCTGACTTGCAGGTGAATGATGTAAACTTTGAGAATATGACTAATGATGATGCAGTAAGACTTCGTGGAGAGATTGTCTCCAAGACTGGGTAATTACTGAGAACTGGCTTTAAAATACAGATTTATGCATTTATCCACAGCTGAAAGCATGTCTATGTGTAAAATGACAGATAGATGCCTTTCTCCAGCAGCTTTATCAGTCTCACTGTAGCCAAAAACTGGGACCTTTCCCCTCGCAGCTACTTCACCATACCTAGAGGTCAGCATGTTTAAACAAACAACCGGTTTACTTATTTATGCATGTTGTACTTATTTGCCTGAGAATGGATTTTGCACAGTGATTGATATACAATATGTTAAAGTAACTGCAAGGTGTAATTGGTATGATTGGCTCCACATGAACGTCAGACTAAATACTTAATTGTCTGATTGAAATGTAGCCTGCTTTTGCCCCATCATTCTGAGCCTAGCCTGTACAACCAATTGATCTTGCAACCTGGTCATGTCAATTTTTTGCTCTTAGAGGAACATACCCTCAGTATAGTATGTCTTTTTTCTGCTTCCTTATCACTGCTTGTTTAAACTTCTATTTATAAATGACTGTCTGTGGGCTTTACAGTTTTTGATGATCTCTCACTATTGGCTGGGAAAACAGAAATGGCCACTCTTGTGAAGATGATGCAGCATCCGGACTCAGGTCTAGAAATCAAGGACAGAATTTGGCTAAAAATTACCATTGCAAATGGTGTTATAGGTAATTCTTAAATGTACATACTGCATTTAAAGTCAAATTTTAGAGACATGCATAATTATCTTCATTTGTGTGACTTTAATCTGTGAATCTCCAATTCTAGGTGCTGATGTTGTAGATTGGTTGTACTCACGAGTAGAAGGCTTCAAAGATAGACATGATGCCAGGAAATACACCAGCAGCCTGCTGAAACAGGGCTACCTAAGACACTTCATCAGCAAGATCACTTTTTCTGATCAGTGTTACTACACATTTGGAGACTTTTGCCAAAGTGATACACACATCACAGTACACTTTTTAAAATAGCAGATACAGCGAATATACAGTGGGTACGGAAAGTATTGAGACCCCCTTAAATTTTTCACTCTTTGTTATATTGCAGCCATTTGCTAAAATCATTTAGGTTCATTCTTCTTCCTCATGAATGTACACATAGCACCCCATACTGACAGAAAAACACAGAATTGTTGACATTGTTGCAGATTTATTAAAAAAGAAAAACTGAAATATCACATGGTCCTAAGTACTCAGACCCTTTGCTCAGTATTTAGTAGAAGCCCCTTTTTGATCTAATACAGCCAGGAGTCTTTTTGGGAAAGATGCAACAAGTCTTTCACACCTGGATTTGGGGATCCTCTGCCATTCCTCCTTGCAGATCCTCTCCAGTTCTGTCAGGTTGGATGGTAAACGTTGGTGGACAGCCATTTTTAGGTCTCTCCAGAGATGCTCAATTGGGTTTAAGTCAGGGCTCTGGCTGGGCCATTCAAGAACAGTCACGGAGTTGTTGTGAAGCCACTCCTTCGTTATTTTAGCTGTGTGCTTAGGGTCATTGTCTTGTTGGAAGGTAAACCTTCGGCCCAGTCTGAGGTCCAGAGAACTCTGGAGAAGGTTTTTGTCCAGGATATCCCTGTACTTGGCCGCATTCATCTTTCCCTCGATTGCAACCAGTCGTCCTGTCCCTGCAGCTGAAAAACACCCCCACAGCATGATGCTGCCACCACCATGCTTCACTGTTGGGACTGTATTGGACAGGTGATAAACAGTGCCTGGTTTTCTCCACACATACTGCTTAGAATTAAGGCCAAAAAGTTCTATTTTGGTCTCATCAGACCAGAGAATCTTATTTCTCACCATCTTGGAGTCCTTCAGGTGTTTTTTAGCAAACTCCATGCGGGCTTTCATGTGTCTTACACTGAGGAGAGGCTTCCGTCGGGCCACTCTGCCATAAAGCCCCGACTGGTGGAGGGCTGCAGTGATGGTTGACTTTCTACAACTTTCTCCCATCTCCTGACTGCATCTCTGGAGCTCAGCCACAGTGATCTTTGGGTTCTTCTTTACCTCTCTCACCAAGGCTCTTCTCCCCCGATAGCTCGGTTTGGCCGGACGGCCAGCTCTAGGAAGGGTTCTGGTCGTCCCAAACGTCTTCCATTTGAGGATTATGGAGGCCAATGTGCTCTTAGGAACCTTAAGTGCAGCAGAAATCTTTTTGTAACCTTGGCCAGATCTGTGCCTTGCCACAATTCTGTCTCTGAGCTCTTCAGGCAGTTCCTTTGACCTCATGATTCTCATTTGCTCTGACATGCATTGTGATCTGGAAGGTCTTATATAGACAGGTGTGTGGCTTTCCTAATCAAGTCCAATCAGTATAATCAAACACAGCTGGACTCAAATGAAGGTGTAGAACCATCTCAAGGATGATCAGAAGAAATGGAAAGCACCTGAGTTAAATATATGAGTGTCACAGCAAAGGGTCTGAATACTTAGGACCATGTGATATTTCAGTTTTTCTTTTTTAATAAATCTGCAACAATGTCAACAATTCTGTGTTTTTCTGTCAGTATGGGGTGCTATGTGTACATTCATGAGGAAGAAGAATGAACTTAAATGATTTTAGCGAATGGCTGCAATATAACAAAGAGTGAAAAAGTTAAGGGGGTCTGAATACTTTCCGTACCCACTGTACCTTTGATCAATTGAAAGAAATAGACTTTAGCACAATGGATAGCACAAATGGGTTAAAATAGTTAATGGTGTCACACAAGAATTCTGTTCTAATTCACAAATTCTTAATAACCTTTTAGACATGGCCTTAGTGAATCTAAATGATAGTTGTATTAGTGGTGCTGGTTCAGAGCAGGACTCTCTGGCACCTTTTTTTTTATTGTCCTCAAACCCATGTTCAATGGTAGATCAGCCATTCGCATACCCACTATATTCTTCAGGGCTTCCTGGCCTTCCCCAATAATATCTCTTTTCCCACAGCAGCACTAGTGCAGTTCAAATTATCTAATTAACTCTAAGTGAAATTTATTTGTATGATAGAGGAGGGCCAGTGACCATTGTTCTAAAGCTCCTGATAAGGTACAGATGATTATTTATTTCTGAACTCAACTGTAATTGCACTTAAAGCTATGTATTCATATAATTTATGTTCCACAGTAATATTTGTGTATTGGCTCTTAACAAATTAAATATTTTTTTCTAATCTTAATCAAATGTAGGTCTAGCATTTTAAACTCTTATAACTTACATTTATATATTTATAACTTAATATACTTAGAAAATACATCACTGCCAAATTTTACATAATTATATGTTTACATTTAGGAAATTAGTTATCACCATTAGTCTTTCTCTCTCAGACCATCTGGGGCATTTAAACATGTTTAAATATGAATATAGTCACTCATTAATAGAGTATATTCTGTTAGGAACATTTCTTTGCAATAATGCGATTTATTAGGTTATTTTAGCATTTTAAAAACAACTGCCTGCTGTCACCTCTATAGAGTGTCCAAGCACTCACATTCTGTGTAAAATCACAAACTAAATAAATGACTACAACCCTAATTCCCAAAAGGTTGAACCAGTGTAATATGTAAAGAAATATAGAATGCAATGATATACAAATATCATAAACCCATATTTTATTAAAAATAGAACATAGAAAACATCAAATGTTTAAACTGAGGAAATGTACCGTTTTAAGAAAAACAGGAGGTAATTTTTTTATTTTTTATTTAATGGCTACAACACATTACAGTAAACTTGGGACAGGGGCATGTTTACCATATAGGTCTAAAAACTGTTTCTAGGGTTTTGGGAGAAGAATGTTGTTCCATTTGTGTCTGATAAAGGATTCTACCTGCTCAACAGTACTTGGTCTTCTTTGTCATATTTTTTATTTCATGATGTGTCTAATGTTTTCAGCTGGTGAAAGACTTAAACTCTTCGACTATGAAGCCATGCCGTTGTGGATGCAGTATGCAGTTTAGCATTGTCTTGACGAAACGTTCAAGACCTCCCCTGAAAAAGACATTTTCTGAATAGGAGCATACGTGGTCTATACCTTCAACCTGCATCTGTGGATGACATGGCAAACTGTGTTTACCGACAGTGATTTCTGGAGGTGTTTCTGAGCCCATGCAGTGGTTTCCTTTACAGAATCATGCCTGTTATTAATGCAGTGCCACCTGAGGTCCCGCAGACCACAAGTATCCAGTACAAATTTTTTTCTCGTCTTTTGCGCACATTTAGATTTCTCTAACTTCTTTAAATCTTTTGATATTATGTATTTTAGACAATAAGATATTGAGTCCTTACAATTATTATTTTTAGTTAATTACAATAACTAATTTGTTTCACGGATTTTCCCGGTCTCTCGCGGATAGCACGATAGACCAAAAAACGTATAGGGAATTGTTTTTATGGAGTTTTATGTTAAAATAATTAAAATGATTAATAAAAATATAACTATTGATTATAAAAATGAAGTAAAATATTAATACAGTACTACTGTATACATAAAATAGCATTTTTGGGGTGGCGTCAGTTTATCGCGGTTTTTCGTTTATCGTGGAACATAACCACCATCCCAGCTTTTTAGAGATGTGTTGTGGCCATCAAATTCAAAATGGCCTTATTGCCTCCATAACATGGTAACTTTTAATTCTTTTAAGAATTCAATATTGGTGTATGAGATTTGCAAATCATTGCATTCTTTATTATTTACATTTAACACAACATACCAACTTTTTTGGTAATAGTAATCTATTATAGAATACATACTACTCTAGATGCAAAAGAGAAAACGATGATTATTAGTTTGTATAAGAAAAGAAGTACAAAAGTTTACAATTGGTGTAGTGCTCATTGCATTATTTGCATATATTATGGCATGCATTGCATATATTATGGCATTTTGGCAGATGCCCTCATCCAGAGCGAATTACTTATCTTTTTTTTTTTTTTTTTATAGATCTGAGCAGTTAAGGGTTAAAAACCTTGTTCAAGGCCTAAAAGTGGCAGCTTGGTGGTGCTGGGATTTGAAATCAGTGTTTCAATCAGAAGTCCATCATCTTAACTACTGATCTACCACTTCCACACTAGGCACTATATCATTCATGAAGACTGTCACAATTCAGCATCATGGATGTCAGACATATTTTGATCCTGGTTTCAGCCCAACAGCTCTATATTGTGTCAATAAATTTACTGCTAATAGTATGGACTACTATTTTATGGAAATATAGGCCCTTTGCAACTTTTTTGACAAGCTGAAAACAGTGAAAAACAGTTCATATTCCATATTCACATTGCTTGAACTTGACATGTATTTGATCAGTCTGTTTTACAAAATCATGCAGATGCAACCCTAATAAAAAAATCTGATTGAGTTTTACCATCTCTTTCAGGCAGCCACAGCAGTAGTTCAAGCAACAGAGCTAAAAGAAAAAGGAAGCCAACACCTTCAGGAAAAGGTGTGCAAGTCAATGGCAGCAAATCCGAAAAAGGGACTGGAGGTGGATGTAGATGTGTTGATGCCACATCTGAGTGCGTACAGATTCTCCACACAAAGCCATGCCACTCCCACCAAAACCATGTGCCCTCAGCTACACGTCTTATTCTTACAGCCATGCCTCCTATTCAAGGCAAAGTCACAAATTCTCTTGTGAAGCCACAGGCCTGCCTCCTCCCTACAGTCTAGACAGATTTATTTACAAATGAGCTGTTAAAAGTGGGCCCACAGGTGCCCCACCATTGTCAAAAATACCTGTTTTTCCTCCTGAGCTCATGGCTAGTCGTGAGTCCTTTCAGCATTCTAAGGGAAACCTCTTTGAATATTTAATGTGACATACGTGATATGACATAATGATGACATTCTAAATTCATGTGTTTGCTGTTTTCATTCAGTGGGACTTTTGAACTGCAACAAATTATTTCTTTTTTGCATGTTTGTCACACTTTAATGTTTCAGATCATCAAACTAATTTAAATATAAGTAAGAGATAACACAAGTGATCACAACATACAGTTTGTAAATGAAGGAGTTATTATTGAGGGAAACTAGTGTGTTAAAACTGTGGTTTATCACACCTGAGTTAAATTTCTCTAGCCACACCCAGGCCTGATTACTGCCACACCTGTTCGCAATAAAGAAATCTCTAAAATAGGACCTGCCTGACAAAGTGAAGTAGACCAAAAGATCCTCAAAATCTAGACATCATACCGAGATCTAAAGAAAATCAGAAACAAATGAGAAAGTAATTTAGATCTATCAAATCCATTTCTTAAAGCATTTCTAAAGACAAAAGTTAAACTTTTTTGGAAGGTGTGTGTCCCATTACGTCTGGCATAAAAGTAACACCACATTTCAGAAAAAGAACATCATACCAACAGTAAAATATGGTTGTGGTAGTGTGATGGTCTGGGACTGTTTTGCTGCTTCAGGACCTGGAAGACTTGCTGTGATTAAATGAAACCATGAATTCTGCTGTTTACCAAAAATCCTGAAGCAGAATGTCTGGCCATCTGTTAGTGACCTCAAGCTGAAGTAAGCTTGGGTTCTACAGCAGGACAATGATCCAAAACACACCAGCAAGTCCACCTCTGAATAGCTGAAGAAAAATAAAATGAAGACTTTGGAGTGGCCTAGTCAAAGTCCTGACCTGAATCCTATTGAGATGCTGTGGCATGACCTTAAAATGGTGGTTTATGCTCGAAAACCCTCCAGTGTGGCTGAATTGCAACAATTCTGAATAGATAAGTGGACCAAAGTTCCTTCACAGCGCAGTAACAGACTCATTGCAAGTTATCGTAAACACTTGATTGCAGTTGTTGCTGCTAAGGGTGACCCAACCAGTTATTAGGTTTAGGGGGCAAACCCTTTTTTCACACAGGGCCATGTAGTTTTGGATATTGTTTTTCCAATTAAATATTAAAGTGTGACAAATATGCAAAAAAAAAAGAAATCAGAAAGGGGTAAACACTTTTTCACAACACTGTATACATGTTATACATCTTTAGGAGATAAATAATAAATATTACATGATGATATTAAAACAAAGGTTTTGCAAGCTCTTAATGCTCCTTTGTATGAAACTAAGAGGCAAGGTATCGCCTTTTCTCCGTCTCCTGCTGTGTTGGTGACCATTTGCTCATGATTTAACCAATGATCCGAGAGAATACCAAAGCTGTGTAAACCTTTCGGTATTTTTATAATAATGAAGTGGTCTCTATCTCACACTACATTTTTGACAATAAGTTGAAGTAAACCTTTTGTATGGTCTGTGGTGTTTTTACTGTTACTGTGTTTTAAGTTTTCAGGGTCCTCTGGCTACAAAACAAGTAATCACCCCAACCAAAAAATGTTTTTGTTGATATGATAAGCATCTGGTAAATGCCATGAATGTAAATGTAAATATAATCTGTGCTTGATTTTTTTCCCAAACATGGCACTGTGCATTATGAACAAAAACATCTTAACCTTGGGCTCATCATTCCAAAGGATATTGTTTCAGAACTTTTCTGCTTTGTTTATAGGTTTTTTGCAAACATAAGTCCATCCATCCATCCATCTTCTCCCGCTTATCCGATGCCGGGTCGCGGGGGCAGCAGTCTAAGCAAAGATGCCCAGACTTCCCTCTCCCTAGACACTTCTTCCAGCTCTTCCGGGGGGACACCAAGGCGTTCCCAGGCCAGCCGGGAGACATAGTCTCTCCAGCGTGTCCTAGGTCTTCCCCGGGGTCTCCTCCCAGTGGGACGCGCCCGGAACACCTTCCCAGGAAGGCGTCCAGGAGGCATCCGGAACAGATGCCCGAGCCACCTCAGCTGACCCCTCTCGATGTGGAGGAGCAGCGGATCTACTCCGAGCTCCTCCCGAGTGACTAAGCTTCTCACCCTATCTCTAAGGGATCGCCCAGCCACCCTGCGGAGGAAGCACATTTCGGCCGCCTGTATCCGGGATCTTGTCCTTTCGGTCATGACCCAGAGCTCATGACCATAGGTGAGAGTAGGAACGTAGATTGACCGGTAAATCGAAAGTTTCGCCTTGCGGCTCAGCTCCTTCTTCACCACGACAGACCGGTACATCGACCGCATTACTGCAGAAGCTGCACCGATCCGTCTGTCAATCTCCCGTTCCACCCTTCCCTCACTCGTGAACAAAACCCCAAGATACTTAAACTCCTCCACTTGCGGCAGGAACTCCCCACCAACCTGAAGTGGGCAAGCCACCCTTTTCCGACTGAGGACCATGGCCTCGGATTTGGAGGTGCTGATTCTCATCCCAGCCGCTTCACACTCGGCTGCAAACCGTCCCAGTGCATGCTGAAGGTCCTGGTCTGATGAAGCCAACACGACAACATCATCTGCAAAGAGCAAAGACGAAATCGTGTCGTCACCAAACCGGACACCCTCCGACCCCTGGCTGCGCCTAGAAATTCTGTCCATAAAAATTATGAACAGAACCGGTGACAAAGGGCAGCCCTGCCGGAGTCCAACATGCACCGGGAACAAGTCTGACTTACTGCCGGCAATGCGAACCAAGCTCCTGCTTCGGTCATGCAGGGACCGGACAGCCCTTAGTAAAGGGCCCCCGACCCCATACTCCCGGAGCACCCTCCACAGGCCGCCGCGAGGGACACAGTCGAATGCCTTTTCCAAATCCACAAAGCACATGTGGACTGGTTGGGCAAACTCCCATGAACCCTCCAGCACCCTGTAGAGGGTATAGAGCTGGTCCAGTGTTCCACGGCCTGGACGAAAACCACATTGTTCCTCCTGAATCCGAGGTTCTACTATCGGCCGTATTCTCCTCTCCAGTACCCTGGCATAGACTTTCCCAGGTAGGCTGAGAAGTCTAACATAAGTCATGTTGCCTTTTCTTTTTGCATAGAGGGGGCTTTTGTTCCAGAGCAACCCTTCCATTAAAGCAATACTTGTTGTTTCTTTCAGATTGTACTGTTTCAAACATAAACATTACACATACCTGTAGGTTACAAGCTTCTTCTTGGCATAATGTAGACACACAACTGACTGCTCCAGAACACAAAAGAGAAGCCAATGGTTCCGCATTTATAAAGGTAATTACACTTTCTGGTGATCAAATAATCTTTTTTATTAGTAACAACATAATAAAAACATAGAATTATAGTAGTTTTACAGCTTTTATTCCCTCACAACTGTGTAGTAGTTCGTTAGGACAGGAATTTGTTCAGGCTA
The DNA here is from genome assembly GCF_946808225.1 of Silurus aristotelis. Taxonomy (NCBI): domain Eukaryota; kingdom Metazoa; phylum Chordata; class Actinopteri; order Siluriformes; family Siluridae; genus Silurus; species Silurus aristotelis. The sequence goes on along the minus strand of NC_139601.1, from coordinate 8,047,630 downwards.
GCCCAGTCCAGAAGAAAGCCAATGGGATTAGTTAAAACACCTTCTTCTAGTGATATAGTATTCTAATAATAAAGACCAACTAAGTAACAAACTGTTTCTGAATGGCAAGCATTTGCTTCATTTCCAGATAAATACAGTATTAAACCAACTCAGGTGCTTTTGTTTGTATCAGTAAATGCTTCAGGTTAGCATGTTGCAGCTGCAGTCACACAGACAGATTAGAAAACAACCACAGGTCACCCCCTGCTGGTCATGATTACACATTGTAAATATGTGATTGTTGTTTTTTTTTTTTTTTGATGAACCCAGATTTTAGTAAACCGAAATTATAACATATATATATATATATATATATATATATATATATATATATATATATATATATATATATATATATATATATATATATATATATATATGAATCTGTTTAATCATCTATTTGCAGAAAACAAATTACAAACCCGATTCCAAAAAAGTTGGGACACTGTACAAATTGTGAATAAAAAAGGAATGCAGTAATTTACAAATCTCACAAACATATTTTATTCACAATAGAATATAGATAACATATCAAATGTTGAAAGTGGCTCATTGGATTTCATGAGAGCTACACATTCCAAAAAAGTTGGGACAGGTAGCAATAAGAGGCCGGAAAAGTGAAATGTACATATAAGAAACAGCTGGAGGACCAATTAGCAACTTATTAGGTCAATTGGCAACATGATTGGGTATAAAAAGAGCCTCTCAGAGAGGCAGTGTCTCTCAGAAGTCAAGATGGGCAGAGACGCCCCCAATTCTGCGGCGAAAAATAGTGGAGCAATATCAGAAAGGAGTTTCTCAGAGAAAAAATTGCAAAGAGATATCATCATCTACAGTGCATAATATCATCCAAAGATGTTCCAGAATCTGGAACAATCTCTGTGCGTAAGGGGTCAAGGCCGGAAAACCATACTGGATGCCCGTGATCTTCGGGCTCTTAGACGGCACTGTATCACATACAGGAATGCTACTGTAATGGAAATCACAACATGGCCTCAGGAATACTTTCAGAAAACATTGTCGGTGAACACAATCCACAATTCACCGTTGCCGGCTAAAACTCTATAGGTAAAACTCTGGGCCAAGGTTTATTTACAATGGACTGTGGCAAAGTGGAAAACTGTTCTGTGGTCAGACGAATCAAAATTTGAAGTTCCTTTTTGGAAAACTGGGACGCCATGGCATCCGGACTAAAGAGAATAAGGACAACCCAAGTTGTTATCAGTGCTCAGTTCAGAAGCCTGCATCTCTGATGGTATGGGGTTGCATAAGTGCGTGTGGCATGGGCAGCTTACACATCTGGAAAGGCACCATCAATGCTGAAAGGTATATCCAAGTTCTAGAAACAACATATGCTCACATCCAGACGTCGTCTCCTTCAGGGAAGACCTTGCATTTTCCAACATGACAATGCCAGACCACATACTGCATCAATTACAACATCATAGCTGTGTAGAAGAAGGATCCGGGTACTGAAATGGCCAGCATGCTGTCCAGATCTTTCACCCATAGAAAACATTTGGCGCATCATAAAGAGGAAGATGCGACAAAGAAGACCTAAGACAGTTGAGCAACTATAAGCCTGTATTAGACAAGAATGGGACAACATTCCTATTGCTAAACTTGAGCAACTTGTCTCCACCATGCTGGGTTTTTCCTGGTTTCACAAACTTCAAGCCAAAAAACTGAGCCCCAAAACACAAGACCAATTAAATTGCTGAAGGGGTTCAGGTGAACCAATTAAAACTCTATATTAATCGTGCCGCACCACATCATAAATGGTGATTTTTAAACACACGACGATGCCAAAAGATAAACTTTCGAGAGAAATAGTTGTGAAAGGAAGGAGGAAGACAGTGAACAATGACTTTCTTGGTAGGGTACTATTTAGATACAAGCCATTGTAAGGCGTTGAGTCTGGGTTAAGGGAGAGCTCGCTAACTCCAGTTGCAACAGAAATCATATAAGCACAGACAGGTTTCCAAAACTCGTGCTTTTTTATTTTTCTTGGCAACAGCGTTACGGGTTAGTCAAAGAAACTTAGAAATGAGCATCAGAAAATAATAAGGACATATTCCTCCTCCTGCCTTGCACACATGCAGTAATAGCGGGAAAATGCAGCGGCAGGCTGTTCCCAAAATGCCGCTCTGCTCTTAAAGGAGCCACAACATATTTTACCCGTTACACCGTGTAACAGACACTGTCTTTCGTTAAAGCCTGTGTAAAGTTCATTAGTTTTAGTGTATACAGCTTATAGACAGGTGCGGCTTATTTATGTTCAAAATAAAAATCTTTGTAAAATTCAGACTTATATTTGGGTGCGCTTAATAGTCCGGAAATTCCGGTAACAATAATAACGTTTTTTTTACTGGTTTCACTTTAAAGACCATAGTTTCCTGTTTTCAAATCCTTTAATGGGCATTTAAACTTTCCCCTAAATAATCTTGCAATATCGTTTTCCTTTATTGTATTTTTTTTTCTTTTCAAAGAGCAATTTGTTACCTATTTAGCAGAGTGGACCATTCCTAGCAAAAACGTGTACACGGTAGCTAAACATTCACACACACATAAAAATATTCACATTAAGGTACTAATATGGCTAACATCCAGCTCTTCACTGTGTGGAGTGTGGAACATTAAGTCAGTCTTCTATGCCTCGACTAATAATGTTTATTTGTGCCAAATTAATTTATTACATTTTATTTGCCCTCATAGGCCAATATCAAACCACCCCTTTATCTCACAGCACAGCACAGTACAGTACAGCAGTTATGCACATAGCTACATATGAATAACTTTCATGAAATGTATTAGTATCAGGGATAGTTCTTTCAAAACAGCAATTTTCTCTTGTATATGTGCCTCGATCTCTCCATAATTTACTGTCCATTGGATGTCACAAAGCATGCTGTAACTGCACCTTGAAGTAAAAGTCAAATTAATTTATATTCTCTATATTTCATTTCATTTCATTTTTAAAAAAATGAAATTTTTAAAAAAAAATATAATATAAAAAAAACCTTATTAAATGTTACATTTAAAATAATATCTGTGTCAACAGCATTTCTTAATTTATGAGCAATTTATGTATGATGTGTCTGGCCCAGGGGCCCTAGTTTGGGCATCTGTGTCCTTGATAACTAGAAAATGTCGGGTTTTAAGAGCATGTCTCTCTCCTGGTTCAGGTTTTAACTGATTAATTGTTATCAGTTTGTAAATGTATATAGTGAGTTCTCTACATTTACTGAGATTATGTATGTATTAAACAAAGATCTATCTTAGGCACACTACTTTTTTCTTCATATATATGCTACCTCTGGGGTAAATAGAAACATGGTTTTAGCTTCCACTGGTATGCTGACAGTTGTATTACAACAAAGCCAAATTAGATACATCTGCATAATAATTTCACAGTGGATGCTTGTTAGCTTCCTTCTGCTAAATACTGATAAGACAGATTTTAAATAATGCAGAAAAACTATTTCATGCTTTTGTTGGACTATTATGATGCCTTACTGTCTGGATGTTCTAGTAAGTGCATAAATAAACTCCAGTTGTCCAAACTGCAGCAACTAGAGTCCATACCATAGCACACATATTACTACACCACCTCTGTTTAATCCTAATCAAATCTCACACTGATTGAAAAATTATACTACTAATATATAAAGCACTAAATGTTTGTGCATCCCTAGATGTGCATCTTTTCGTGCTTCATTACAATCTGTTAGGCCTACTTTAATGAAAAGGTGCAGGATATTTGTTTTTACCTTGAATAGTGAAGATGACAGCAGAGGGCAGAGCTTTGTCTCACAAAGCCCACAGATATGGAACAGATAATTAGTGTTTCGGACTCAGACATAGTCTCAATGTTAAAGAGTAGGTTACATTCACTGGTGTGGCAGGCCATCTCTTATCCCAGAGATCTTTTATGGCTGTGTTACTTTCTGGCTCTCCTTTTATGTATGCAGTCATATTTAGCGTTGCCGTATTCCTTACTCTAATAACACTGCAAAATGTCTCATCTTTATGTAATAATAAGGGTACCTAATAATCCATGTCTCTCTCTCTCTCTGTTGAATTAAACATGTTCATTCATTAAATTCAAGAACGATGAGGATGGATTTGGACTATAAAATTATTTAAAGTCTGCTACAGTGGCTTAGAGCTGCAATTGCTTAAAAGTTTAAAACAGCTGATAATCTCAACAATTATAAATTATAATAAATGCATATTCTGTGTCACCTGGAGAAGGAAGGGTTTCTTCTAAAGGGTTCTTCTTTATACCATCTCAAGAAGTTTTTCCTTGATACTGGCTTGCTCATTGGAATTTAATTTAGATTCCTAATATATTTCTGTAAAGCCACTTTGGGACAGTATCATGCTCTTAGTTTCACTACTAAACATAGGGGTGAGTTACCATTGCAGTTATGTGCCCTCAGAGAGCAATATAAAGATCGCAATCATTAAGGATTTTTTTTTTTTTTTACCACATTTCATCCACAATGTTGACTATTCACAATTATGTTTGCTTGATGCAAGCCAATCATTTGCTCCTTTTGAATATTTTATCTTTTATGACAATGCTTTGTAGATGTGGTCTTACTGTAACAAGCATAAATAAATAAATGGACAATGGCTTAAAACAGCCATAATTTATATAAATGTGGTAATAAAGAATAATTTGTTCTCTATAATTGTAAGTTTGTCCCTAATGAACAAGCCTGTGGTGACTGTGGCCAGAAAAATCTCCCTGAGATGGCATAAGGAAGAAACCTTGAGAGGAACTAGACTCAAGAGGAAATTCTCATCTGGGTCGCTCCAAATTTATTACAGCTAAACGATGTTGAGGTGTGCAGTGATCAAATGCAACTTGTAGCAGACTGTTGACATTAAGTACAGTTTAAATCTATTATCAAAGCTCCTTTGTTGCTCCGTAATTTAATGGATACCAAGGGCATTTACGCAAAACCCTCCCCAGCTGCACAGACTGGCCTCAAATCAAAGAGAACCCCTTCCAATGGCAGGCCGGGATGAAGTGGGCAGAACCGAAGAGAGGAAAGGAAAGGAGAGGAGAGGAGAGGAAAGGAGAGGAGAGGAGAGGAAAAGAGAGATGAGGATAGGAGTGGAGTGGAGTGGAGTGGAGAGGAGAGAGAGTACTGGTCTCTGGTACCTCAAGAGCATGTTTAACCTAACAGAGAGAGAAAGAGATAGAGAAAGAGAAGGGGTGACAGAGAGAAATATTGATGATTAAGTATCATTATTGTTGTAGAAAAGTTAAGGACACTGTGCAGTTGTGGACTCTGGCAAGACTCACTATGGCAGCATAACTAAAAGGAAATGCCAGAAGGTAACACAGACCACACCACTGTCAACAAACCTGAGCGAACATGTAGGAGGACAACAGCATCCAAGTTCACTGAACACTCTATATCCATGATCCCTCCAGATCTGCTCCTTAAAATAAGGAAACTTACCAATAAAAGGCTTGATTAAAATAAATGTTTTTAGCCTCAACTTGAACACTGAGACTGAGTCCCAAACACTAATTGGAAGGTTGTTTCCTAACTGTGGGGCACTATAAGAGAAAAATCTTCCCCCTGAAGTAGTTTTCATTATTTAAAGTACCAACAAATATAAAAAAAGTACCCTTTTATAGGCGTGGGGGATCATAATGGTACAGAAGTTTACTCAGACACTGCAGCGCGAGACTGTTAAGTGCTTAATACGTCGGTAGTAGTATTTTATAATACATTTGAGATTTGAGCCAGTGTAAAACGGGTGAGGTGGTCAAAAATTTTCATATCTAATAAGGAGCCTTGCTGCTGCATTCTGAACTAACTGAAGCTTATTTATGAATTTATTCGAACACCCAGACAGTAAAGAGTTACAGTAGTTTAATCTAGATGTACACCATCATATTTAAAAAAAAAATTTTCTAATTTTTTATAATGAAAGAAGGCGATCCTGGTTATTCAAATGAGACTGGAGTCAATAATCACACTAAGATCTTTGAATGCTGTACACACTGAGGCAAAAAGACCATCCAGAGATGCTACGAAATCCAAAAATGTACTTTTAGCTATGTGGTCCTAGTAAAAGTACTTCTGTCTTATCTGATCCTTTGGTGACCCTGGTGAGTGTGGATAACTCACCATTTACATACACAAACCAAAAGCGATCAATCAAATAAAACCTGAGCCAGGAGAGAGCTGTTCTTTTTATTCCAACATTTTCTAGTCTAGCAAGGAGGAGATTATGATCAATGGTGTCAAAGGCTTCACTAAGTTCGAGCAAAACAAGTAAGGAGACACAACCCTGATCAGAGGCCAATAGCAGGTCATTTACCACTTCAACCAACACTGTCTCTGTGCTATGACAAGCCCTAAATTCTCACTGATACATTTTGAAAATGTTATTATTAAGTAAGTGTGAGCATATCTGCTGTGTTACAACAATTTCTGGAATCTTGGAGATAAAGGGGACATTTGATGTTGGCCTATATTTGGACAGATGACAAGAGTCAAGGTCAGGTTTCTTAAATAGAGTATTGATACCTGCCATTGTGAATGATTTAGGTACATAAACCAGTGCTAATGAACTTGAACACAAGTTGATCATTTTGACGAGGAAATACAACCCCTGGCAAAAAGTATGGAATCACCCCTCTCAGAAGATGTTCATTCAAATGTTTAATTGTGTAGAAAAAAAAAACAAGCACATATATGCCACAAAACAATTTTCACTCAACAATCCAAACTTCTGGCTGTATAAAACACTTAAAAAACAAAACAAAGAAAGATAACTATAGTCAATTACAACTGTTTTTACAGATCAAACAGGGGAAAAAATATGGAATCACACAAATCTGAGGAAAATTATATGGAATCACCATGCACTTTGCATTTCTAAAACAAACACCTGTATCTGATTACAACTGCTAATTAGTCTGCAGGTAAAAAAGAGTGCTTGCACACATTAGTGACGTGTTGAACCAAGATGATTGACATAACTCATGGCTCCAACACGAGAGATGTCAGTTGAAACAAAGGAGAGGATTATCAAACTTCTCGAAGAAGGTAAATCTTCACGGAATGTTGCAAAAGATGTTGGTTGTTCCCAGTCAGCTGTGTCTAAAATCTGGACCAAGTACAAATCCAATGAAAAGGTTGTAAAAGGGAAGCGTTCTGGTAGACCAAGAAAGACATCAAAGCGTCAAGACAGAAAACTTAAAGCAATATGCCTTGAAAACAGAAAATGCACAACAAAACAAATGAGGAACAAATGGGCAGAAAGTGGAGTCAATGTCTGTGACCGGACTGTAAGAAATCGCCTAAAAGAAATGGGATTTACATACAGAAAAGCCAAACGAAAACCATCATTAATATCTAAACAGAAAAAAACAAGGTTTCAGTGGGCTAAAGAAAGACAATCTTGGACTGTGGATGACTGGATGAGAGTTATATTCAGTGATGAATCACGAATCTGCATTGGGCAGGGTGATGATGCTGGAACTTTTGTTTGGTGCCGTTCCAATGAAATTTATAAAGACAACTGCCTGAAGAAAACATGCAAATTTCCACAATCATTAATGATATGGGGTTGTATGTCAGGTAAAGGTATGGGAGAGATGACAGTCATTACATCTTCTATAAATGCACAAGTTTATGTTGAGATTTTGGACACTTTTCTTATTCCATCAATTGAAAGGATGTTTGGTGATGGTAGCATCATTTTTCAGGATGATAATGCATCGTGCCATAGGGCAAAATCTGTGAAAACATTCCTACAGGAAAGACATATAATGTCAATGGCATGGCCTGCAAATAGTCCGGACCTCAATCCAATTGAAAATCTGTGGTGGAAATTAAACAAAATAGTCCACGACAAGGCTCCAACCTGCAAGGCTGATCTGGCAACTGCAATAAGACAAAGCTGGAGACAGATTGATGATACTGTTTGTATACTGTTTGTCATTAGTTAAATCCATGCCTCAGAGAATTCAAGCTGTTATAATAGCCAGAGGTGGTGCAACAAAGTACTAGTAGTGTTTTTATTTGGTGATTCCATATAATTTTCCTCAGATTTGTGTGATTCCATATTTTTTTCGTCTGTTTGATCTGTAAAAACAGTTGTAATTGACTATAGTTATCTTTCTTTGTTTTGTTTTTTAAGTGTTTTATACAGCCAGAAGTTTGGATTGTTGAGTGAAAATTGTTTTGTGGCATATATGTGCTTGTTTTTTTTTCTACACAATTAAACATTTGAATGAACATCTTCTAAGAGGGGTGATTCAATACTTTTTGCCAGGGGTTGTAAATAAAATGTATTAGTTCTCTTCAATAGGAGTAAAACATTGTAATTGATTGTGTGTTATAAAAATAACTGTTATAATTATAATGCTATGTACAGGGTTATTCATAGAATCGTTTGGATTTAAAATAATAGTCTGGATTTTTTGCCTGATATTCTACATTTTATTATTGAAAAGGTTGATGGTATGTGTGTTAGTGCGGTGCTTTTAAGGCCTGCTAATTTAAACTAAAGTACTGTATAAAAATCTAGGATTATGCTTGTTATTTTCTACGAGAGAAATATGCTGATCTGGCAGCACCAAGAGCTTTTTCTATAACTCAGGAGACTCTCCTTCCATGCTATATGAAATACTGTCAATTTAGTTTGACACCATTTACTTTCAAATTTTTGAGTGGTCTGTTTAAGTTGCGCATATGATCATTATACTATGGTACAAACTTCACCTTCATCATTTTTGTTTTAAGGGAGCTACATCATCTAGACTCTAGTGTGTTATCAGCGCTTCATAATGACGGGCCATTAAAAACAATAATAATAGATCTATATAAAATGACCTTGCGGGCCAGATATAATTGTACATCGGGTAAGATGTGGCCCGCAGGCCTCGAGTTTGACACATGATCTAGAGTGTACCGGAATGTTGATTCTAGGCATTCAGTAGCCCAATCAAGACCTGCAGGGTCAGAAGAAGATATAATTCATGTCGAAAACTCCAGAAGATTATTGAAAAATGCAGTAGTTGATGTGAATGTACACGTAACATGGTTAGCTAGTTATGGGAGGACTGAGGCAGACAAAAGAGATAAAGGTAATGATCTGAAATAGCTTCAGTATGTGGAATTATGACTATATATTTTAGATCTAATCTAAATGTGAGTATTAAATCAAGTGTGTCCACCACTATGAGTAGGTCCTATAACATTCTGATTAATTCCTACTGAATTTTGAATGGACACAACTGCTGTCTTTTTGATCATCAAAATTAATATTAAAATCACCAACAAGTATTGCTTTGTCTAAAGAAGTTGAGAAGTTGATTTGAGATGAAATCTGCAAATTCTGAGAAAATTAGAATAAGGCCCTAACTAGACTTGTTTGTGGATGCTGCCTAGGTTATGTTGGTGTTAAAAACTGAATGCGACACTTTTGTGTAAATTTTTTTTGTGTGATTAAAATAAATTAGTAGCTGCAACAGTGCCTCCTCTGTCATTTAGATGAGGATGGTGTACATAACTGTACCCTGGAGGACTAGCTTCATTTAATGCTAGATATTAGTTCGTTTATTTGTTTAATCCACAGTTCTGTCAAACACAATACATTAAACTCCTGATTGGTTATAATTTCATTTATAGTCAGTTTTGACATGAGAGACCTAATATTCCACAATCCTATATTTAGATCAGAGGTGCTGGCTGTGCATTCAGTCAGATCTATTTTAATGTTAATCAAGTTACTTTCTGAGAATTTCTATATTTTGGTTTCATTGGGAGACAGACTCTCAATTTGGTGGATGCTGAGTGATGACTCCATGCATCTAGCAGATGGACTGTTTAGCCTGTTTGTCTGCTCCCTGGCCTTGGTTCTGGATAGTCACTGGTTAACTATCCTGTTTTAAAACTGACCTTTACTAAAAGAAATTAGAGCAGCACCTTCATGAGTGAGATGGATACTGTTCCACCCTAACAGGCCGGCCTTGACCTCAAAATTGCTCCAATTAACTATAAAGTCCACATTGTTATTGGAGCAACACTGGGACATCCAGCAGTTCAGCGACCATAACCTGCTGTAAGCTTACATGGCCACACAGCATTGGGATGGGGCCAGAGCATATTACAGCATCGGACATTGCCTTCGCAAATATACACACCTGTATAATGTTAATAACATATGACTGTTTAAGGTGTACATCATTAGCGCCTATGTAAAAAAAACTATCTTAGAGAACCTATGCTTTCCTAAAAACCTAACCGTTGCTGCTGTTGCCCCCTAAAGACCTGGCTAATTTCACATGCCTCAGAATAGAGTATCCTATAACCAGAGCCCTTTCAGTTTTCTCAGCAGGTGGCTTCACTGAGGAGAGCAAACGTGTTGGACACATGAAGCGAAGATGAGTGGTGCTCCTGTGGGCGACCCTTAATGTTAGCTTTGCCAGTATGCCACCGAGTCGTCAACCATTCGCTTGCCATATCAGAGAAATTACGTACCTCAATGTGGTTACTGTAGTGTGTGTTCGCAGTTCCGCCAACAAATAATACTGTTGTTATTCGTACTTGATTTCAAATCCTCTTTAGTCACTCTACTGTAGTCCTGTACATTATAAAGACATACTGCCAGGCATTGTTACTGTTTTCAGTCCTTTTTAAGTTTTAATTCACATTTTTTATAACAGATTTATAAATACATATCTCTCCAATAAATGGATGTGTCCATAGAACCAGTCTGAAAATCTCCATGTGCACACACTTGACTCTTACTGATGTATAATTAGAAGAATTTATAATGAAAATAAGAGGTGGAAGAGAATATAATAGGAGAATGGGCAAACGGCAAGTGCTAGATTTATATACAAATAAACACAACAGTTACAGACAATAACTGCATATCGAAATTGTTTCATGCAGTGTAAATGACATGAAAACAGGAATGTAGAAAACAAAATCTACATACCAAAAACTTCAGCCACAAAATTAGCATATTCTCTATTGTTGTTGAAACTTGATTCTAAGAAGCCTTTCCTATAAAACTCTGCTCAAAACACTGCTGGAAGAAGGAACTCAATTTTCAAGAAAAAAAAATTATTCCTTGGTAAGGTAAGTGGTCCTTGGTAAGCTATACAAATGTATTATTTACAATCCAGTAATCTTCCAGAATCCTGAGTCACTCTTCAGTGCTGTGTCCATTTGATACTTTTCAGATCAATACCCTCCTGCACCATCTCCCACAGAGGACTGTAAAATATCAACCAGTCAGAAAAGCTTATAGACATTGCTATTATGTTGAGTCTCACCAAGGCAGTGAACAGGAGAATAAATTACCTCATCTCCCGTAGTCGCTCAACCTGCTGAATGCACCTACTTGCTGTGTAGTCCACTTCCTCCTCTGTAGTAAAGCGCCCAATTCCAAACCTGCACACAATTGATAACTGAAGTTATCCTAAAATGTGTAAACATGACACTAATTAGAAAATAAAAACACCAAACAATGCCCACCGGATTGAGGAATGGGCAAGGTCCTCATCTGTTCCTATTGCTCTCAGTACGTAGGAAGGTTCTAAAGAAGCGGAAGTGCATGCACTTAAAAAGAAGAGACAATTCTTAATTAAAGCAGCAATAAACTTTAATATAATTTCAGTAATGCACAACTCATACTTTATTATTTTCATCAGTATCGGAATAATAACTTACCTCCCAGAAGAAAGTGCAACGTCCTTTAAGGCCATTAGCAGACTTTCTCCCTCAACATAGGCAAATGACAAATTAATGCAGCCTGAAGGATGAGGAAAGGTGTTACACATGACCATAATATTATATCACAAATCCATACATTCCCCATCAAAATAGCAAGCCTAATTCTTTTTTTTGCCGTACATTGAAGTCGTTTGAATTAAAAGATGAATCACACAATAAATAAAACTTTTTGCTGTCATTTAAAATTTTATGCAGATTTCAGTTTTAGCTTTTGTTTAAAGTATCTATGCCTTATAGGCATGAATACTTTTTTTTTACCCTTTATTACCCTGGTGTGCAATGATCGATTGCTTGTTTTAAAATGTATAGCTATAAATGTCTATTCTTGGTTTAAACCCTGGTTGTTGCCTAAAAAAGATAAAATAAAACATCGTTCAGAGTCAGATAATAAATAAAACTAAAAAAGTGTAATATATGTATTCTTTCTGTGCGGCCCGGTACCAATTGACCCGGGGGTTGGGGACCACTGATCTAGAGCATACGATAAAAAGTGTTCACATATCTCATTTAACAAATTTGCTTACTCATTTAGACAAAGATGTTTTTCAATTTATTTTTAGCTTATTAGGCCTTTTGTGTTATAGAATTTTGTAGGCTAAGTCATTAAAATTCATCAATTAACACAATTTGCCCTTAACAAATTGTGCATCTTAGATGTGTTGCATTCGTGACACTAAAGTTTACATCAACAGTAAGTCTTTAGACTAATACACCAAACCATCATTATACATTTTTAAAGAATTTAAACAAATGTCAAAATAATCAAGTCATGTCAGTCTTGAGCTATAACTGGAATTAATGTGATAACAGGAATTAATACGCATTTAATTAATATTTAATCAGATCTTTCGAATTGCATGATATTTCTCAGCACTAGACATTAAATACACTTTCAAAGTAGAGATGTTGACTTTTAAGTACAGTGTGCAGGCATTCTGTCCTTGGTAAACAACATGAAAGCCATAAGAATGTTACTGTAATGTTACCTGTAATTCACGGCACTTAATGAATTTCTGCTCTGCGGTGCAATAGTGCATGCCCAGGGATTTAAGATTGACTTCTCACAAACATTTGAGTATCTTACCTGGATATCTCTGTTCAGGATCTCCATTCATCACAACATCAGGTATCTCCGACATTATCTTCTGCACAAGACGTTTAGCAAGCAGGGAGACCCGGGCATGGTCATACTGTAAGTGGAGTCATTTTTAGGCTTATACATTAGTGTATACAAGACTTACATACATTTTGTCCACTTAACGTAAAGTACTGCACTGGAGTAAATACCGGGTTCTACCTCTATTTCTTGCTGAGCAATCTCACAGGCAGCGCCAAGACCCACAACCAGTGGAGCAGGTACAGTGCCTGAGCGCAAGCCTCTCTCCTGACCCCCACCACTCTGCAATGGCTCGATGCGAACCCTTGGCCTCCTCTTCACATAGAGAGCACCAATACCTAATAATTTACAAAAGTCACAGCTTTCATATTCTAAAATATACAAGTTCTCTTCTCAATGTTTTTCTGAATAAAAACTGATATACCTTTGGGGCCATAGATTTTGTGTCCACTAATAGACATTAAATCCACTTTCAAAGTAGAGACGTTGATGGGGATTTTTCCAACCGCCTGAGCTGCATCAGTGTGAAAGAACACATTCTTGGACCTACAGATTTGACCTAAGAGAGAAATATTAGATAAATAAGAAGGCAATAAACTGCCTTTACAGATTCAGGGTTAGATATGAATAGGAAGGCAGTAATACCCATGATAACCCAGAATAAATACCAGATTAGTATTTATATTAATAATATGATTATTTCATCAGACATTAATCTTGAGAGACAAAACAAAGCTTAATAATATGAATAAATAATTGTAATTGTTTTTTATGTTGATGAAAGTGAAATTACCTATTTCATTTATTGGTTGTTTGACCCCAATCTCATTGTTTACAGTCATCACAGATACCAAGCTTGTATCTGAATGTATTGTTTCCTCCAATTGCTGGGAAAAGCATAATGAAAAAAAAAAAATAATAATAATAATATGAACAATAGGAAATAAAGAAAAACTAATTTCTTAAAATATTTTGATAACATATAAAAAATGTGTCAATGCATCAAACCTGGAGGTCAATCAAGCCATTGTTTTTTACAGGCAGGTATGTTACTTTAAACCCCTCAGCTTCAAGGACACGACAGGAGTCTAGCACACACTTGTGTTCTGTCTGTGTGGTTATGATGTGTTTCTTCTTGGCTTTATAAAAACGGGCCACACCCTGAGGTGAAATTAGCAGGTTAAAAATAATTCTTATGTGTATCATGAACTGTAATTCTTCAGTGACAATAAGCAGTGCTTCAAAGTCACAAAAATCTGTTCTGTATTGTGCTTATTTTACATTAGGTGACAGTTTTACTACATACATACATACATACATACATATATATATATATATATATATATATATATATATATATATATATATACATATACATATATATATATATATATACACATATACATATATATATATATATATATATATACATATATATATATATACACACACACACACACATATATATACATATATATATACACACACACATATACACATATATATATATATATATATATATATATATATATATATATATATATATATATAAATAAAAGAGTCCTTACTTTGATAGACATGTTGTTGGACTCAGTGGCACCACTGGTAAACACAATCTCTCGTGGATCAGCACCAATGAGATCTGCTACTTGCTGTAGAGGAAAATAAACAATAGCAAACATAAAAACTAAGATATTTCACTATGGTTTACAAATCCTAACTTTAAACATGTATTCAAATTTGAGAGAAACAAAGCATTATTTAAATGTTTTACACACACGTTTCCTATAAAATATATTCTGTCCTTTTTTAAACCATTTCAGGTTTTGTAATCTTTTCCTTTTTTTGTCAGGGGAGGGAAAGAGATTACTATGATCTTAATCAAATAACTGACTGCTCACTGCCTTCAGACCAAAAGCATGCACACTGGAGCATTTCTGTTAAAATGCCATCAATTGTCAACTTCGTAGATATAAATCTACACACAGTACACCATAATGACAATGTGAAAGAAGTTTGTATAAAATCATTGGAAATTTATACAAAATAAAAAATGTAAACATAATAATGAAATAAAATTCACATGTACATAAGTATTCATAGCCTTTGCCATTATACTCAAAATTGAGCTCATGTGATCAAGTTTTCACTGTTTTCATTCATTAATGTTTCTACAATTTGATTGGAGCCCACCTGTGGTAAATTCAGTTGATTAGACATGATTTGGAAAGCCACACACCTGTCTATATGTGGTGTGAGGTCTCACAGTTAACAGTGCATGTGAGAGCACAAACCAAGCTATGAACAAAACTGCATTCATTGCTGTGTACCTGTACTATGTAATGACAATAAAGTTCAATTGTTCAATCAATCAATCAATCAATCAATCAATACATTTTTATCTAGTCCAAGAAATTGTCTGTATAACTCTGAAAGAGGAACATATCGAGGCACAGATCTGAGGAAGGCTACAGAAAGATTTTTGCAGCACTGAAGGTCCCCAATGAACACAGTGGCCTCCATCGTTTGTAAATGAAATTTTGGAACCACCAGGACTCTTCCTAGAGCGTGCCCCCCGGCCAAAACTGAATCAACAATAAAGTTAACAAGTTTCCAACGCATTACTGAAAGCTGGGAGGAGTCAACCATCATCTTCAAGCAAGTAATGTGGTCACAAAAAGACTTGAGCAATTGTGATCAAAGATCACTTGAAAGTTGTTTAAATAAAATAAATAATTAAATAAAAGTATTTTCATAGTGAAAGTCAGAACATTAGGGGAAAGCCATAGTAGGAAAGTGATTCAGTGGTTAAGGCTCAGTGATCCTGATCGGAAGGTGTTACAAGTAAAAGCCTCTGTTACTTTTACACACATTGGAAAAAGAACTCATAAGATTGGGACTAAACACCTGTGTAGCCTTAAAAAAAGCACTTATCAATGAGGCTAATCTGGAAAAAGGGTTCAATTTGCTAGGGAACTTAGAGAACTAGGGAACTTGGTAGGGAAAGATTAGATGCTGGAGCAATAGAAAAAGGTTATATGGACTGATGAATCCATATTTACAGTTCAAACAGACCAAAATTCCTGTTTTGCATACCACTATTCTAGACTTTATAGAGCAGCAAAAAGTTTGAGTCAGAATTTACCATTGAAGGTGTATCCCATAAGATTTAAAAGGAATAGAGCTCATCCATGTGCATAACATTCCTGAATATTATACAGGTCTACGTGGACACCTAACACAGAGATGTTTGGCTCAGATGCAAAAAGGAAGGCTGCAATAAGATGGTGAAAATTGCATGGCAGGGATTTTTCTTGTCATGCTGCTTTCATAAATCTACTCTTAACCCATGACACGGTTACAGAAAGTTGTCCAACTGTTGGCAAAGTTTTACTAAAGTAAAATGTACCATTACTTCAAAATTAGTACAAAAACAAAAAATAGAGAGATGTCCATTAAAATAGTGAACAAAAAGTACTTTTCGTGCTTTTTCCACCGCACCCTCACTTTCCCAGCCATAAGCATGAGTCCTGGAGTGTGGATTGCCGTAGTAGTTCACTTGGTAAGGCAGCATGGCATCCAGGACTCTTGGGTCCTGTAAAGACAGACAAAGTACACATTGTCCTTCATAAGAAGAACCAAACAACACTTTGTCATGTGCTACAACTTGCATGGAGATTCGCAGAACCCAATTCAAGTGTACAATAAAGATTTCCCCACAGACATTACACATTAACGCACCACAGTGTGGGGTTTTTTTTTCTTCTGAAGATCTTTTTTGTTTATATTAAATACTTCCCATTGGTGTTGTGGCCTGGAAGTCCATATAGAGTGGCCGCAGTTCATCTTTCTGCAGCTTCCTGGGTTTAATCCTTTCTGTGGAAGAAAACACAGTCGTGACCAAATGTATGATGTTATAATTTACAAACATTCACGATCATCAGTAAACATGACGTGTGTTTATTGTAGATTTTTTTCCTCTAAGCCAGCTTGATAAACAATTTACTTAATGAACTTGAGAAGCCAAACAAGGTTAGTGTAACTTGCTAGCTACTAGCTGTATCAAATCACCTGCGTCATCGTGAGAAAACTGGAAGTTACAAACACCAAGTTACAATGAAAATCATCCAACAAAAGCTAACATTACCTCTCTCTATAATCTCACCGTGTGAGACAATGACAGAACTTTGTGGAGAATTCAGTCGAAGGTTCGAATATGAAATCCCACGTACAGAGCCCAAAAGCGCCCTCACAGCACTCTTACTTATCATATTTACGCGTTTTATTTGCTTTAGAAATAATAATCCGATTTTTTCAAACGACAGCTCACACAATCAAGTCGCAATCGGGGTCCGTTCTGCTCTCCCACTCAGGGGTAGATGTGTAAAGTTTAGTAGGACACCCTACACTTGTAACATTGACATGGAGCACATGTGTACAGTAATGAAACGCGCAAGAGTAGGAAGTGAAGCTGCAAAACACTGAGATGTGGGCGTAGCTCGTCTGTCCATACGCACTCTGATTGGATATTTTTATATGTAGGTGGGATTTTTAATAACGTACAGGAAACACAGTGGTCGTGGAAGTGGAAAAAAAAGTGACCAGCTTTGTCCAATGAAAACTCTCGACCAAGCATGTGATCACTTCCGGCGCGTTCGCGATCATTCTGTATGACGTCACAAAGAATATCGTACAAAGAAGACCGTACTTCCTGGTAAATTATAACAGGGAGCTAGGATTGGGCGATAATTTATAATTATTTTCTTTAAAGAACAGAATCGTCTATCTAGCCACCAATTATAGTATTTTTTTGAAAGCCATCATTGTTAATATTAAATAGACTACAGTGAACTGGGCTTCTTTAAAAAAATGTCTTTACATTTATTAACAAATATTATTTAGACCAAATATATTCCTTTTTTTTTTTTTTAAAGGAACAAGAAAATGTTTCCCCATAAGCTTGTTTCTTCTTTGACTGATCGACTCTTGCTTTAAAAAAAATTCCAATAAAATTCAGCAATTCCAAAATAATGTAGTTGCA
Source organism: Silurus aristotelis (assembly GCF_946808225.1). Taxonomy (NCBI): domain Eukaryota; kingdom Metazoa; phylum Chordata; class Actinopteri; order Siluriformes; family Siluridae; genus Silurus; species Silurus aristotelis. Next base: position 8,029,650 of record NC_139601.1, on the reverse strand, counting down.
CAAATATACACACCTTTAAACGAATAGTTTGTTGAAGCACATTTAGAGTTTAATACAGCATGCAGTCTTTTTGGGTGAGTATCAGCATGGTACATCTTCACTTTTGCAATATTTGCCCACACTTCTTTGCAAAATCACTCAAATTTGTCAAATTGCAAGGGCAATTCCTGTGCACAACCCTCTTCAGATCACCACACACATTTTCATTCCGATTCAGGTCTGGGCTCTGGCTTGGCCATTATAAAACTTTAATCTTCTTCGTGTGAAGTCATTCTTTTGTTGATTTGGATGTATGCTTTGGGTTGTTGTCATGCTGAAAGTTTAAGGTGCTCCTCATCTTCAGCTTTCTTGCAAAAGCCTGAAGGTTTTGTGCCAACATTGACTGGTACTGCATATGGAACTGTTCATAATTCCCTCCACCTTGACTAAGGCCCCATTTCCAGCTGAAGAAAAACAACCCCAAATCATGATGATGCTATCACCATGCTTCACTGTAGGTATGGTGTTCTTTTGGTGATGTGCAGTGTTGTCTTTGTGTTGTTATTGTACAACCATGGTTGTACAAAGTTTCCCAGTAGGGGCAAGATCATTTAAGTAAACAATTTGTGTCAAGTTCGCTCTCAAAATGGCAGTGAAAAATGCACAGCAAAACGAAAATATAAAGATGAACACAGGACATTTTTAACAGAGTAGGAGAGTTTACCGTAATTTCCAGACTATTAAACCCCCCACAATATAAGCCACACCCACTGAATTTGACAAATATTTTTATTTTGAACATAAATAAGCCTACACTGCCTACACTGAAACTAATGAACTTTACACAGGCTTTAACGAAAGACAGTGCCTGTTACATGGCTTGTATCTAAACTGTAGCCTACCAAGAAAGTCATTGTTCACTGTCTTCCTCCTTCCTTTCACAACTATTTATCTTGAGAGTTTTTCTTTTGGCATCGTCATGCGTTTAAAAATCACCATCGGTGAAGCTTTTCTCCCGATGCGGTGCAGCTCAGAACACAGGTGAAGTGCGTTTTTTTATGCCCGGTTGTTTTCAGCATGACGAATGATTCGCATTTCCTGTTGACAGTTCGAGTGAGCGGCAGGTCAAACGTCAGAAGAACCTCATCCATATTTATGATGTGGTGCGGCCCGATTCAGTGGGAGCGCAATTTAATATAAAGAGTTTCATTGTTTCAAAAATGTCTTAGTGACGTTGTTAAAATCTTGTCTCCTGAAAACGACAAACTAAAACGCATGGTATCAGACGTCCAACTGTCCCGCCACACTGTTGAACACAGAATATCGGACATTAACACGGCTATTGAATCAAGTTGCGGCCCGGGTTCGATCCCTGGTCAGGGAACCAACCCCAGCCATTAGGGTTGCACAAGACAGTGTACTCTTAGTTCCGGTCCTAAGCCCAGATTAATGGGGAGGGTTGCGTTAGGAAGGGCATCCAGTGTAAAAACGTGCCAAATCTAACATGCGGATAATATGATAATACGCTGTAGCGACCCCTAATGGGAGAAGCCAAAAGAATGTTTTATTGAATCACAGTTGCACTTTGACTTTCAAACGTGAGTATTTTAGTGTCGCATTGGATGAGAGTTGTATCATACAAGACAAGCCTCAGTTAGAAATATTTGTACAGTCTGTGTCAAACGATTGTGTGATCAAAGAAGAACTCCTTGATCTTGTGCCATTAAAAGACAGAACCTATGGCATAGATGTAAAAGAAACAATAATGGCTGCATTTGCGAAAGCAAATCTGCCCATACCGAAACTAACTGCAAGTTTGTGAGTTTGTGTTTGAGACAGTGCACACAATGTTCATTGTTGAAAATTACTGGCCTGTGGTCTTAGTACTGTAGGAGTCAATTTCTGTCATTATCATGTTGGTGTCTGACATTTACAATAAATCTGGGCAGAGGTAAAATAAAGCAGAGGTGTGTGTAAGAGGAAGAGATGAGTGATGTTAATGTGTGCCCATGTGTATGATGTGGCTCTTTGCGGTAACAGTAAAAAAAAATGTGGCTCTTGGTCTCTGACTGGTTGGCCACACCTGCTGTATCATAACAAAATGTGGAAAAGTGAAACGGTGTGAATACTTTCCAGATGCACTACCTAGACATATGAAGAATATGAGAGATTGTAGTCACATGCACTACACAGTCAATACATACCAGAAATTCCTGCAGCTTCTTTAATGTCCCTGTAGGCCTCTTAGCAGCCTCCCTGTCTTTTCATATATTTTGGAGGACATTTTGGTAATTTTACTGTTGTGCTGCATTTTCTCCACTTGATAATGACTGTCCCTACTGTGCTCCATGGTATATTTATCAAGAGTGTGTAGTCTTTTTGTATCCACAGAATATGTACAAAAGTGAGTACCCCTCACATTTCTACACCCTAAGTAAACGTCAAAACTGTCAAAAGTGTAAATATTTTGTGAGAGCACCATTGTTAACGAACACTGCCTTAATCCTCCTAGGCATGGATTTCACCAACATTTATTAAAATTTCAATCTTTCATGGTGTAAGGTATAGATGGCAGACCCTGCAATTGCCATTGTAACAATGTACAACAACATTGTATCAGTGTCCAAAGCTATGTATGTGGTTTCAAAGTGTTACTTCATGTACACTATATGGACACAATTACTTGGATGCCTGACTTTTCCAGCCCTATATAGTTCTTCCACAAAGTTTAAAGAACCAAACCTGTTTCAGCATGATACCCCTGTGCACAAAGTGAGCTCCATGAACATATGGTTAACATGGGTTGGATGGGAAGATCATGAGTGGTATGCTATTGAGCTATGACTAGCGAACAGCCTTCGGATGAATTGTAGCCCTATTTGCCTGCCAGGCCTCTTAAGCTACACCATGCCTGATTTTACTAACACCCTTGTGTTAGTTAAATGAGCACAAATCTCCACAAGCACACTGAAATCTAGTGGAACACCTACCCAGAGTTCCATAGAGTGGTGATTAGCAGAATAAAAAGCAGAATAAATGGGGAATAAGATTTTCAAAAAGCACATATTAATCTTGATCCACAAGAACATTTGTTCATAAGAAGTAGAATGTGTAGCTTGACAGAGAGAATGGGACGGGACGACGACCCCTCTGCACACATCTGTTGAACCAAAAGTTTACATCCAACCAAATGTTTACGTGTACAGTATTTATTTTTTATTTGTATATGGACAATCTATTTGCACAACCTTCTGTACTGGTTGGCGATACTGTTTTTTTTTTTTTTGCACTAAATGTTGCGCTTGCTGTTTCTTTTGTTAAATTTTTTGATGTAGCACCTTGGTCCTGGGGAAACCTGGGGTTTCGTTTCACTCTATATGGCTAATAAATAATAATAAAGCCTACTTGACATGATTAAAATGTAGTAATTGGATTAACAGTATTATGTCACACAGTCAAGAAATATAGCTAAATTAAGTTGCGTATGAGTATACATAAAGAAAAATATTTGGAGAGATAAAGGTCTACAGAACATTTAAAAAAATAACTTATGATAAAACTTAAAATTAACATGTAACTTACAATGAAAGTGTGTGTCCTTGTGCACTCTACTTACACCAAATTGAGCATTTGGATGGCCTCACTTATGACTCACTGAAGTCCTGGTTAGAGCTCCATAGAAATACCTGATGTCATTTTTCCTGTTTGGCTGCAGCTGAAAAGCTTTTTTAAACAACTACAGCATGGCACAATGTACAACATTAAATATGAAAACACACTACTAGGTATAAAAAAAAAAAAAAAAAAAATTTATATGTATGTGTGTGTATATTACACACACACACACACACACACACACACACACACACACACACAGTGAGGAAAATAAGTATTTGAACACCCTGCTATTTTGCAAGTTCTCCCACTTAGAAATCATGGAAGGGTCTGAAATTGTCACCGTAGGTGCATGTCCACTGTGAGAGACATAATCTAAAAATAATAATAATAATAATCCAGAAATCACAATATATGATTTTTTTTAAACTATTTATTTGTATGATACAACTGCAAATAAGTATTTGAAGACCTGTCTATCAGCTAGAATTCTGACCCTCAAAGACCTGTTAGTCTGCCTTTAAAATGTCCACCTCCACTACATTTATTATCCTAAATTAGATGCACCTGTTTGAGGTCGTTAGCTGCATAAAGACACCTGTCCACCCCATACAATCAGTAAGAATCCAACTACTAACATGGCCAACACCAAAGAGCTGTCCAAAAACACTAGAGACAAAATTGTACACCTTCACAAGGCTGGAAAGGGCTACGGGGAAATTGCCAAGCAGCTTGGTGAAAAAAAGTCCACTGTTGGAGCAACCATTAGAAAATGGAAGAAGCTAAACATGACTGTCAATCTCCCTCTGACTGGGGCTCCATGCAAGATCTCACCTCGTGGGGTCTCAATGATCCTAAGGAAGGTGAGAAATCAGCCCAGAACTACATGGGAGGAGCTGGTCAATGACCTGAAAAAAAGCTGGGACCCCCGTTTCCAAGGTTACTGTTGGTAATACACTAAGTCGTCATGGTTTGAAATCATGCATGGCACGGAAGGTTCCCCTGCTTAAACCAGCACATGTCCAGGCACGTCTTAAGTTTGCCAATGACCATTTGGATGATCCAGAGGAGTCATGGGAGAAAGTCATGTGGTCAGATGAGACCAAAATAGAACTTTTGGGTCATAATTCCACTAAAAGTGTTTGGAGGAAGAAGAATGATGAGTACCATCCCAAGAACACCATCCCTACTGTGAAGCATGGGGGTGGTATCATCATGCTTTGGGGGTGTTTTTCCTGCACATGGGACAGGGCGACTGCACTGTATTAAGGAGAGGATGACCGGGGCCATGTATTGCGAGATTTTGGGGAACAACCTCCTTCCCTCATTCAGAGCATTGAAGATGGGTCGAGGCTGGGTCTTCCAACATGACAATGACCCGAAGCACACAGCCAGGATAACCAAGGAGTGGCTCTGTAAGAAGCAAATCAAGGTTCTGGCGCGGCCTAGCCAGTCTCCAGACCTAAACCCAATAGAGAATCTTTGGAGGGAGCTCAAACTCCGTGTTTCTCAGCGACAGGCCAGAAACCTGACTGATCTAGAGAAGATCTGTGTGGAGGAATGGGCCAAAATCCCTCCTGCAGTGTGTGTAACCTGGTGAAAAACTACAGGAAACGTTTGACCTCTGTAATTGCAAACAAAGGCTTTTGTACCAAATATTAACTTTCTCAGGTGTTTAAATACTTATTTGCAGCTGTATCATACAAATAATAATAATAAAAAAAAATCATAATTGTGATTTCTGGATTTTTTTTTTTTTAGATTATGTCTCTCACAGTGGACATGCACCTACGATGACAATTTCATACCCCTCCATGATTTCTAAGTGGGAGAACTTGCAAAATAGCAGGGTGTTCAAATACTTATTTCTCACTGTAAATAAATAAAAGACAAAACTAATATCAAGACAAATAATAATGGCAAAAACATTTGAGTCCCCCTATTTTTAATTTTAAAAAAGCACACAAATTTAACTTCTGACCTGAAACATGACAAATAAACCAGCATCATGGCTTTATTTGAAATGAACTGTTTATCAAGGACTTTACAAAATCAAGTCTTAATTAGAAAAAGACAATGCATCAAAATCCATGATGGTCTCTATGAACACACAGGATCTCATCAATCATTTTAAGTTTCCTTCAGCTCATGGAGCCCAAAACACTGCATGTAAATATTTAACCAAAGTTACAGGATTTTAATTCATTCAAAAAATTCAATAGTTGTAGTTTTGTGTGGCTAACTGTACATATCTTCTAGTGGATTTCATGCCAATCACAAATACGATGTGTGGAAGAAAACAAACCCTGAAAACTGTATAAACAAGGGGTCAAAAGGCCCACCAAGAAAGAGAACAAAATAAAAAGGCTGTACATACAAATCTACCACATAAACTGCTTTAATGCCCAGGTGATTTAAGGGCAAAACATACACAAAGGTGTCAAAGCTTGCAGGAATTTAATCTTAATATTTAGCCAAAATTATTAAAAAGAGAAAGCTGGAAAACTGAAGCTTAAGGAATCACCGACGAGTAGGCATAAGAAGCTGTGTAGCTTGTACTGACTCAGGGAAAAGGTTGTGGTATGTTGGCAGAGGGACATATGCTGCTTTGATCATTTTACCTGTTTAAAAAAAAGAAAAAAGTAAAAAAAAAAAATTAAATAAGAATTACAGTGTCCAAAATGTTATTTACCATGTACTGAATTTGACATAGCACTTACCTCCAAACCAACGTCCATGTAGTGCACTAACAGCAGCCATTGCAGCAGGGATGCTTGGGCACTTTACATATACATTTCCCTATTTTATATATTTAAAAAAACAAAAACAAAAACAACAACTTATTTTGCCATTTTCAAAAATACCTTTAAATAAATTAAACATTAAACAAAGCCATAAGGCCATTACAGCATAAAAAACAAACATACATTATATATATAAGTATATGTTTATATATGTATATAAGTTTATAGTCAAGCAAATTGATTTTGGGGGAAAAATATTTTTTTAAACATATGCATTTTTAGAATCAAAATAATACTTGGCTCCAGTTTCTTCTAAACCTACTACTCTGATTAGTACTAAACACAGTTTAGAGAAAAGAAAACCAAAAACTGGAAGAAAATAACATTTCTAAATAATAAATGTGAATTTTTTTTGCCATTTAAAACAAACATATTTTGCATGAGATTAACATTGCTTGGTCATTCTCAAAATATCCCACCACTTACATCTGCCAAAGACTATACTTTTGCATATTAATCCTAAGTGCTAATATACCAATGAGGGCATGAATACATTTTATAAAGATCACATACCTCAGTAGATTTCTTGTCCACATATATATGAATCACTCCACCATGTTTGTTACATTCTTCAATCACATCATCTTGTATTTCAATATCCCACCCATGGTCATTCTCCCTATCAATAGGACAACATGGACATATTGAGCTTGACAGTAATGTCAGTATATATACATGTATACATTTTCAAATGTTGTCTATGACACTTACGAATTTGGATCAAACATGTTGGAAAGTTGGAAGCAGTGTGTGGCAATAGGCTGAGATGGTAGATTGAGAGGTTGATTTGTATTTTGTAGGTTGACATTGATATTGAAACTTAATCCAGGATTCATAGCCGCTAGAACAATGAGAAACAGAATATATAAAAAAATAAAAACAAAAAATGGAATACTAGTTGCATTAAACGGTTATTTATTTAAAAAAAATACCTGTAGCTGCTGCCATTGCCACCATGGAGTTGCTCATCTGAAGAGCCTGCTGTGCAGCAGGAGGAATTTGCAGACCAGTCCCTTCAAAAAAAACCCCCAAAAAAAACAAAGAAATGTTAATTCTCTCAGTCTTTGGCAGCTGTTCCTCAGTAACAATTAAAGGCATCAGAAAAGTTTACCTTCAGCCAGCCTGGCCATTAGCTGCAGCCTCCCAGTGGTGCCCAGGTCAATTCCAGTCCTTTCAAGTTCATCATTATCCAGGAAAGAGCTGGCAGTAGAGGCATCAGTGCGCTCAGTCACATGACCCACTTTCATTGGCCTGCCAGCCAATTCAAAGCCATTTAGCTGTTCTAAGGCTTTCTTTGCACACTCCGCATCAGAAAACTGAATAAAGACAAAAATAAATCAGCTACACAATTATTTTCACAGCTTTTAAAAATTTTTGAGCACTATCTTAAATAGAAACTGTGTTTTTACTCTTACGCACCGTGATAAAGCCATATCCTTTGGATCGTCCCGTTTCACTATCCATCATAAGCTGAATACTATCAATCTGTTTGGAAGACAAATGCAAAGAAAAGCAGTCAAATACAGATGTTTGATCAAATGACAGTACAAGCATAAAGCAAAGTAAGACAGATAAGCCATGAGCTACAGCCTTGAACAAATAAAGACTTCACCCGTCCAAATGGCTCAAATATCCCTCTGAGCATGTCCTCTGTAATGTTAAAATGCAGCGAGCCAACATACAGCCTCATAGGTCCAGCACTGCCTTTCTGAAGGTTGTTGGCCATTGCAGCTGCTCTGTTCTTTTCAGCCTAGAAAAGAGCAACAAGAACAAATACACTATCGTGGGGTAGATTTACAGGCATTCACATACAAATTGTACACTCATTTTCTCTCTAAAGATGTTTTGGGACAATTTCCATCGTTAAAAGCATTATACAAATAAAACCACAAATCTTATGTAATTATCTGCTGTATAACAATGCTTACCTGTGAAGCCTGAACTATGATTGGTACTCCGAGAAGCCTTTGGCCAGACAGACCAATTGCAAGTGGTACAGAGGTGGCATCCACAAATTCAATGTAGGCAATTCCCTTAGACCTTCTGGAGTTTCTGTCAGAGATCATTCTCACATCTCTCACCTATTAAATAAAGACATGTGTTAAAACCATACAAAAAAATTTCAGAATTTCGAGGAACTGGCTCACCAAAATGATGCTGAGCTACTGACTTTCCCCACAGCAGAGAAGAATTCTTCCAAATCCCGTGGCCGAATTCTGGCGGCAAGCTGCATGCAAAAAACTGTGCGGGCATCTCTTTCCTCTGGTGTGAGATTATCTATAGGCTGTCTGTAAAAGAAAAAATAATTACAGCAATCCTTCAGTAGACATCATTAAAGAAAATAAAAATAAAAAGCTGGAGCTTACCTGATAGGACTTTTATCTCGTCTAAAAGGGCTGCGACTCCTAGATTTTTTCCGGCTGCATGAAAGACATTCTGTTAGTATTTCTAACACAATTTTTCACCTTCGACTCATACACTGAACGGTCAACTACCCACGCACAACAAAAATAGTATCATAGAAACCTTAGTTTGATGACAGGCAGTGGGCCAGTCTTCCCCCTGGAACCACCATTAAATTTCAGGCCAGAACTGTGATTTAAAAACAAGGTTTATCTCAGCAGCGACTACTATCGGTCCACTGCTAATGGTAATCATGAAACTTTTAAGTTTAATTTGAGACACCAGGCAAAGTTTGATCATTTTACCATTTCATTGAGAGCCAAGCAGCCATAATTACATATTCGCACAAACAATTATGAAGAAAATGTGGTTTTGTGAGATTCACACAAAAGGTTTTTGAATAAATACACCTAAAAGAAAATCAGTAATAGAGAAACTGTAAAATCTAAACAAAAGGCAGACTACATACAAAGTTGTTTTGAAGCGTCCTCCACGCTCCCTGCTCCTGGAACGGCTGCGTCTCCTTTCTCGGCTCCGACTACGTTTCCTTTCCCGGCTCCGGCTCCTCTTTCGCTCACGGCTCTTCTCCCGGCTCCGGCTCTTTTTTCGGTCCCGGCTCTTGCTTCTCTTTTTCTCCCTGCTTCTGCTACGACTTCGGCTCTTCTTTTTCCTTTGTACATAAGTTTGTATATGTCAATTTGCACGTTAACTCCAATGTAATCTGCTGGTCATGACTGCAATTCTGCAGAAACACTTACAGCGATTTTCAATTTATTCCATTCAGGTCTCTAAAAGAATATATAAATTCTAATTCAGCACAATCACAATAATTATTTGTTTAAAATATGTAAAAAGAAGACAGACTTACTTCTTGCTCCGTTCTTCATGCCCATTGGAACTTATGGACTTGGTCTCATCCTAAGCAGGGTCGATAGAAGAACATCATGAGGAGGACGGCGTAACATTGCAAGTCGTAAGGATAAGGGGGAGTGGGAACAAAAAAGAATATAATATGGTCATTAAATATGTGTACTTTACAAAATTTGTGGAGGAGAGTGACAGAAAAGGGTCATTAGAACCACAAGGCTGCCGTTTTCTTCCTTCCTTACTAATGCTTATGCTGCGTATGTGGTACGGTGAGTAAGTCAAGAGCTAGTTCTATGCTGTAAATGTAGAAAATTGCATATTTAGTGATTTCCTTCTTAAAGCAGCCTGAAAGGTTCTGTACCAAGGCTATCTGTGCCTATAAGACCCAAAGTGGCAATGCTAGCAGCCAGCCACTAAGTGAGCTCCTGTGGTGGATGCCATTCCAGTGATCTTCACCCCATTTGCCTTCGTGGATTGTAAGAGTTCGATGCCACCTCTGTCACACATCTCGCCCTGAAGCAAACAGGGATTCACACGGCTTAGTAATATCGACTCCCGAAGAACATCTAAAGCTGAGATGTTCTTTAATCTACCTAACAATGTGCATGAGTGCCTTAAAACAATGTGGCCATTTGCATTCAGTAGAAAAGGTCTCTTTTGACTGAAAACTTTAATAGGCAAAAAGCCATCATTTTCTTTATCTGAGACCAATGAAATAGCCACACATTGGTATATGAAAGTCAACTGCATGCATAAATGCTAAATACAATGAATTTCCAGTTAATTACATCAATGAGTTAATTATAGGTTATGATGTACATCTTTGTTTATTTCCAATCCTGTCAAAAACATGGAGTGCATGGAATTGCTTGTATGGCATGTCTATACTTTTAACATAAAAGCCATAATGAAATTACTTAAGGCATGCAAATTAGAATTATCCTTCAATAGTGACTTTTAAGTTATACTCAATACCAAATGTAAGGGTAGGTGCTAAAATTACCATGCATACAAAAGTGTGAATAGTCTCCATGGACTTCATACCAGCACTTAAGTTCATGTGCATCCACTGATTTACTTTCTCGGCACCAAAAGAAAAACAAATCTAATCACCCTAAATATTTTCAACCATGGGTACCACAGTACATCAATATATGGGGCAATTACTACCTTCATTTTTTTGACAGTTCACACTGGAATTCATGGGAGTAGAGGTGAGATATAGGCATGTCTACAAAAAGAGATAGATGGGCATTTATTCATTGAAACCACTATCATATAAACAAAACACATGGTATATATCTGTACATAAACTAGCGAAAACATGGCGTAGACTGGATTGCACTTTCAATTACATGTAATAGTTTAGAATAAATAAAATACCCTATTTATTCGTGGCTAAATGAAAATACCCACCTTTTTAAAGGGCGCCTCAAGCATGGCTTCGATGTCAAAGTCGTCGGCCATGATGTCGGAGATCTGCGTATAAAAACAAACACACAATTATTGTACATATTTATAAATTACACTGACATCGTTCTCCTCCAAGACACAGTTTATAATCCGCGATCACAATATTTTTAATGCTCGAGTACAATGAAAGGTCAAAACTTTGTGGACAAATTTGGGAGCGCGGAAAACTCCGACATAACTTATAGCTATGCTATATATGGCTGACTAGCTAAGGTTTCTTCGACACGCACGCATGCAACTCAAATATACCACAAGGTCAAATTTTGTAAATTAGCAAACTAAATTGCATTATAAATGAACATTTCTTTGAATATTAGCCTAAAACATTACTCTGATCATATAAAAGCGATTTCCCAGACAAAAAATACGGCTTAGCAAGCTAGGCCTCGGTGCTAACTGCGATGTGGGCAACAGGCTAACAACTAACCAGGTAAGATTAGCAAAGAAAACAATGCAAATATGATATTTGGCTTATAAATTTTTGCTCATGTTCATAAATAATGTATTTACTGCTGACAAACCATTAATTAGTGGATTATCTTTATTTAATGTCAACGTCTCCGTTTTTCCGCCTTACCGTGTTACTGCGGCCTGCTAGATTCCCCGTTTAAACACAGCCTTCTTCACTATAGATCTCTTACAGTCTGATTTCTCCAATGCCAAAAGTGGGCAAAACGCGTATTATTTTTTATTTTTTACAACCGTTGCTTAAACAAATATTACAATTAATATAGAATTATGTGCTAGAATAGTATTCTGTGTCCGACTTCTCCGTCAGGCTGTGGCGTGCTGATGGCAAACTATTATGGCGCACGAAAGGTCCTTGTTGCATAAGATGCATTTCGGGATTGACCCACTAGAGGCGCTCACGATCACTGCGTCGGGGGCAGTTTCCTATCCACCGCTACTGTTTCGATTGGCTGGTGGACTCGCAGTCACGTACATTGGATATAAAAAGCCTACACAACCTTTGCAGTTTTTTTTTAAATATAAAGACAGAAATGACCACACACATGTCAGACATGTTACATCTTTAATTTGATCTTCCAACAAACATAAATAAATATTTAATAATTGGGAAACATTTAAATAAAAATCATCTTTAACACACTTATATAAGCACAAGTCTGCACACCCCTTCCAATTAATACTTTGTGGAAGCACAGTTTACCTTTATTACAGAATCAAGTCTTTGCATGGGCGTAAATCCCAATAATAATAAAAAAAAAATCGCACTCTCTATTGTGAAAAATATATTTATGTATACCTAAATAATTGTGTAAGTAGAAAAAAATGTAAAAGCAAAAAATGCATTTAGAAACAGTTGAGTTCCCCCTCCCCTTCTTCACAGTGGTTTGACCCACTGCCTGCTTTCCCAGTTCATCTCACCTGCTCTACACACACGAGTCAGGTGTGTGTCTGCTGCTCAATTAATGTTCAGCTCCATTAACTAGGGTATTTTATTCACTTTAAATAAAGCGATTCTGTAGATTAAAAACATATCTTTTTAGCAAAGCCTACACATAACACACATCACACACATCACATCACAACCTTGTGCTCCAGAATATATGATTACATGCACATTATCAACTCGTGCTGTTAATATCATGAACAGCAGCTACGCTAATTCCTCTCCACTGCTTCTCTTTCTCTCCCCATCCCGAGGCATCCTGAGGTTTGGCCAGCTCCAGTCACGTCCCACCTCGTGAAGATTATGGACCTATGGATGATCATGGAGAAGTAGATGCCGAGTGTTTAAAGGCGCTGGCATGGAGAAGCTGATGCTGGATCTATGATGATCACAAATTGTTCTGTATTGTTGAAAGATTTATGACCAAACTCTTGATGTCACCCATATGAGGATGGGTTCCCCTTTGAGTCTGGTTCCTCTCAAGGTTTCTTCCTCATATCATCTTAGGGAGTTTTTCCTTGCCACTGTCGCCACGGCTTGCTCATCAGGGACAAACGCACACCATTCACCTTCACTGTTGTTTTCTGTAAAGCTGCTTTGAGACAATGTCTGTTGTGAAAAGCGCTATACAAATAAACTTGACTTGACTTGATTCTCTTTAATGTAGTTGATGCAGACTCAATTCATAAATTAGTTGCGGCCAAAAAATTAGCGATGTAATGTTCCATGAATCTGCTATATTGGCGATTAAAATATGACTTCTCTAGTTAACGTTAGCTTGTTTACAATAGCTTGTAGCATAGTGCACTGCAGCTAACACGCCAAAGCCGTTTCCCATGCATCGTTTTATTTGGGACGACTTGGCATAATCTTAACTTAACATTAACACACAATAAGCATATTGTTTATCTATCTACTAAATGAGCACTGTGCTACTTTCGAACTGACCCCATTGTATTTTTTTTGTATTATCAATTTCTATTCTGTTCTTAAGTGTCTTAATTAATTTTAAATACAATTTTAAACCTTTTTTTAATTCCTTGTTTTTATTGTTGTGATTATGTTTTTATGATAGTTTTACTTTCTTTATGTAAAGCACTTTGAATTACCATTGTGTACGAAATGTGCTACAGTATAAATAAATAAGATCAGATAGATAAGATGAGGGGGAGTGGTGGCTCCAGGGCAAGGCCCTTAACCCTCTATGCTCCGGGGGTCCCTTACGAGGAAAATATCAAGGTCCGTGACGTCGGAGTGACGTGGGGCCGCCTTCCCGTGGGCTCACCACCTGCAGGAGGGACCGTAAGCGACGGTGCTGTGAGGATTGGGCAGCAGTCGAAGGCGGGGGCCTGCTTAGACTGCTGCCCCCGCGACCTGAATTACGGATAAGCGGGAGAAAATTAATGAATGATGAAAGATAAGATTAGATAAAATGATGCCGAAAAGGAAAATGGACATAAGATCATTTTTCAGTGCACCTTAACCATATCTTTATAAGTACAATTTTACTGTATTATTTGTGTCCCCTTCAAAAATTGCTCATGAGAAATTTTTCTATTTATTGTCCACCCCTACTGTTAAATGAAATTTACGCCCATGAGTCTTTGTAAATAAGTGTCTATTGACTTTACACATCTAGACTTTGGACTTTTATTCCACTTTGCAAAAATGTAAAGTTCCTTCATATTGCCTTGGTATCTTGTGTGTACATCTCTTTTTAGGTCATTCCATAGTCTTGATGGGATTGCGTTCTGGGCTCTGGCGGTTCTATTCCACGACTTTATCCTTTTCCGAAGTCATGCCTTCGTTGGTTCTGATGTTTGGCTCATAGCTATCAAATTATGCATGTGTAGAATTTTTTTGATCCACTGTAGATCATGTTCTCAGATAGCAGCAACTATATTTGCTATTTTATGTTAACTTGTGCTTTATTTTTTATGGAAGGTGTATTGCTCCTATCAGGCTGAATACATTCATAGTATGTCATTTCATTTCATCATTTCATCTTCTCCCGCTTATCCGTAATTCGGGTCGCAGGGGCAGCAGTCTAAGCAGATTCCCCAGACACTTCTCCGTGTCCAGGGATCGGGCTGTCAAGGCCCCCGCCTTCGACTGCTGCCCAATCCTCTCGGCACCGGTCCCTTACGGTCCCTCCTGCAGGTGGTGAGCCCATGGGAAGGCGGCCCCACGTCGCTCTGACGTCACGGTCCTTGGTTTTATTTTTCTCGTAAGGGTCCCCTGGAGCATAGAGGGTTAAGGGCCTTGCTCAAGGGCCCAAGAGTGGCAGCTTGGCGATACCGGGGCTTGAACCCCCGACCTTCCGATCGGTAACCCAGCGCCTTAACAGCTGGAGCCACCACTCCCAATCTTCATAGTATGTATGTATTCATATTTTTTGCATACTTCTTACGGCAGTGGTGAGCAAACTTCAGCCCATTTAGTGGTTTAATCTGGCCTGTTTAGTATTTACAGAATTGTCCTAAAGACTGCATTCATTTTGCCTTTTTTTTATGATATACCCTGCATTTCCAGTTGATTCCACTGATATTCATTCTTCACCTTTGCAAGTGAATTGAGCATAGACCAACAGTGCTGAGTTGTTATACAAGGACTTTACAGCTAAATATATTTTTCACTGCAGTCTGATCAAAGGCTGTTTGAATTATTTTATATGAATTATTAATCTGTATGCGGTTTTCAAAGCCACCTTTTTTCCACCAAGCCTGCAATCAATGCGAGAAAAGGTGATTGCTAATCTCTCAGCAGTAGTCAATTTACAGGCTCAGCAAAATATTTGGGTGACCAGCAACATCTTTCCCAAAATTGAATGAACGTTTTGCTCAGTTTTAGGTAATGGGTTTCACGGGTAATTTACACACACCTGCTATTGGCCTGGCCCATAGGTTAAATTTTAAAACCAAGTGTGGCCCCTGAGCTATACAAAATAGCCCACCCCTTTTCTAAGGTCATAATGACTTACATCCTAATGTTAAAACATTCACATCAGCATGCACAATAAGTAAATATCAATGAATGCAAGCTTCTTAATTTAATACAAAATACAAAAAAGTTTCCAGTGTAAAAATAGACAAAGCAATTAACTACATTTTACATTTTACAATTTGAATATATACTGCGATAGTGTAGACAATTTGTCATTAGAATCTTGTCAATGTTACTTACCGTAATTTCCGGACTATAAAGCGCACCCTTATATAACCCTGAATTTGACAAATATTTTTATTTTTAACATAAATAAGCCGCACCTGTCTATAAGCCTGTCTACACTAATGTACTTTTCACAGGCTTTAACGAAAGACACGTTACACACGGTGTAGCGGGTGAAATATGTTGCGCTTCTATTAGGAGCATAGCGGTATTTTGGGAATAGCATGCACTGCATTCTTCCGGTATTACTGCGTGTGTGTAAGAATGAGGATTATTTCCTTATTATTTTCTGATGCTCATTTCTAAGTTTCTTTGACTAACCCATAACGCTGTTGCCAAGAAAAATAAAAAAGCAAGAGTTTTGGAAACCTGTCTGTGCTTATATGATTTCTGTTGCAACTGGAGTTTTAGTGAGCTCTCCCTTAACCCAGACCCAAACGTGCTACAATGGCTTGTATCTAAACAGTAGCCGACTGTGTTCCTCCTTCCTTTCACAACTACAGTGGTACCTTGACCTACGAGTGCATTAATGTACGAGTTTTCCGAGGTACAAGCGGTCACTCTGTCGATTTTCTTGCTTTGTTACGCAAGCAAAAAATTTAGGTACGAGCTTAAGACGCCGCTGCTAGATGGCGAAGCGAAGTTAGAAAACGAAGATTGTGACGAAAATTAAGATAAGCAAAGAAGAAAAAGTTAAAATTTTAAAGTTTAGGGATACGTACGTGTACAGGAGTGATAGTAAAAAACGAGTTTTCCCTCCGCCTCCGCTTATCGCCTCTACCCCCCCTCCACACACACACACACACACACACACACACACACACACACACACCACCGGCGTTTTCGTTAGCTCAAGTCGTCTCATCTCCATAGAAGATACACTGAATAAAACCTTATTATATCTTTACATACTCTTTCTATTATGTTTTTATACAAGATTTGTTATTTAGAAATGTATTTTCCAATTTAATAACATGACATTTTGAGGGTTGGAACGGATTAATGCCATTTTAAGTATTTTCAATATGGAAAACTGATTTGATGTGCGAGCAAATTGAGATACGAGTAGGGCAAGAGTGGTACCTTGGTATTTCTCTGGGGAGTTTATATTTTGTCATCGTCGTGCGCCACCGGTGGAAGTTTTTCTCCCGATGCCGTGCAGAACGCAGGTGAAGTGCGTTTTTTTTTTTTTTTCGTTCGGAAAAAATAACATTGGTCTAATGTTATGGGGTTCAGTTTTTTGGTTTGAAATGTGTGAAACCGGAAAAAACCCAGGAAAAATCCATAAATTACCGCTTCAGTGTTTAAGCCGCGGGGTTCAAAACGTGGGAAAAAAGTAGCGGCTTATAGTCCAAAAAATACGGTAAATGGATTTCAGAATGGATTTTGTTGGGTTGTTGGACAGTAATCTGTTAATCACTGGCAGGCGGTTCAGCTTGAGGGAATGCTTGTAAAATATGTTCATCTATGATGCTAGTTTTTTCCTTGTATGGACAGTCTTCATGGAAATTCATTCATCCAGCCTCGGTAGTTATTATTCTATTCTTTTCTACTGCATTAGGGGAAACACACACACACACACACACACACACACAGTTAAGCACATAAAAAATAATATGCCTCTGTAGTGCTGATTGATTGTCTGTTGCAAGTAAACTATCTACATATTTTTCCTAAATTGCAGAAAAAGATAGTCTATTATTGTTAGTGAGAAAACATTCACATCAACTTGCACAATAATTAAATATCAATGAATGCAAGCAGCTCCTAAATTTATAACAAAAGTAAGAAATTAGCTTGTCAGTGTAAAAACAAACAAGGCAAGCAACTGCAATCAATTTAACATTTCATAATATAATACAACCAGAGAGACGGTTGACAATTTGTTATTAGACTCCATGGTGGAAGTTAATTAATAACTGACAGAGGGTTCAGCTTGAGGGGGTGCTTGCAAAAATGAAACTGTTCATCTATGATGCAGGGATTTTTCCTTGTATGGACAGCCTTCATAGAAACTCATTCACCCAGCTCTTAAGCTCACACACACACACACACACACACACACACACAAACATGTGAGTGTAGACCAGCAGTTGAAAAAAAGAATATGTATATTTAGTATTTGGCAAATGCCAGTTCCAGACCAACTTACAATTATCTGCTTTATACAACTGAACAGTTGAGGGTTAAGGACCTTGCTCAAGGGCCCAGTAGTGCTGGTATTCTCGCAATCTTCTGATCAAAAGTCCAACATCTTAACCACAGAGCTATCCCTTCCCATATGTCTCTGTAGCACTAGCTACATATTTTTCCTAAAATCAGACGAGAGCTTGGCTGGGTCAATGTGGAGTACAAATACCACTAACACGTCTTTTTAATATATGAAATGTTTGCATATAATTGACAGTTTAATAGGTACACAGAGCTAGAACTTATACAATCTGCCAGTCCTTAAATCAAGCAAACCCTTATAAAGGTCATAATGGATCCACATTTATGTTGCCAATGTAATCAATGATGCACTGTCTGAGAAACGATGTGTGTAAGGGCTTCATGAACCAGACAGACAACCTAGTGAGGATATAAGCCAAGTTGAACTGACCATTCTGGGTCAATTACGGTCTTATAACACATGTAGCTAAATAGAACACGTCTCTTAACCCAGAGATCCCTCATGTCTGTGTTACCTTCTGGTTCTCCCTTTTAGTTATGCTGCCATAGCGAGTCTTGCCGGAGTCCAAACTGCACAGTGATATTAACTTTCATACAAAAATAAGGACACTTAATAATCCATATCCTTCTCTTTCTGTCACCCTCTTCTCTCTCTCTCTCTCTCTCTCTCTCTCTCTCTCTCTCTCTCTCTCTCTCTCTCTCTCTCGGTCGAGTTAAACATGCTCCTGAGGCTCCAGTGACCACTGTTTCTGCCCCTCTCCCCTCCGTGGATCTTCCCACTTCGTCCAGGCCTGTCTCTGGATAGTGTTCTCTTCGACTGGAGGCCACTCTGTGCAGCTTGGGATGCTTTCTCATCAACGCCTTGAGTGGTTCCATGAAATTCCGGAGTAAGAACGGGCACTTTAAGGATGGATTGGACTGTAGTTAATGTCAACAGTCTCCTACATTGACTCAGGACTACTTTTCGCTTCTGATCATCATCACTGTACCCCGAAAGCCAGATAACCCCCTGGCCTCTCTGGTTGACTCCACAGGGACCCTCAAACCATAAAACAATCCACTCTCGAAACTCGGCTCCAGTATGACTGTTTGTGACACACACACACACACACACACACACACACACACACACACACACACACACACACACACACACACACACATGCACAACACAATGGGGCACTCTTTTACTAATCAAACAGATAAATAAGATGTTCCACATTCCACGACATTAACCCATACCTTGTATGTATCTCCTCTCCAATTATAGTGGTACTCTAAAAGTCTTATTCTTGTAACCTTGTTTAAATGTTGTCTCTTCTGTTAAGGCTTGACTGACTTAAAATTATCTTCGCTTTATTCTTTCTTTCCTAACAAGGGTGCATTGTATACATCAGAATACAACATTGTATTAATATCAGTTATACTTTAATTACTGATCTCTGTATGTTAATTTACCCCTGTTCTAATGCTGTAATTTCTTTTCATGTTTAGTATCCAAATGACCACAAAATTATCTGTTACTTATTTTTCAAACAATGGTGCATTTTCTTTGATCACGAAAGGTACCATACCATCTTAATACACTTTGGATCAAACTTTAAAGTCCTCCAAAGCAAGTATAGCCCGGAAACCATGCCCACAGACGCATGAACAAAGGGAGTTTTTCCCTCCAAGATTTCAGGCCATAGCATTGGCCATTCCCCCAAAGATGGGTGGGGTTCAGGACCTTTAAAACACCTTGTACCCAACTAATCAACGTTCAGTCAAAAAAAGCAAGCTCGCTCACTTGGCTCGACCGGAAAGGCTTGGACTCCCGGGGCCCGAAGGCCCGGAGAGTCGGACGCTTAGAACAGCCCAGCAGCGACTCTTCGGGACGAGATCTCAAATCTTTTTTGAGATCTTCCAGCAAGCTTTATCTTCAAGAACAACAACTGCTCTGATCTTCAGGAGAAGCTGGAAGAACATCTGTCTCCATCCTAACCGACTCGTCAAAGATTCTTTTGTCTACCGCATCCAGACTTTTGTGCAACAAGCCAATGCAAGTAACTGGTTTACCAACTAATTTAGATGCGTGTTAAGTTTGAACCCCTTCATATTAAGGCAAATTTAAATTTCCGTGACGATTTCTCAGTTAGGATGTGATTAATTTTGAAGCTTGCTATTCCTTTCCTTCCTTTCTCTCCTTTCTTCTTTTCCATTCTCTTCCTCTTTTTCCTATTTTTAACTTCTTGTTTATTTTAATTTTAATTTTCTTTATTTCTTTTTGTTTCTTTGTTTGTGTAGTTAGTTTTATGTTGTGTTTGTCTCATTCATTAAACGCTGAATTTTTCACAAGTGATTGTGTCTGAGTGCCACATTTTAAGGCTCCTGCAACATTCGATCTGAACTACATGCTCTATTAATTGAACGGTATAAAGTAAAGGGGGGTTGCATCTTTCTCGGCCGGGGAGATACCTCTTTTATAGAATTAATATAAAATTATACTGTTTGTTCGCCGGACGAACAGACCAATAAGTGTAACGTTAATTCCATTACCGTCGATTCAACTTAATTTAAATATTTAGGAGTAACTACAACTTGTTATAATTACTTATAAATATTCCCTTTTCTTTGCGAGCTAAATTCGCTACATATAATGGTGGTGAATGCGGGCAAACTGTTATTTAAGCTATATACTCATTTTATCTTTGTCAATGGTTTTTCCCTCTTCTCTGTGCTTCCAACTATATACTCAATTTTACTGTATTGTAAGTTTGTCCCTCTTCTCCCCCAGTCGCTACACGGCGCAACCCAGATGAGGATGGGTTCCCTCTTGAGTCTGGTTCCCCTCAAGGTTTCTTTCTTATGCCATCTCAGGGAGTTTTTCTTTGCCAGTCGCCACCGGCTTGCTCATAAGGGGCAAACTTACTTATAAAGAACATATTCACTTTTAATCACCACATTATGTGTGTAAAGCTGCTTTGAGACAATGTTAATTGTTAAAAGCTCTATACAAATAAAAATGAATGAATTGAATTGAAATTGAAGAGTAGGTGCTAAATTTACCATGGATACAAAAGCATAAAAAAGTCTCCAAGGACTTTGAAGCTATCTTATTTATTGTTATTTTTCAGAAAATTGTCATTGTCATAAAATTTCAGCCAGTGTTATTTATATGCATTTGGTGATCTTGGGTTGTTGTACAGTAATGTGAGAATTAGTTACTCACTGACAGACTTTTCAGCTTTATTTCCCCAAATTAAAATTTTTCCTTGAGGGAAAATTTTATTTGGATTTTACTGTTAAAAAGGTCCAAAGTACAAGTTGCAACCTTAAAATTGGTAAAGAAGATTCAAGACCTGCCATACTGCATTTAACTTGAGTTGCAACCTGTAATTCCACCATTTAACCAACATAAATCCAAAAAATACTTGTTGACTTGTTTTTTCGAATACCTCCTATACGAACTGCCTTTCACATTTAAAGAGTGACATCAATTTAACACTGTAAAGTAAATTAATTTATATCAATATTGGTTGGAGAGAGATGAATGTACTAGCACAGTGCTCTGTTAAGTAAAAAAAAAAATAAAAATAAAAAACTACAGGAACATCATACTAATCACTGTTTTAAAAATGTAAACATCAATCTTAGAGTCATCCTTCATATATCATTAGCTATCTTGCGTGTTTCTAATGCTACTCTCTATGGTGCACTGTTTTTTTTGTACTACAAAAAGCCATGTATTTGTCAATTTTCTGAAGTGGGAAATAACTTTTCATCTATCTATCTATCTATCTATCTATCTATCTATCTATCTATCTATCTATCTATCTATCTATCTATCTATCTATCTATCTATCTATCTATCTATCTATCTATCTATCTATCTATCTATCTCACTGAATGATCTGTGTAAAGCTGCTTTGAGACAATGTTCATTGTTAAAAGTGCTATACAAAAAAAAAAATTTAATTGAATGATTAGAAATTTGAAATATAACTGCGGTGGGGGCTGGCATGGGTGAGGAGACAAGCAGTGAGAATCAGACACCGGTTCTACATCTAATCTGTGTCTAATCTGTGTTCTCCTATGCAGAGAGCGGGGGTAAAGGATACGTGGGGAGAGAGAGAAGGGAGCCTCGTGAAAGAAACATTGAGAAACATGTATATGCGCGTGTGAGAGAAAGCGCGAAAGTAAAAGTAAAATAAGACTGGGTCTGCCAATAACTTGTCACTGATCCACTGTGCTTCCTTTTCTGAACCGAAAGCTCTCCTACAATAACTATTCAGTTGAAATATGAAAGCTTGTCAGAGTAAGATATAAAATGGAAAAGGGAAGCCAATTTCCCTGTAAGCACTTTTAATAGGAATGTACAAATTAATGTGAGCATTCTTCCGGTATTACTGCGTGTGTGTAAGAATGAGGATTATGTCCTTATCATTTTCTGATGCTCATTTCTAAGTTTCTTTGACTAACCCGTAATGCTGTTGCCAAGAAAAATAAAAAAGCACAAGTTTTGGAAACCTGTGCTTATTTGATTTCATTTGCAACTGGAGTTAGCTAGCTCTCCCTTAACCCAGACTCAACGCGTTACAATGGCTTGTATCTAAACAGTAGCCTACCAAGAAAGTCATTGTTAACTGTCTTTCTCTTTCCTCTCACAACTACAGTGGTACCTTGACCTACGAGTGCATTAATATACGAGTTTTCCGAGGTACAAGCGGTCACTCGGTCGATTTTTTTGCTTTGTTACGCAAGCAAAAAATTTAGGTATGAGCTTGAGACGCCGCTGCTAGATGGCGAAGCGAAGCCAGAAAGCGAAGATTGTGACGAAAATTAAGATAAGCAAAGAAGAAAAAGTAAAAATTTTAAAGTTTAGGGATACTTAGTGTACAGAAGTGATAGCAAAAAACGAGTTTTCCCTCCGCCTCCGCTTATCGCCTCCACACACACACACACACACCACCGGCGTTTTCGTTAGCTCAAGTCATCTCATCTGCAAGGAAAATACACTGAATAAGACCTTATTATATCTTTACATACTCTTTCTATTATGTTTTTTTTTACAAGATTTGTTATTTAGAAATGTATTTTCCAATTTAATAACATGAAACATAAAAACGGGGTGTCATTTTCAGGGTTGGAACGGATTAATGCCATTTTAAGTATTTTCAATATGGAAAACTGATTTGATGTGCGAGCAAATTGAGATACGAGTAGGGCAAGGTACCACTGTATTTCTTTGGGGAGTTTATCTTTTGTCATCGTCGTGCGCCACCGGTGGAAGTTTTTATTCCCGAAGCCGTGCAGCTCAGAACAAAGGTGAGGTGCGTTTTTCGTTTCCGTTCGGGAATTTCATTGGTCTAATGTTATGTCGCTCAGTTTTTTGGCTTGAAGTTTGTGAAACCGGGAAAAACCCAGGAAAAATCCATATATTAGCCGCTTCGAAACGTTCAAAACGTGGGAAAAAAGTAGTGGCTTATAGTCCGAAAAATACCGTAGTTTCATTATCACAGCAAATACAAACAGTACATTTGGCCAAAATGCCTGTTACATCATATTAATTTATTTCTTATAGAATTTCACATTTGCAATGTGTGCAGTTATGCTGAATATCAGCACAGCTGTGATTAATTATGGTACTTGTCTGCAGGCTGATTCCTGTGGCCAAATCGCAACGTGGTGATATTCAGTTTAACTCTTGCACTTATTCTAATAGTCTGTTTAGTCACACTCAGTGACATTTGATTCAAATTCCTGAGAGCTAGGCATGTTTGTTGGCGGAGAGAATCTGGTAGCTCTCAAACTAGGCTTTTATTATTTACTAAACAATAAAGAGTTTTTGCTCCCAAAAGAAAGAAATGTAAATGTACATACTTATAACTGATAAACTAATGATACAGTTGCCAAAAAACAAATAAAATTGAAGATCTTTCTGTGTTTTTGACACACATTTTGACTTTTTAATATTGGAATACAATTCAGTTAACATCAAGCAATAAGATTAAAAAGATGTAGGCACTGGTTGTTTAATATAACAAACAAATATAACCCCCTAAAACTACTAACTTAATTTCTATAAATTGCATTAGTTAATAACAGATAAACAACCCCAATTCCAAAAGTTTTAACGCTGTAAAAACAAAGATCAATAATTTGCAAATCTCATACACCCATATTTTATTCAGAACAGAATATAGAAAACATATTCAATATTTAAATCGTGGAAATGTACCATTTTAAGGTACAAATTGTTGATTTTGAGTGTGACAGCCAGAACATGTTTTAAAAAGGAGGACAAAAAGCCTAAATAATTTACTTAGAAAAATCAGCTGGAGGAACATATTCTTCTTTCGGCTGCTCCCATTAGGGGTCGCCACAGCGGATCATCCATCTCCATACCACCCTGTCCTCTACATCTGCCTATTTCACACCAACTACCTGCATGTCTTCCCTCACCACATCCATGAACCTCCTCCTTGGCCTTCCTCTTTTCCACCTTCCTGGTGGCTCCATCCTTAGCATTCTCCTACCAATATAAGCTGAAGGAACATGTTGAAACTAATTGGATGGCAAAAGTACACACATCCTTCACTCAAGTAGAAGTACAGATACTTGTGTTTTTATAAAATCTCTAGTAAAAGATGAAGTACTGACTACACTTTTAAAAGTGTAGTAAAGAAGTGTGGATTCTGACATGTACTTAAGTAGCCATTACTACTACCTGTTTTAGTGTCATGCTGGTAATGGGACCTCACATTATATTAATATATTTATACAAACAGTGTTTGAATTAACTAATAAATGTATCCTCGGTGAATAACCACCATATACAACACAAGCAGAGCAAAGATCACTAACTCCCTCTGTCTCATCCACATTATACTTGTTGCCTTCTGCCTTGCATGCTGTTAGCTTTGTAGGCTAGCTTACATCTTTGGTGCATAATAGCCAGAAAATTATACATCAGTAGTAAATTGAAAAAAAAATGTGCCATGACAAGAAATTGGTTGATGGGCTGAAAATGGTATGCATTGAGAAAAAATAATATTGGTCATTCCACCAAATTAATTAAAACTAAAGTGAAAAGACATAACCTTTAAAGTTTAACTTTGAACTTTTACTTTTATTTTTTAATCCAGGTAATGTAGTAGCGGAGGAGAGGTTGTTTGGCTTGGAAGGATGCATGGCCTAATTCTTTTATCTCCTACAACACTTTAAAGTCTGTTTTAAAAAACATTTGTGTTTTTAGCTCAATCAATGTAAATGCTTTTCTCTGTTTAGTTTGTTTTTGTATTTCTTTCAATTGACTTTATGCATGAATTTTAATTTGTTTAATATGTTTGTGTTGTTGTATGTGTTTGTTAGCATGCTAACACTCAGTTTGTATATTCTATTTTAGAAGGACTTTTTTATATTAGTAGTTTCTTGCTACTAATACACCCACTGTATCAATGGGATGCTTTACTAAGAGACCTTAGCTACACATCCTATTGTGAACACTGGAAATAAATACTTGAGAACTGAATCGTTTTGTGAGCACACAGTGGACGGTGTTGGTTGGGCCAACCATATAGTATTTGTTGGATTGTGTATCGTCATCACCAGTGATAAGTATGATTAAAGGTCCATTTCTCAGTGCTCAGACCATAATGCAACAAGTCTGTTTGCATGGCTGTCATGCCAAAATAAAGCGTCTTCTGAAGCTGGCTCACAAGAAAGCCCACAAACAGTTTGCTGAAGATGACCTGTCCAAGAACATGAATTACTGGAACCATGTCCTGTGGTCTGATAAGAATAAGATTAACCTGTTTGGCTCAGATGGTGTCCAGCATGAGTGGGGACACCCTGGTGAGGAGTACCAAGAACATTGTATCTTGCCTACAGTCAAGCATGGTGGTGGTAGCATCATGGTTTGGGGTTGCATGAGTTTTGCTGGTACTGGGGAGCTGCGGTTCATTGAGAAAAACATTGATATCAACATGTACTGTTACATTCTGAAGCAGAACAATATGCACTCCCTTCAGAAACTGGACTGAACGGCAGTTTTCCAACATAATAATTCAATGAAAATTTTCAATGTATTTTTATTCGTATAGCGCTTTTAACAATGATCATTGTCTCAAAGCAGCTTTACACAGATAATGTGGTGATAAAAATTAATAAGATGTTCTTTATAAGTGTAAGTTTGTCCCTAATGACCAAGCCGGTGGCGACTGTGGCAAGAAAAAACTCCTGGAGATGGCATAAGGAAGAAACCTTGAGAGGAACCAGACTCAAGAGGGAGCCCATCCTCATCTGGGTTGCACCGAATGTCCATTTATTGCAGATAAATGATGTTGCGGGGTACAGTGATGGTGATCAGAAGCAAACTGTAGTCCTGAGTCAGTTTAGCAGACTGTTGACATTAACTACAAATCCATCCTTAAAGCTGCTGTTCTTACTCCGGAATTTAATGGAACCACCCAAGGAGTTGATGAGTAACCATCCACAGCTGCACAGAGTGGCCTCCAATTGAAGAGGACACTAACCAGAGGCAGGCCTGGACAAAGTAGGAAGATCCACGGAGGGAAGAGGGGCAAGAACAGTGGTCGCTGGAACCTGAGGAGCGTGTTTAACTCAAGAGAGAAGAGGGGTGACAGGAAGAGAAGGATATAGATTATTATGTGTCTTTTATTTTTGTATGAAAGTTAATGTCACTGTGCAGTTTGGACTCCGGCAAGACTCGCTATGGCAGCATAACTAAAAGGGAGAACCAGAAGGTAACACAGACATGCGGGATCTCTGGGATAAGAGACGACCCACCACACCACCGTCAACAAACCCGAGTGAACGTGTGAGAGTGAGGGGACGACAGCATACAAATATCCCAGTTCACCAAACACTCTATATCCATGATCCCTCCAGATCTGCTCCTTTACCTAAGAAAAATCTACTGATAAAATAATTGACTTGAACACTGAGACTGTGTCTGAGTCCCAATCACTGGTTGGAAGGCTGTTCCATAACTGTGGGGATTTGTGAGAGAAAGATCTGCCCCCTGCTGTAGTCTTCATTATTTGAGGTACCAACAAATAGCCTGAACCTTTTGATCTAAGTAGGTGTAGAGGATCATATTGGTACAGAAGTTCACTCAGATACTGCAGTGCGAGAAGTGCTTTATACATCAGTAGTAGTATTTTATAATCAATGTGATATTTGATTGGGAGCCAGTGTAGACTAATTAAAACAGGGGTGATGTGATCACATTTTCTAGATCTTATAAGGACTTTTGCTGCTACATTCTGAACTAACTGAACTTATTTATGCACTTATTTGAACACCAAGACAGTAAAGCATTACAGTAGTCTAATCTAGATGTAACAAAAGCATGAACTAGTTTTTCTGCGTCCTGTAACGACATCATATTTCTAATTTTAGCAATATTTCTAAGGTGAAAGAAGGCGATCCTGGTAATATTATTCATATGAGCCTCAAAAGAAAGACTAGGGTCAATAATCACACCAAGGTTTTTGAATGCTGTACACACAGATAGAAATTACCTTACTCCTAGCTGCATGTGGTCTTAGTAAAAGTACTTCTGTCTTATCCGAGTTAAGCAGAAGGAAGTTATCAAGCATCCACTGTCTAATGTCCTTTACACACTCCTTAACATTTTTAAGCTGATCTCTCTCATCTGGCTTTGCTGAAATATACAGCTGTGTATCATCAACCTAGCAATGGAAGCAAATACCATGTTTATGTATAATTTCACCCATTCTGATAAATTCCACCTGAATCTAGAATGGACACAACTGCTGCTTCCTGATTCCTGACAACTTCCTGATTATCAAAATGAATATTAAATCACCAACAATTAATGCTTTGTCTAAAGAGGTAGCTAAATATGTGATGAAATCTGCAAATTATATGAGAAAATCAGAGTAGGGCCCTGGGGGTCTATAAATAATAATTAATGGAATTGACTGACTAGACCTGCTTTTGGACACTAAATAGTTTTTTGTGTGACGCTTAGCTTATTATTATAAATAGCGGCAACTCCGCCTCCTCTGCCATTTGGACGGGGCTGGTGTATGTAACACAGGAGGACTCGCTTACATATTCATTTGGTTTAATTCACCTTTCTGTCAATATTAAACTCCTTGTCGGTAATAATTTAGTTTATAGTCAGCACTTTTGATGTGAGAGATTTAATATTTAACAATCATATCTTTAGATCAGAGGTGCTGGCTGTGCATTCAGTCCTAATCAATTTGATGTTAATCAGGTTACTTAAACAGACTTTCTGAGAATTTCTACATTTTGGTTTCGCTCGGGGGACAGACACAATCTCAATATGCTGGATCCTGAGTGACGACTCTGTGCAGCTAGCAGACGATTGGTTTAGCCTGTCTGTCTGCTCCCTGGCCTTGGGTCTGGACAGTCACATGTTAACTAGTGCTGTTCTGAGACTATAACCTATAGTACAAGAAATGAGAGCAGCACCTTCCCGAGTGGAATAGATATCGTCGCACCCTACAGGGCCATCCTTGCCCACAAAATTGCTCCAAATATGTGAGTTTGGTACACCACTCAGACATCCAGCAGTTCGGCGACTATAACCTGCTGTAGGCTACATCACCACGTTGCATTGGGATGGGGCCAGAGCATGTTACTGCATTGGACATTGCCTTTGCTAATTTACACACCTGTATAATATTACTCTTAGTAACCTCTGACTGATGAAGGCGTACATCATTAGCTCCTATGTGAAAAACTATCTTAGAGAACCTGTGCTTTCCTAAAAACCTAAGCTGACCTGCTATGTCCGGCACCCTGGCTCCCGGTATACACCTGACCTGTGCTGCTGGTGCCCCTAAAGGTCTAGCTAATTTCTTGTGCCGCAGAATAGAGTCTCCTCTAACCAAAGCTCTTTCAGGTTTTTTAGCGGGTCCTTCACTGAGGAGAGCAAACCTGTTGGACATGTAAAGCGGAGAGGAACAGTGCTCCCATAGGCGAGCCTTAGCATTAGCTTTGGCTTTGCGACTTTGCCACCGAGTCATCACCCACTCGCCCCACTGCAAGGGCTCTAATGCCAGAGTCTATCTCCACCTAAGGCATCCAGACTTTCCCCTGCAGAACCTAGACTCCTCTTGCTACTTCTGTCTAGACTCTGGATGCGCTCCTCTAATGCTAAGATCTTCTCTGTCAAAGAGCAAACTAACTTACCCTTCTCACAGATGAAATTATCGCTCGCAACAGATAAAGACTGACTAAACATGTAACACTTCACACATTGAATGAGCTGGATGCTCACAATAGCAGAGAAATTACGTGCCTTAATGTGGTTACTGTAGTGTGTGTTTGTAGTTCTGTTGGGAATGGCCTCCACTCACTGCTTTTAAACTCTCAAACAGGGAATAAAGCGCTCTTCCAAAAGAAAAAAGAGAAGGAACAGAGCCAACGGAAAGTAGAGAATACAGGAAATAAAAACGATATTTTGAGATTTCAAAGCGATGAGAGAGACAATATTTTACTGTAAACATTTTAACGCCGATACAAACACAACATTTCTGGCAAACAGCCAACACAGCTGAAGGTGAAGGTGTGGCCAAGTATGTCTCCAGAGAGACATGCCCTGTGGGGCATTCTCAAGTGGAAAGTGGAGAAGCACTATGTGTCTAACAGAGTGGAAGATGATCCCAGCAACAACATGTGCAGCTCTGATGAATTCCATGCCCAGGAGGATTAAGGAAGTGCTAGATAACAATGGTGCTCACACAAAATATTGACACTTTGGACACAGTTTTACTTTACTTTTATTTTTAAAGGACAGTAAATCTGTACTGCTATACAAACTGCACAGTCACTGCTCTAAATTATATCCAGTTTTCATTTTTTATTTCTGTCCCTTGAGAAGATATCGAAAAATAGTTGCTGAAATGTGAGGTGTGTACTCACTTTTGTGAGATACTGTTGCTCAAACTGAATCAATGCTATGCTATCTATGCTAACCCCAGCACACAAGGTGCTCATCAGATGCTCAAAACTTGTTCTGAAGCAGATGAAAACATGGCCAGCAGGAGTCATCTATGCTCTTTAGTACTGTTTTGCACATACCCACTGACTCATGTTCAGGCAGGCTACAACTAATGTTGATTTCTAGAACCTAGAGGAATACAAATCATTAGTGACCAGCTATAATCGCTGGTGCATAGATGACATTACTACATACAGGTCTATCATTACAGGGTGGTAGCAGAAATGCATGTACTGTTGAGATCCCAAAACTTTGCGTTTAGAGCAGGTGACAATGTGCCCCTAAGAACAGCAAGGGTCAGACTGACTTTAACTATCAGAAAGGCAAAATGTGCACATGCCCAATGAATCCACAGTTTCCAGGACACACAGCATTTGTGACATTGAGATCATAACCAAACACAGGACTGTATCACCTGCATGTGACTGTGCCTAACTTACAGATGTGTTGAACAGGTTCTATACTCAGTTTAAAAAGCAAAATGATGTGGCAGCAAGGAAGACCACTCCTTGTTCCAATGACCAGGTGTTGTAAGACCACAACTGATATGAGAAAATTTTAACCCATGGAATGCTGCTAGATCAGACTATATTCTTGGAGTACTCATAGACATCAAAACCCTGCAGGCACCTCACTGGACCCACAGCGAAGCCAACCTGTCTGTGAATATAGGCAACACAAAAGGAATGGTGAACATTTATGGTTCTCCTGTGAAGACTGTCACAGGCACCAAATTCCTTATTATTTACCTGTTTGTTGGTCCCTCAACACCAGCTTCCTAGCCAAGAAAGCACAGTAGTTTCTCTACTTTCTGAGAAGACAGAGGGAAGACCATTTTGATGCTATAGAGGGACTATCAAGAGCATCCTGAGCAACTACATTACTGCCTGTTTCAGTATTTGTGGTTAAAGTGTGGACATCTGAAAAATCCATTGGGCCTCCATCACAAACATTTACACCATTTGTTGCATCTGCAAAGCCACCAGCATTGTAGAGGGTTATGTTAATCTATAATTAGAGGTGGGAAGTAACAAAGAACAAATACATTGTTACTTTACTTAAGTAGATCTTTCTGCTATCATTAATTTACTATTTATTTTTCAGACAACTTTTTACTTTCACTCATTACATTTTTTACACAAATATCTGTACTTTCTACCTCTTCCATTTTTAAACCAGGCTCGTTACTTTAGTTTTAATCTATGTGGTGACATGTCAAAATTTTTCTTCTCATTGCCTGCCGTTTTCATCCCATCAACCTATTTTCTGTCATTGTGCAGCTTTTTTCAACCTACCACTGGTGTATCATTTCCTGGCTCTCACAGATATACGCTAGTTTATTAAGCTAACAATGAGCAAGGCAGAAGGCAACAAGATGTATGGCTAACGTGGATGAGACAGAGGGATTCAGCGATGTAAACATGACTGAGAACAGAGACATTTCTGATCACCTGATTATCATTATATTTTCTTTATTTTTGCTTGTGTTCTATATGGTGGTTTTTCAGCCTGGATACATTCATTAGATAACAAAATGTGAATTACTTTTGCATTATTATATTTATATAATTTAATGTCCAGTTACCAGCATGACACTCTAATAGCTACTGTTTACTTAAGTACAAGTCAGAGTACGAACTTCTTACATTAACTTGAGTAAATAAATTATAGTCAGTACTTTGACATTTTACCAGTCTTTTAAAATCTGTACTACTTGATTGAAGAATGTGTATAATTTTGCCATTCCTGTCCATAACACAATTTTTTATTCTCCTGCTGGCAAAAGATACAGAAGCATTTGCATTCTAAGAAACACAATGTACAACAGTTTCTTCTCCTAAGTTATCAGACTCCTTAATACATGCTGTAATGCTTTGTGCTATTGTTACATTGTTTTCTTGTTCTGAACTTTACAGCATTGTTTGCACACATTTGCACAGGTAGCCTTTGTGTAGTTGTGTGTTAGTGGCACCACTGATATTCTCATGAAAGGTGGTGGGTGCAAACGCTCATGAATTCTTGGTATAAATGAAGAAGACGTCTCTGTGTACTTCTCCTGCAGACATTGTTGAATTATTCTTAATAGACACACATAGTATTGCACTTATTACATATAGGAAGGAATTTTGATTGGTAAATGGTAACCAGACATTTGAACTCACTTTTAGTCTGTCTGTCTTGGATCATCTCCTGCATCTGCGTTAGGGAGCCAAGCAGTGGCGAGGCTAGAGACACAGACTACATTTTAGGCTAATGGCTTGAGCAAACTGTTCTCCTCTTCCTAGCCAGGATAACATCACAACATAAAATTTGACTATTACATGCTTCTTTTTACTGGACAATACAACAGGCTCAGCATTTCAGCCACATACACTCTACATTCACCAAGTGGCCCATACAGCAGTATTTAAAAAACATAAAGTTCGAGGAATGTGAGTTTACATTAACAACCAGTGGTACTTGGATGTACAGACTGTCAGCAAACACTGTTTGAGTATTTGGGAACGTTTAGTATTGAATTGCATGCCCTTTTATCTGCAAAGGGAGTTCTTTAATGTATTTTTCCTAGCTGTCACACGCTGCCACACGCAAATTCAATGGCAGCACTCAGGATTTTGTTTGACACTATAAATGTTTAAGATAGCACACATCCGGATGCTGTGTTTATCGTTGCGGGTGACTTGAACCACTGTAAATTACAGAATGTGCTTCCTACATACTGTCAGCATGTTCATTTCCATATAAGGGAGAAAAGCATATTGGATCAGGTGTACAGTAATTTTAAAGAGTGCACCCTGCTCCCACTTCAGACAGTCATATAATATTTCAGTGCTTGACATACAGCTGTGATTGTAGATGAAACTAAAGATGATCAGAAAAAAAGCTAATGTCAATTATTCTAAGATACCATTACAATGGTCTGATTTATGAGAGCTTTGTAAAATTTCAAAAGGCAAAAAACTTGATGCTGCTGTCTTAACTGAGAAAATAATTGCCAGTTTGTAGAAGTATGGTTTGGAGTACAAGAAAAATCTTGTAGGTCAGGGGTATGATGGGGAAGCTGTTATGAGTGGGGTCCATTCAGGTGTCCAAACAAGAATAAAAGCAGTGGTCAAGCATGCAAAAAAACCTGGTTATAGTAGATGCTGTCAAAAATGTGCCAGACGCTGGAAATTTCTTTTCTTTGTTGGAAAGACTTCTTGTCTGGATTTATGTCCATTAAGCTGCGGCCCGGGTTTGCTCACCGGTCAGGGAACCAACCCCAGCCACTCTTAATGCCGGTCCCAAGCCCGGATAAATGGAGAGGTTTGCGTTAGGAAGGGCAACCAGCGCAAAAACATGTGCCAAATCAAACATGCGGATGGTCCGCTGTGGCGACCCCTAACGGGAGAAGCTGAAAGAAAAAGGGCTTAAAGTAAAGCGAAACATATATGATGGACTGGGCTTGTGGACATGTAGCATGCTGCAATACCATGGACAAATTGCCTGCTATTTTGCAGGTGCTTGAAGGGATCTCAGCTTAAATCAATCCTCAAAGAACCATTGAACCAAAGGCATATTGACCCATCAATACATTTCAACAAATCCATGTCAATTTTGTTCGAAAGGTGTTAATGTCTGTAATATTTTGTCTAAGTTTTGTCTATTTTGTCAAAATCTGTTGACCACTGTTGAACTCATTGATGCACTGAAAGAGAAACAAATTATTGCAGTGAGGCTTTTTTTAAAGACCTGTGGTCAGAAATACTTAAAACGTGTGAAAAGAGTGACATTTCAACAAAACTTCCGAAATCTGTCAAAATAGATAGCTACAACATTCTAGGATTCCATCATTATATCTATAAAGATGTTGTTTTTTAACATATTTTTAAGGTAATGAAGCTAGGGCTGGCCTGCCATTTGCCATGCGAGTAACCATGACTATGAAATAATGGTGGGAAAACATTTCAGAGTGCTGCAATATTCTACTTCAGATTATGGAAGGCCAACAGCAACAGGGTCATGGGTGGAGGCTCACTGATGCACATAGGGAGCAGGTTAGCCAGGTTGTCCAGACTAGACCAGGTGGTCCAATTTGATCTTGTCTGGTCATTCAGAGGTGGAAACAGAAAACATGATCATCCAGGCCTCCTACATTAATTGCTGTATAGTCAAGGTCTAATGCTCATGTGCTCAGAAATGTTGGCAGTGAACATGGATCAGCATGGGCACTCTGACCAATCTGCAGCTACACACTCTCATACACAATGCAAGATATTTAGTCATTTCAAATTAATTTATTATGTGTGTCAAATGCCATGTACTTCCCACACCATTAAGCTGTTTTGGGATTCAAATACACTTAAATTAAAGCCAGTGGCCTGCACTGTGAGCTCATATTCAAAGGTTTTAAGGTTTTTAAGGTTTTATTTAACCTGCAATATACACTGATACCTAAAAGAAAACAATAACAAAAAACAAAGAGCAGGTGTCTGAAAGGAGTAGGAAGGAATGGGTAACTAACATGGCACACTGTTTATATTAATCAATTGTACGGTGGCCGAGAAGTGCAAAACACATTAACAAATCCGAAAACAAATTAACAAATCCGAAAACAAATTAACAAATCCAAAAACAAAACAACAAATCCAAAAACAAAACAACAAATCCAAAAACAAAACAACAAATACAAAAACAAATTACCAAATCCAAAAACAAATTAACAAATCCAAAAACAAATTAACAAACCCAAAAACAAATTAACAAATCCATAAACAAATTAACAAATCCAAAAACAAAACAACAAATCCGAAAACAAATTAACAAATTCAAAAACAAAACAACAAATCCAAAAACACACTAACAAATCCGAAAACAAATTAACAAATCCAAAAACAAAATAACAAATCCGAAAACAAATTAACAAATCCAAAAACAAATTAACAAATTTTCGGATTTGTTAATTTGTTTTTGGATTTGTTAATTTGTTTTCGGATTTGTTAATGTGTTTTGCACTTCTCGGCCACCGTACAATTGGCATGTGTGTGCATGCACATATTAATGTTGCTTAAAAGCTGCTGAGCAGTTTTTTTTGTTTCTTATTTAATACCATTCTGTACAATCAGAGAAAAAAGCTCACATCACACATGCAATCATACCGCTGTGTTCACAAGTTTTGTCAGCTATCATTTGACACACAGATATTTTTTACATTTCACCTGCCTGAAAAGCATTTATTTTTTTATGGGGATTTCAATTAACACAAAGCAGAACCAACAAATACAAATTGTTTGGGAAAATATCTACAGCTTAGATTTTTTCCTACAAAATTGCAAAAAAATGATTTACATTTTATTCTTGGTTTATTTTCATGCCTTACATATTATTTTTCCTACATTCCTTTGTTGAAGACCAGTATTCTGTATATAGTCAAACCTGCTAGAGTACCCCAAAAAACCACACCCCACAACCCAATGGCAGCGGGCCAACAAACTGTGAGGAAATGTAAGTTTCCCAAGAAAGGTAGAGAGTGCACACAACATATCTTGGTGATGCCAACTTTTTGACACATTGCAACATGTAGTCATTGTAATTCGTGCAGGGTCATTAACCTTGCTACATCACCACCTCCTTGGCCTTTTTCACTTTTTCCATTCTACTCTTGCTTTCTCTAGCTCTCTCTTTCTCTATTGTCTCCTTCTTACACACACACACACACACACACACACACACACACACACACACACACACACACACACACACACACACGTTGTTTTACAGCCCACACAGTACAACTTAACCCGGATAATATATCAAACATTTTAAAAGCCATTTATGAGATTAGGATTTAACTATTAAGATATGTAAATAATATCACATAAGGTGATTTCAAAAACTTAAACATTTCCTGAGCACATTTTTTAGCTGCAAAAACAATTGCCTGACTAGATTTTCCTTAATATTATGTACACCAGTGCCAAAGAATATGTTTAGAAGGCAGGAAACCTCTTTTACATCTTGCATGTTGGTAGTGTCTGAATTAGCTAGGAAAAAAGATTGACAATGAAATGAAGATTCTTTCCATTAGCCAGACTAAATCAAAGCTCTGAGTTTCCAGGGAGCAGCCACCCCTCCTCCCCAACTGCACCAATGTCAGGGACACAGTGGAAAGTGCTGACCTAGTCATGAAGCTTTTGAAAACAGTTTATTTGCTCCCCTTTAATTCTGGTGATGAGTAGTTGCTCTTCCAACACATTTTGCCTTATTCAAACAAACACACGAGTAATAGATGTCCAAAAAACTAATCAGTCTGTATTGTTATTTTGATTTGACAAAGAAAATACATTTCCTATCTGATTACAGATGCCAAAATGTGCAGCTGCCATTAGTATACTGTTGTCATTCTAAGCATTGTTTGTAAAAATCCATGGTAATGAAATGTTATATGCTATTAACACAATAACCTGGCAGCAGTATATCATATAATTTGGTAATATAGCAAACTGAACAAAGCATTACAGCAACCATTACAATAACTATGACAACTATGTTACAGTGTGTTAGTCTAACAGATCTGGTCTACACACATTTGTTCATATTTTCCAATACCCTCTCTAATTTAGCCATATTGAATAAATATTAGCGGTGGCTAAGTTAGGAAGTACTGCATAGTGGGGAGAAAGTAGGTCACTGCCAGTATGAATATTGACCACTGCTCACCAGTGACCTATTTGTTGCAGTTCAATAGACCATACAAAGCAGTGACAACATACAACTGAAGCACAGTTGCTCAAAAGCAAGTATTTAATTGTAGTACTTAGTATCACAGTGATGGTTCTTGATCAAACACATGATCAACCATTTTTATCTTAGTAGATCCATATTTAGTAGATCATATTAGTGTTCCAGATGTACAGTGTTAAATCTGTTTAAATATATCACATAAAGTCTTATGTTTAAAAAAATAGACTGTGTGAAGTCATACTGTATTTTACAAATCATACAGTAATAAAGATTGCAATAATCTCCACTTTTTTGGGGAAGACTGGTTTGGATCTTTTTTTTTTCCATGTTTTTTTTTTCAGAATTTAGGGATTTCATTTCAAACCTTTTTTATATATACAAAGCATTAAAATTTTGTATTTATTATTAACATAGTTCCACAGTCTAAAGTTATTTCAGACCATTACCTTATCTACTTAATACTATGTTTTATTAATAATATATGCATCTCCCCACTTTTTTGTGTTAAAAGTACATTCACGTCACTTACTGTAAAGAGTTATATCAATAATCTCCCAGAGATATCGACTATGATTGGATCACCATCTGACCCCACAGAACTCAATCAGGCTGCTGAACTCCTAAATCAATATTCTACTAAACTCTGGATAGACCCTTAAAAGAAAAATACTTACAGAGGGAAAAACTATCATTGTGACTAACTATCATACACACAGGTAAAATCAGGCCATTTAGAATTTAAGACATAAATGGAATCAAAGTAAATAGAAGGAGGCCTCATGAGTTGACAAGCTCTTGCGGCTAGGACATATTTCCACCCTATTAGAAGACAAACATAATAATTTAATAGTCACAACAATAGCAAAATAAACTAGGAGCATTAAAGTAACATGCACACCACCGATATGTAACAGCAATACACTGGCGATCAAAATTAGAGAACAATTCATAAACAATTGAACAATTCTGAAATAATGTCATCTTCACTGCTCAACAGTTGAAGGAGTTTTTGTCCTGTCTATACCATGCTACCAGAACACCTTTTCCACAAAATATCTAAGGCATTTAAAAAAAATCATTATTTTGCAGAAAACACACTGATCAAAATTAGAGAACAACAATGACTGTAGCATGGAAAAAGATTACAACAAAATTCTCTGAAGGTTACAGCAGTCAGCAATTAGTAGGAAGTGTACAGGTCTCTGCTCTGAATGACTTCAGCACATCTGCGGCCACAGGACAGCACTAGTCTCTCACACTGCTCTGGTGTAATTTTGGTCGGTGACTGTAGTGGGTTTCTTGGCCATAACTTTGTCACCAAGTATTTCCCAGAGGTTCTCTATTGGGTTGAGATCAGGACTCTGGGCAGGCCATGTCATTATTTCTCTAATTTTAATCAGTGTGTTTTCTGTAAAATAATGTTTTTTTATTAAATGCCTTAGTTATTTTGTGGAAAAGGTGTTCTGGTAGCATGGTATAGACAGGACAAAAAGTCCTTCAACTGTTGAGCAGTGAAGATGACATTATTGTAGAATTGTTCAATTATTTATGAATTGTTCTCTAATTTTGATCGCCAGTGTACATTCATGATTTTTTTCAATGACAAAATGTATAGTATTATACCATATCGAAGTTTGTGTTTGTTTGTTTTTTAATGTGCGTGTTCGCTTCGCTTGAGTTCAATACGGTATTTTTAAGATTAAAATGAGCTTGCCCCTACTGGGATATCAGACCTGGGCAAACCACGGCCCGCGGGCCACATCCGGCCCTTTGTACGTCCCTGCCCGGCCCACGTGAGGCCAATCATAAATTACAGGGATGCACCGAAAATTTTTGCCCGGAATACCCAAATCACCGAAACAACACGGCAGAAACACAATTGTAATGACGCAATAAAAAAAGCGCAGCCAGCACACGGTTATCTGGATAAGAGCAACATGTCTGCAGTGTGCGGATAGCGATGTGCAAAACATGCAATGCTGAAATTTCAAGAGTGGGTGTATCTGCAAAGAGTTTCTCCAAGTCGGGTTTAATTTATCACCTGAACTCAAACCATCCCGATTGCCTTCTAAATATGAGAAGAACGCGGCGCAGAAAAGTAAAGTCAATCCGAGCATGCGCACTCCGTCTGTAGCGGACGTTTTTGAAAAGGCGGAAAAGTTTTCCAGTGATGGTGCCAAGGCAAAAGGCATAACACAAAAAATTATGGATTTCATTGCCTTTTGAATTGAATTTTCATTTCGGTGCATCCCTAAAATATTATTGTTGGTGTGGCCCTCAGACACAATACAGGTTTCTCATGTGGCCCCTTGTAAAAAATTAATTGCCCACCCCTGCGGTATATTCATCTCACGCACATGCGCATTTGACGAAAATACCGTATTGAACTTAAGCGAAGTGAACACGCACATAAAAAAAACCCCACAAACAAAGTCTGTGTTTTCTACCCTGAAACACGTGAAAGAATTGCTTCGAGTGGCAACAACGGAATACGAGCCAGATTTGAAGGGGATTGTTCAAGGCAAGGAATGCCAAAAGTCCCACTAAGTAACATGCATAGTAAAAGAAAAACGCTATTGTAAATGCCAGGGTACTGGAGAGGAGAATACGGCCGATAGTAGAACCTCAGATTCAGGAGGAACAGTGTGGTTTTCGTCCAGGCCGTGGAACACTGGACCAGCTCTATACCCTCTACAGGGTGCTGGAGGGTTCATGGGAGTTTGCCCAACCAGTCCACATGTGTTTTGTGGATTTGGAAAAGGCATTCGACTGTGTCCCTCGCGGCGGCCTGTGGAGGGTGCTCCGGGAGTATGGGGTCGGGGGCCCTTTACTAAGGGCTGTCCGGTCCCTGTACGATCGAAGCAGGAGCTTGGTTCGCATTGCCGGCAGTAAGTCAGACTTGTTCCCGGTGCATGTTGGACTCCGGCAGGGCTGCCCTTTGTCACCGGTTCTGTTCATAATTTTTATGGACAGAATTTCTAGGCGCAGCCAGGGGTCGGAGGGTGTCCGGTTTGGTGACGACACGATTTCGTCTTTGCTCTTTGCAGATGATGTTGTCGTGTTGGCTTCATCGGACCAGGACCTTCAGCATGCACTGGGACGGTTTGCAGCCGAGTGTGAAGCGGCTGGGATGAGAATCAGCACCTCCAAATCCGAGGCCGTGGTCCTCAGTCGGAAAAGGGTGGCTTGCCCACTTCAGGTTGGTGGGGAGTTCCTGCCGCAAGTGGAGGAGTTTAAGTATCTTGGGGTTTTGTTCACGAGTGAGGGAAGGGTGGAACGGGAGATTGACAGACGGATCGGTGCAGCTTCTGCAGTAATGCGGTCGATGTACCGGTCTGTCGTGGTGAAGAAAGAGCTGAGCCGCAAGGCAAAACTCTCGATTTACCGGTCAATCTACGTTCCTACTCTCACCTATGGTCATGAGCTCTGGGTCATGACCGAAAGGACAAGATCCCGGATACAGGCGGCCGAAATGAGCTTTCTCCGCAGGGTGGCTGGGTGATCCCTTAGAGATAGGGTGAGAAGCTCAGTCACTCGGGAGAAGCTCAGAGTAGATCCGCTGCTCCTCCACATCGAGAGGGGTCAGCTGAGGTGGCTCGGGCATCTGTTCCGGATGCCTCCTGAACGTCTTCCTGGGAAGGTGTTCCGGGCGCGTCCCACTGGGAGGAGACCCCGGGGAAGACCTAGGACAGCTGGAGAGACTATGTCTCCTGGCTGGCCTGGGAACGCCTTGCTGTCCCCCCGGAAGAGCTGGAGGAAGTGGCTAGGGAGAGGGAAGTCTGGGCATCTTTGCTTAGACTGCTGCCCCTGCGACCCGGCCTCAGATAAGCGGGAGAAGATGGATGGATGGCTATTGTAAATTATTATATTTTTGTTTGTGGACTTGGTTAAACTAAGAGTTGTGTGAACAGTGCACACAATGTTCATTGTTGAAAATGACTGTCCTGTGGTCTTAGTACTGTAGGAGTCAATTTCTGTCATTATGTTGGTGTGTGACATTTACAATAAATCTGGCTGAGCAGAGGTGTGTGTGTGTGTGTGTGTGTGTGTGTGTGTGTGTGTGTGTGTGTGTGTGTGTGTGTGTGTGTGTGTAAGTGTGTAAGAGGAAGGGATGGGTGATGTTCAGGTGTGCCCATGTGTATGATGTGGCTCTTTGCGGTAACACAGTAAAAAATGTGGCTCCCAGTCTCTGACTGGTTGGCCACCCCTGTATTATACAAATAAATCCAGACTATTTATTTAAAGCCAGACAATTTGAAAAATAACATCTTGTTATAAATAACATCTTGTCAAAGTTGATGTGTTAGAAGCAGGAAAAATGGGCAAGTGTAAGGATTCGAGTTTGACAAGGGCCAAATTGTGATGGCAAGACGACTGGGTCAAAAACTATTAAAAGTGGTCCAAGGAAACAGTGGTGAATAGGCAACAGGGTCATGGATGCACATTGATGTAGGTGGGGAGCGATGGCTGACCAACAGACCAACATTGTTAATGCTCAAAAGATCAGGACTATTTTGGCAGCAAAAAAGGGGACCAACACAATATTAGGCGGGTGGTCATAATGTTATGCCTGATCAGTGTATGTTCATACATATCCAGAAGTAACATTCATTAAATGTATCATTCAGGATTTATGCCTTATCAAAGAGGTAAATGACCTGCTACTGGCCTCAGGGCCATGTTTACTTACTTGTTCAGCTTTTGACACTATGATCATAATATTCCCTATATGATGAGTTCCTCCCAGGAAGGATTTGCGGACCAGGAGGACTCGCCGCCTCTTTTGAGGCCACTAGAGCTGCACCAGGGGGCAGCCCCTGCTCTAGGCATAATGGAGGTCAGACTGAAGGTCTCGAGAGACTAAGTCCTCTAAGAGACTACCTGGCAGCCTGGTAAGTTCTGCTAGATGTCTCTTTGTCATCCCACGACCTTTTTAGGCTCCAGGCATTCTATCCTCCTCCATTTCAAGCCCCAGACCAGGAGAAGCTGAACCTGCTGTGTCCGATGCGAGCACTGGACACTTACGTCAATACGAGTCCCTGAGGGAAGTCGGAACAACTGTTCATCTGCTATGGCCCTCCGAGAAAAGGCCTCCATGCTAATAAACAGACACTCAGCAGGTGGATTATCCTATCTTTCGAAGAGTCCTCTGGTTTTCCCGCTCCATTCAGGGTCAGAGCGCAGAGTGTGGCAGCCTCTAAGGCCTGGTCCTCTAAAGTGTCCCTCCAAGACCTCTGCGATGCTGCGGGTTGGTCCACCCCGCTGACCTTTGTCAGGTTTTATAACCTTGACCTCTGTGACACTTTTGGCTCCTATGTTCTTCGACATAGCTGTGCCCATACCCACTAGTCAGGGACTGGTCAGTCTGGCGGTATTAGACATCCCAAAGCATTGCGACGCAGCTCGAGTTCCTGAAAGGGAACGTCTCTAGGTTGTAACCCTAGTTCACTGAGGGAACGAGATGCTGCATCCCCCTGCCACAGTGCCGGCTTCACTCCATATGCTTTTTATTTTTAGCTTCCTGGTCGTGACGTTACCCCGCCGGTGACTTCGCGCCTTCCATTGGACAGATTACACCCGTGATTCAGAACATGGACAACAAATGAAGCGTTCCCAAAGCATTGCGACGTAGCGTCTCGAACTAGGATTAACCTAGAGACGTTATATTTATATTATAATCAGAATTTTATATATATATATATATATATATATATATATATATATATATATAT
This sequence comes from Silurus aristotelis, assembly GCF_946808225.1. NCBI lineage: Eukaryota > Metazoa > Chordata > Actinopteri > Siluriformes > Siluridae > Silurus > Silurus aristotelis. Next base: position 7,987,296 of record NC_139601.1, on the reverse strand, counting down.
ATATATATATATATATATATATATATATAATTTTTATTATAATATAAATCTAAATGTATTAATTAATTTCTGAATAAATGAATGAATCGATTAATATTTATATTATTATTACAATTATATATATATATATATATATATATATATATATATATATATATATATATATATATATATATATAATAAGTCTCCAGAACGTGACAAAAAAGTTGTAAGAACAAATATAGAGCAATAATTTTAGCCTAATGAGTGCCATTAGAGACTGAAGATAGTTGACTAGTATCTTCACCTAAAATACACACACAAGTCCAAAAGGCATGTTTGTAGAAAATATGGACACAATATTAAAAAAAACATTACGATCAGCATGCAACCTTTTAACAATTAGGTAGACTTAGTCAGGCAGCTTTACTTGCATGTTTTATCTAGTCAGTTTGTACAGTTTAATGAAACAGAATAGATGCAATGAAACAGAATAGTGCAAAACTTTCTATCGAACACAGTGTTTACACCTGTATTAGTACCTGCATATTTACAATTGATCATACTTTTTACAAAATTAAGTAGTATAACTATAGCCTGAAGTTACTGATGAGTGATTAATTAAAGGAGTCAAAATAGTTTTGCTTGTATGGTTTTGGTCTCTTGCAGTGTCCTCACAGACAGGACTTGAAGATTTGTCAAAAATCTAACTGAGGTTAAAATATTTAGGAAGAATTGTGTTCTCTAGTACAATTATAAAGACTTGCATAGATGCATTACAGCTGTTGTGGTTGTTCATTTTTTTTCTTTTTTTTTTTTGTTGGTCTGGTGATTTCTACCCAATCTAATAAGTCAAACACCGAAAGAAGTCCCAAAAGTCTACTTAATACTAAATACAATTGTTTGATTCAGTGCAACTGCTTTAGTGTTTCTCATCCCAAGATAATTTTTCATCCCAGATCTATTTGCTGAAAAGGTTCTCATAAAATGTCATCCATTCATTTAAATCTCTTTGGAAACTAAGCAAAATTAATAATAAATAAAGACAAAAATTCTTTAAAAACAAACAAAAAAGATGCCTGATAATTTTTTAAAGCCTTCAGGGGTTAACAAAAGAGCTCACAACACAGCCAGGTCATGACAGGATTTGGAGCGCACTTTCAAGGCCATTTTTTTGTTGTTCTTGGCCACCAGTCTGTCGAGGACTCTGCGGGCCTTTTTGGCAATGCTCTCCTTGCGCTTGTAAATTGACCGCCGGTGCTCATTGGTCTCTTTGCTGTCCCTCCGCAGACGGATCTGCCTCACGATGCCTTCAAACAGCTCTGTCACATTGTGGTTCAATGATGCTGACGTCTCAATGAATTTGCAGTCAAAAACGACAGCACAAGCCCGACCCTCTAGCAAAAAGAACATGGTATTCTATTATTAAAAATGTAACATTTCACTTCTTATAAGAAAAGTGTAAACCAAGGGTTCACAACCTTTTTAGGTTCATTAATTTTGTGTGTTGTGTCATAGAGCATCCATTCATGTACCGTAATTCCGGACTATTAAGCGCACCCAAATATAAGCCGCACCCACTAAATTTTACAAAGATTTTTACTTTGAACATAAATAAGCTGCACCTGTCTATAAGCCGGAGGTGTCTACGTTATAACTAATGAACTTTACACAGGCTTTAACGAAAAACTGTTACACGGTGTAACAGGTGAAATATATTGTGGCTCCTTTAAGAGCAGAGCAGCATTTTTCCAGTATTACTGCATGTGTGCAAGACCGAGGAATATGTCCTTATTATTTTCTGATGCTCATTTCTAAGTTTCTTTAACTAACCCGTAACGCTGTTGCCAAGAAAAATAAAAAAGCATGTGTTTTGGAAACCTGTCTGTGCTTATATGATTTATGTTGCAACTGGAGTTAGTGAGCTCTCCCATGACCCTGACTCAACATGTTACAACGACTTGTATCTAAACAGTAGCCTACCAAGAAAGTCATTGTTCACTGTCTTCCTCCTTCCTTTCACAAAAATTTCTCTCGAGAGTTCGTCTTTTGGCATCGTCGTGCGTTTAAAAATCACTATCAGTGGAATTTTTTCTCCCGATGCCTTGCAGCTCAGAACACAGGTGAAGTGCGGTTTTTCATGCCCGGTTGTTTTCAGCGTGACGAATGATTCACATTTCCTGTAGACAGTCCGAGTCAGCGGCAGGTCAAACGTCAGGGGAACCTCATCCATATTTATGATGTGGTGCGGCCCGATTCAGTGGGAGCACATCTGATTTAATATAAAGAGTTTCATTGTTTCACCTGAACCCGTTCGCAATTTCATTGGTCTAATGTTTTGGTGCTCAGTTTTTGGGCTTGAAGTTTGTGAAACCGGGAAAAACCCAGGAAAAATCCATAAATAAGCCGCTTTGTTGTTTAAGCCACGGGGTTCAAAGCATGGGAAAGAAGTAGCGGCTTATAGTCCAGAAAATACGGTACCTTCCTGCACTGCATTAATACATATAACGTGCAAATTTTTGTCAATATTATAATGTGCAGTTCAGATTATGTACAGCATGAATATTGTATTTTGTAGTGTTTCAGCTAGAATATGATAGATGAATGTAATGCTACTGTGGTCGGGCATTAAAGGACAGACAAATAGAGGTTAACAGAATTAGCCTTACAGAGTAAAGGCTATTTATAATTAATATTTTCATTATTGTTATTAACTGAATGTTTTAATTATTAAATATTACATATGACTCCATCTGCATTTCAGGCCCAACTGTTGCAAATCTATGCTGTAAACCATGGTCATGGTGATTGTTGAATATTCTGGCTATACATAATTTAGTAAAAATTTAATTTACATTTGTTTTAGTCATGGAACTAGTTGTTCTATAAACATAAGGGGAAAAAAAAATTTCTACTGTCACCTTCCACTGCTACCTCTCGACAGCGCACCAAGTCACTTTTGTTGCCCACAAGGATGATGGGAATATTCTCGGCCTGACGGATACGTCGCAGCTGGATGCGCAGCTCTGAAGCACTCTCGAAACTGCTGCGGTCAGTGATGGAGTAAACAATGATATATGCATTCCCAACCTGCATGCAGTAGTCCTGCACCCACTTCTCGTCCTCTTCCTGCAAATTACAGACTTTACTACATAGAAAGCTTTGGCATGGCATAAAATGAATATGAATAGCATCCTGTCAAAGTGCTGTTTATTGGTTTTGTCTGGTTACCCTCTATGCATTTTAGACAATAAAAAAACATTTGGTATGCGGAACAGACGTGGAGCCAACTTTGGACTTACTTTTTGAGGATTATCCATTTCAATCCAGTATTTTAGAAGCAAATGTCATGGTAAGGTGAATAACATTACATTACCTGTATCTGCTCCTCAACACTCATCTTTGTGTGTTGTGACTGGCCAGAAACGTGCAGCACATTGAATTTTTTTTATTATTGTTTGGCAGGTAAAGGCAATTACTGAAGTGTTAAAATAAGTTAGCCATGTTGGGTTTTGTTTTCCTGTCTTTCTTAATTTTTATTGCCATCAAAATAATTCATCCTATGAAGCTAACATTCCCACTACAATTCTATTTTTTTAATACCTAGTCATCTGGCACAATGGCTGATGTTGAAAGGACTTTCAAGCTAACCCCCAACACCTCATCTAATACTGTACAATATGTATTCATTGAAATGACATACTGTGTATTTCATATCAGATAAGCTTTTTAAAGTGTTCAAAGCATACATGTTCTTCCATGTAGAGATATACGTAGAAGATCTATTTAGAGATATACATAGAGATATAGGTCCATGTAGAGATATACATGCTTTCCTCAATTAGTATTTCATGTTGCAGGTGGAACATTCATTCAAAGGTAAGGCTTGTGTTGTCCAACTGACCTGTTTCACAGCAGTCATTTTGAAATGAAATTGTAGGGTAAACACAGCTGTTACTGATGATTTTAGTTAAGGTTTCACTGCAGTAGTGTTTGAGAGCCAGAGAATAAACATGAGGAATAAAATCTAAAGCCAAGACAATAACTACTGCCAATCAGATCACTTAAAATAAAGTGACAATAACCATTATGTCTCATATCACATAGAGATTCAAATTTTGGTTAGGTATAAGTATATATAAATGTAAAAAGGCAATTATTTGAAGTGGATGTCAAACAGATATACAGAAAGTTCAGTTACTGTACAGGCATACACTCCAAGTCATACACAATATGCAATCTATGAGGTAACAGGGTTTTCAGATGGTGTATGTAAATGTATAATATAAATCCCTGTGATTTGATGGATTAAATAGAGAGTATGACTTGAAAGTATCTTTCAAGTCATATTTCTTTAAAGTATCAAGATTTATTGCAAATATAGATTATGTTTATCTAGATCTGCTATTTTACTTTGTGTATATCTGCTAGAAATCTATTCAAAATAAAAGTATTTAAATGCATTTTTTGGATATCCTTTACCAAAATTAAATTTATATGTGAAATGAGACATAATGTTTCTTGTTATAGGAGGTGATCTGATTGGCTGTAGTTTCTGATACTGTTTGTTAAGAGTTTTTATTCTGTTACTGGTAGGATGTTGAATCCCAGCCATTAGGGTTGCACAACTCAGTGCACTCTTATTTCCGGTCCCAAGCCCAGATAAATGGGAAGGGTTGTGTTAGGAAGGGCATCCAGCATAAAACATGTGCCAAATCAAATATGCGGATCACGAAAGAGTAATTCATAACGGATCGGTCGAGGCCCGAGTTACCAACAACAGCCACAGGTATTGTGATAGGGCTACTCTTGGCCGAAGGAGAAGAAGAGGAGGAGGAAGACGTCTACAGAGACAGCAGGGAAAGGAGACGTGTAGGAGAGTGGAGGTTGTGGTTGGTACTTTAAATGTTGGTACTATGACTGGCAAAGGGAGAGAGATAGCTGAAATGTCGGAGAGGAGAAAGGTAGATATGTTGTGTGTTCCGGAGACCAAGTGGAAAGAGAGTAAGGCCAGGAAAAATATAGGTGGGTTTAAACTGTTCTTTCATGGTGTGGATGGAAAGAGAAGTGGTGTAGGTGTGATTCTGAAGAAAGAGTACAGTAAGAGTGTAGTGGAGATGAAGAAGTTTCTGTGCTTACTGCCGCATGGCAATAGCTCGCAGCGGCCGCTCCGGACCCAAAATGGTGCTACTTTCACTTTGTAGCCTGCCTTACGCAACATATGGACGTCGGAGCAACCGGTGTCCTTGTGTACCACCGCCAAGAACTCAAAGAACTCAGAAACAACCCAAATAACACAATAAATAATGATCTGCGGCAGAAGCTATGTGACCTCAGCGTGCTTTAAGAACCAGGCCTCCAGACCTCGGCATCGCCTGCGGCGGATGGACGGAGGAGGGGGAATCGAAAGCGCTGCGCGAGGAAGCGGAAGCGTGGAAAGCGAGCAGCGGCTAGTGCTAAGCTAAAAGCTAACCCTAACCGGCCTGCTCTACCATCTCTACTGCTGGCAAATGTCTGCTCCCTGGACAACAAATTGGACTACATCAGACTACAACAAGCTACTCTGCGTTAGTACAGACACTGCTGCGTCTTTGTGTTCACTGAGACGTGGCTGAGCGACAGAGTTCCAGATGCCGCCATTCAGCTGGACGGGCTAGCTGCGTTTCGTGACGACAGAAATGCAGCTCTGTGCGGTAAGACTCGTGGCGGTGGTCTGTGTGTTTACATCAACACGGAATGGTGTAAGAACTCTGTGCTTGTTTCCACCTACTGCTCATCGCTGTTGGAGCTTATTGTTGTGAGATGTAGACCGTTTTATTTACCCCGGGAATTCACCACTGCTATTGTGCTCGGAGTGTACATACCACCTAGCGCGAATGCTAAGGAAGTGCTCAGCGTACTCTACGGGACCATTAGCGAACTACAAAACACACACCCTGACGGATTGTTTATTGTCGCCTGAGATTTCAACCATGTAAATCTCAGGACTGTGCGTCCTAAATTTTATCAGAATGTGGACTTTGCAACCAAAGGAGAAAACACGCGGATTGTCGTTTACACAAACATCCAGGGCGCATACCGGGCTAAGCCCCCCCCCCCCCACCTCGGATACTCAGACCACATCTTCTGTTACGCTGATCCCAGCATACAGACCACTCAGCAGGCATTCAAGACCAGCTTGAAAGCAGGTGAGAACCTGGCCAGCAGGATCCATGTCTGCTCTCCAGGACTGCTTTGAATGCACTGACTGGGACATGTTCAGGGAAGCTGCAACCAACGGCGATTTCATCAACTTGGAGGAGTACACGTTACTATCTCCAAGACTATCACTACACACTCCAACCAGAAGCCGTAGATGACTGACAAGGTGCGCTGCTAAAAACAAGAGACTCTGCCTTCAGAGCAGGGGACAGGATGGCCTTAAAAACAGCAAGGGCCAAACTGTCCCGTGCCATCAGAGAGGCGAAGCGTGCACACGCCAAGAGAATTCACGGCCACTTCCAGGACAGCAGAGACACCCGGCGCATGTGGCAGAGGATCCAGGCGATCACGAACTACAAGACAACATCACCTGCTTGTGACCGTGATGCCTCCCTGTGGTGGTGCAGAACAACATGGTGGCGAGGAAGACCATCCCTCCTCCCAGTGACCAGGTGCTCTGTCTAACCACAGCTGAAGTGTTTTGATCCTACTTAGATCAAAAGGTGCTGGCTATCTGTTGGTTCCTCAAATAATGAAGACTACAGCAGGGGGCAGATCTTTCTCTTATAAAGCCCCACAGTTATGGAACAGCCTTCCAACCAGTGTTCGGGACTCAGACACAGTCTCATTGTTTAAGTCGAGGTTGAAAACCTATATATTTAGTCAAGCCTTTTATCAGTAGATTTTTCTTAGGTAAAGGCTCAGATCTGGAGGGAGCATGGATATAGAGTGTTTGGTGAACTGGTATATTTGTATGCTGTCGTCCCCTCACATTCACACGTTCACTCGGGTTTGTTGACAGTGGTGTGGTGGGTCGTCTCTTATCCCAGAGATCCCTCATGTCTGTGTTACCTTCTGGTTCTCCCTTTTAGTTATGCTGCTATAGCGAGTCTTGCCGGAGTCCAAACTGCACAGTGATATTAACTTTTATACACCAATAGGGACACTTAATAATCCATATTCCTCTCTTCCCGTCACCCTCTTCTCTCTCTCTCGCTCTCTCTCTTTCTCTCTCTCTCTCTCTCTCTTTCTCTCTCTCTCTCGGTCGAGTTAAACATGCTCCTGAGGCTCCAGTGACCACTGTTCCTGCCCCTCTCCCCTCCGTGGATCTTCACACTTCTGTGCAGCTTGGGACGGTCTCTTATCAACACCTTGGGTGGTTCCATGTAATTCCGGAGTAGAACGGGTGCTTTGAGGATGGATTGGACTGTAGTTAATGTCAACAGTCTGCTACACTGACTCAGGAATACAGTTTGCTTCATCACTGTACCCCGCAACATTGTATATCTGCTTCAAATGGACATTTGGTGCAACCCAGATGAGGATGGGTTCCCTCTTGAATCTGGTTCCTCTCAAGGTTTCTTCCTTATGCCATCTCGGGGAGTTTTTCCTTGCCACAGTTGCTCATCAGGGACAAACATTTTTACAAAGAACATATTTACGTTTAATCACCACATTATCTGTGTAAAGCTGCTTTGAGACAATGTTCATTGTTAAAAGTGCTATACAAATAAAAATTGAATTGAATTAAAGTGAGGAAAACTCTATGCAGAGTTAACCAGGGGAAGTCTTCTGGACCAGACAACATCCCTGGCAGAGTGCTCAGGGAATGTGCACAACAGCTAGTGGATGTCTTCACCGACATCTTCAACATCTCCCTGAGCAGCGCCATTGTTCCTACGTGCCTAAAGATGACGACCATCATTCCCGTGCCGAAGAAGTCTACTGTCTCCTGCCTTAATGACTATCGTCCAGTTGCACTCACACCCATTGTGATGAAGTGCTTCGAGAGGCTTGTCATGAGGCATGTCAAGACACAGCTTCCACCAGCACTGGAACCCATGCAGTTCGCGTGTCCAAACCACTCCACGGACGATGCCATCTCCACAACCCTTCATCTGGTCCGCAACCACCTAGACAACAAGGACTCTTATGTACGGATGCTGTTCATAGACTTTAGCTTAGCATTCAACACGATCATCCCTCGGCACCTGATTGAGAAGCTGAGCCTACTGGGCCTGAACACCCCCCTTTGTAACTGGATACTGGACTTCCTGACTGGGAGACCTTAGTCAGTCCGGATCGGTAACCTGCATCTCCAGCACCACCACACTGAGCACTGGAGATATGGACATATACACCACATGCTGCATCCGCAAAGCCAACAGCATTGTGGATGACCACACATACACCCGTCACACACACTTTTCCCTCTCCTACCATCAGGAAAGCGGTTCCGAAGCATTCGGGCGCCACATCCAGACTGTGCAACAGTTTCTTCCCTCAAGCCATCAGGCTATCATATCATATGGCCCAATTTATGTTCTAGTTTATATACATCATCTTGTTCTCCAGTCTACTACACTCCACAATGTGGTTATTTTAGATGTGGAACACTAAAGAAAATATATTGTTTAATGTAAACCGAAAGGGAATATGTTCACTTGTCCCAGGACAAGATTTGTATCTCGTCTTGTTTTTGTTCACGTTTGCCTTTAAAGGTCACGTTGTATAAAACGATTAGCAGAATCTTGGTATACACTTGACCAGATCAAATCTGAAGGAATCAGAGCTTTCTCTTTGTAAATATCAGTTTAGTTAAGCTACAGTAAAACTGTTGCTCTAGTGTGAAAGGATAATATGCCTTGTCACTGTTAGATGAAATTTACTTTATTATAGTAAATGTTCTGATTTGTCTGAACCTTTTTGTAGTTTTCAAATTTGACTGGATTTTACACCATTTATAGTATAAGGCTCTCTCCTTTTAGATTATGGATTGGACTGAACCTATTTTTTAAATCCTACTGACAAATTGTACATTTTGTATTAAAAAGGCAGCAGCACTGACAGTGCCAAGATGCATCAGTCCCCTGAGATTACTAAAAAAGACGATTAGTTATGCGTATGTTATGTTATGCATAGTATTTACAACTGTAATGGAAAAAATTTTGTACAGTTTTCAGTTGTTGCTACCTTTTTAAATTAAATGATGGGTTACATAATAAATTTTCATATTATCCAAGCCTCCAAGCTCTTTCCATTTATTTGTAATAGCACCATTTTAGTTTACTGAATCATCCAGTATATTTTATGTAGAATATTACAGTAAAATTGCTGCCATTAATATGGGTTATTTACAAAAATGAATACATGGTACTGTATTTGGATTATGATTACGCATTATTGTTAATGGGGCAACCCTGCTGCCAGTATTTTACTGTTTTTTTTCACGACAATTTTTTACAGTGTAGCTGCAGTTGTTATCAAATTCAATAAACATTTTAAAATTAAATGATTATTTATTGTTTCTTGATATACATTTTATACGGAAAGTATTCACATCGTTTAGATTTTTCCAAATTTTGTTATGTTACAACCTAATTCCAAAATAGATTGAATTAATACATTTTCTCAAAATTCTAAAAATTCCATAATGACAACATGATAGAAGTTTGTTTGAAACCTTTTTTTTATTTATTACAAATAATAATAAAACAAAAAATCACATGTACATAAGTATTCACAGCCTTTGCCATGACCATCCTTGATATGTTTCTACAACTTGATTGGAGTCCACCTGTGGTAAATTCAGTTGATTGGACATGATTTGGAAAGGTACACACCTGTCTATATAAAGTCCCACAGTTAACAGTGTATGTCAGAGCACAAAGCAAGACATGAAATCCAAGGAATTGTCTCTTGACCTCAGAAACAGGATTGTATCAAGACACAAATCTGGGGAAGGGTACAGAAACATTTTCTGCAGCATTAAAGGTCCCATTGAGCATAGTGGCCTCCATCATCCGTTATTGTAAGAAGTTTAGAGCCACCAGGACTCCTAGAGCAAGCCGCCCGGCCAAACTGAGCGTTCGGGGGAGAAGGGCCTTAGTCAAGGAGGTGACCAAGAACCCGATGGTCACTCTACAGTAGAAACTTTCAAAATTACAACCATCTCAGCAGCACTCCACCAATCAGGCCTGTATGGTAGAGTGGCCAGGCATAAGTGATTCCTCAGTTAAAGGTACCTGGAGTTTGTCAAAATTCTCTGGTCTGATAAAACAAAAATTTAACTCTTTGGCCTGAATAACAAGCGTCATGTCTAGAGGAAACCAGGCAACGCTCATCACAATCCCTACAGTAAAGCATGGTGGTGGCAGCATCATGCTGTGGGGAGACTATTCAGGATTGAGGGCAAGATGAATGCAGTAATGTACAGAGACATCCTTGATGAAAACCTGCTCCAGAGCGCTCTGGACCTCAGACTGGGGCGACAGTTTATCTTCCAACAGGACAACAACCCTAAGCACATAGCCAAGATGATAAAGGAGTGGCTATGAGACAACTCTGTGAATGCCCTTCAGTGGCCCAGCCAGAGATCTGAAAATGGCTGTGCACCGACGCTCCCAATACTGATGGTCCTTGAGAGGTTCTACAAAGAGGAATGGGAGAAAGTGCCCAAAAATAGGTGTGCCAAATTTGTAGCATCATACTCAGAAAGACCTGAGGCTGTAATTGGTACCAAAGGTGCTTCAACAAAGTATTGTACAAAGGCTGTGTATACTTATGTAAATGTGATTTTATTTTTTAATTTTTGTAATGAATTTGCAAAGATTTCTAACAAACTTCTTTCACAATGTCATTATGGAGTATTGTTTGTAGATTTTGGAAGAAAATACTGAATAGTGAGTACTTTCTGCATACACTGTAGCTCTCAAGTGGAATATAATAATGATTATATTCACAAAATGTATCTGTTTTGACTAGGGATTTTTTGTTGCATATACAGTATGTTTTGAAGGGGTTTAGAGGGTTTCCCGGGTAAAAGTTTGAACATCCCAGCAACGTCTCCACAGTAGCCAAAAAGACGCGTCAGACCTATCCATTAGTCTCTCTCAATAGCCAGTTTTTATCCAGACACTCAACATTGGCCATGCCTTGCAGCCATCAGCAGGACATGATACAGCAATGCTGGGATCAATAGCTGTGTAATTAGGTCCCGAAGTCGTCAATGTCCTTTGCTCTTTATGGGTTTATAGTACTCTGCCCTCTCTGCTGAACACTGGCTCCCTTCACTTCAACTTCTGTCAGTTTTGCCAGCATTCAAAATATAGTTTGCCACAAAAAAGTACTGCATCTAAGGGAATATGTTTTGCTGTTAAACCAAATTTTGCAACTCAAATGCATCCAAATGTACATACCACTAATTTTTCACTTAATGTTTAATTTGTGAAAATCTTGATTGATTTGTTCAGTTTATGTACTAAGCAAGTTGTACCGAAAAATTTTACAGAAAAATTGCGGTATGAATACATGTACCATTACACCCCAAAATGAAAGACATAAAAATGTAGGCAGAGACACATGGCATTTATCTGGATAAATTTCTTGGATAAACAATTTTTCAGTACAATGCTTTCAGGTCCAGTACACATGTGTACCGAATGCAATCCTTTTTACGTGCGGGACACAGTTAAAATTTCTCTAAGGTATGTATTCAGTGGAGGACCGCAAGTGTGTTTACTCTCCACCTCACACTTTGAGTATATTATTATTATTATTATTATTATTATTATTATTATTATTATTATTATTATTATTATTATCAATAAACTTGAAAACATACACAACAATTGCAGGGGTTAAAAAAAGAAACTAGAGTTAGCACAGTGTCACTGTGGCTACAAAGTGGCTAGCGGCTAACGTTAGCGCTATGGATTATTTAGCATTTTGTGTGCAGTTTCAAGAATTTCTCTTAAAAGGAGAAAATCCTGACAATTTCACATATTGACGAAGTGTATAAATAAAGGATGGAAGGAATTAAGACATTTGTTAAAGTATGCTGAAATAAGTAGAACAATTAAGTAGATCATATATTTAGAAAAGTACATATTGAATGTAAAATACACACACACACACACACACACACACACACACACACACACACACACACACACACACACACACACACACACACACATCTGTACCCAAATGAGGTCTAACAAATGAAAACTAATAAATGAATTTTTCCATTTATTTATTTGTGCCAATTTAATTAATTACTCAGTGTAAACAATATAATAAAAAAAGTATACAGCATTAATTGAATTTATTTTACTTTTATAAAATATTATTTTATGTATTATTCAACCAATCACGCATTTTATTTATTTATTTTATTCAAAATTGTAAAAAAAATTGTAAACTGTTGATGTTTACAAATGTTAATAATAATGATAATAATAATGATGATAATAATAATAATAATAAAAAAAATAATAATAATAATAATAAACTGAGTTAATAAAAAAACTACAAGCAATTTTATAATTTGTATTTCTTCCCCCGACTGTACAGAAATTTCTGTTGGTTAGGTTCCAAATGAGAATGATAATTTTCAGAGCCGCGAGTTCCGAACCGCAAATTATCATGGGTTGACTGTAATCATTGTTTATTTAATTAGTGTTGTATAATCAGTGTTGGTTAATTTATTGACAGAGACTGAAAAATAAATTTTGTAAGTCGCTCTGGATACAAGCATTTGCTATATGCCATAAATAATAAAAATATTAAACTTTTTGAATGGAAACAAGTCTGGACCAGAAACACTGTTTTGATTTTTTTAATTGGCAAATATCAGTAATGACAGAATGGCTCAATCACCTTCACAAAACAAATTTTATTAAAAATTAGATATTTATATTGTAAATATTGAGTTTTGGGCCAAGCAGTCCTAATATTTAGTTGAAGTAAATTTTGTTAACTTGTTATTGCATGTCTTTTAAAGGTAAATAATTGTGCAATGACTGTGTAATATTCCTACCTGCTTTTCTGCTTCCCATGTGTCCATAACTATGAGGGTGGTTTCTTCTCCATCCACTGTCAGTGTCCTTTCATACATGTCCTCTGAAAAAGAAAAGACAGAAATGTATATCCATATAATCAAAATAATCTATAGGAGAAAACATAACTACTGTCATGATTTCAAGCTGTATCAAGCACTTTACTTTTAGGCACAAACCTTGTTACTTTGACATACCATTAATATGTTTTAGACAGATGATTGATAAGACCCCAAGGTATTCTAACACAAAACACTTCTTGTTTAGCCCTGATTTCCTTGAAATGTGCTGTTATTTTTCATCTTCATGCGAAGTAAAAATAAGGAGAGTATGATGCAATGGAAAAAGCATTGAGCTATGTCTGGTTTGGGCTGATCTTATGGCCAGTTTAACAGGAAGATGAAAACATACTTTGCTTTTGGTTAAAACAGACCTTGTCTGATTTTTCCACTTCAAATCCATTCAATCACAATCCACTGTGTGCTAGGAACACTAAAAGCCGATACAAGATATGCAATATAATATTATATAATGATAATCTAAAAAAAAATGAGTGTCATAACCAGTGCAAATACAAATGCTACAATCCATGTATTCAAAGAAAATTTAAATGCCTGATTGCATGTCATTTATTTGGCATGTTATTTATCATTCCATAGGTCATAAACCTTAAATGCAATACAGTACAATACAATACAATAAAAACCATGCAATGAATAAACAAATATGAAAGTATCTGAAGAACAAAGATTTGCTTGTATGCTTCGTGACTCAGTTTTGCTTTATTACTATGCAAGTTCTGGAAGTGGATATTCACACTCATAAAATCAACTGCTAGTTATGTTGATACAAATCTACAGTGGGTCTTCCAAAAATCAGGTTATGCGACATACCTGGGTAAGTTTAAGGGTTAAATAAGTGGATATCCTCAGCTTTCGGTCCCACAATTCACTTTCAGAGTATGTAAGGTGCCATAGCAACTTATGCTCAGAACAAAACCTGCTCTGGAGCAGGTTCAGTTTGAGGATAAGTTTGTTTCAGAGAGGTGACGGAGCATAGAGTGCCCATTTGAAGATGATCTAGTAAATGTGGAAGCACAGATAATTCGATCTTTCTGTGAGGGGATGACCACGTATCGGTGTTTTAGTATCCAAATAAACATTTGCGGAATAGTTATCGTTTATTTAACAAATCTTTTAAAATCATACATTTCATGTGACACGCTTAACACAGAGCAAATTTTGTGCATTCCCCTTTGGTTTCTTTTGGGACGAGGAGTTTTTTGTAGAACAGAAGATGCGGAGCATGTGGGAAAGGTTCCTACACACATTTGTGCAGTTCTCCATTATCCACTGAGAATCATTGAAGAGGAATTCCACAGAGTGGCAGGTTTGTCTTTTCTATGATATTCTATGAGACACCATTTTAGTTACATAGCACTACTAAATCTATCCATATATCAATACTGTTTACAGCCACAATCAATAAAATGTTTCTACTTATATAACTTTCAATTTTAGGTTTCCCAAATGTGATTGGGGTGCATTGGTGGAACCCACATTCATATTAAATCTCCTTCAGTCAATAAAGGACACTATGCTAATAGGAAGTAAATCCATACCATGAATGTGCAGGTAACAATATATTATTGGTGTTCAATCTTTTGGTCTTTAAACCATTAAATCACCTATACATGATGTCAGAATGGGAATCATCATTGTGCCACACATTTTAAACAAGGTATATTTTGCCTTACATAATGTTTTTTATTTTAAATATTGTGTTATTTATAAAATTATACACTTTAACTACCATTATAGAACAATTCAATGGTTACTTGCTGGGGACAGAGGGTATCCTTGTCTGCCGTATATGATGACACCCTATCCACAGGCACAATTGAACCTGGCCCACAGCAGAACACAGGTAAATGTGGAGATGACTATAGACATCCTTAAGGCAAGGTTTCAATGCCAACAAGAGCTAAGTAAACCCAGTAGACCAAAGAGATCGCAGTGTGGTATGAGACATGAAATTAAATAAAATCAGTTAACAGTCAAGGTTGTTTATTCTTTTTTATTTCTTTATTTGCTGTCATAAAAAAGACATTAGAATTTTTGCTTTATATAACATTCAACAACAAATGACAGATTATTGTTCATATACTGTGCACCTTAAGCTGCTTCTCCTGCAGTTAATTGTCAAGTCTGGGATTTTTTAAGTTAAACCATTTGTTCTCCATTTGAAGATGTATAAAGTCCATCTCCATGTCACTCTTTCTAATTTGCCTTCGAAGATGGACTTTATACAGCCCTTTGGCAGGCAACTAGAAAGGCAAAATATTTCAACATGACTGATAAAGTTTGTAATACAATCACAGAACAAATATTTTCGAAAAAGACGGCTCCATAAAATTTCTCTCATTGCTAAGATTCTGGATGGAGGTACATGAACCCTCATCTTTATGTACAGCCATTTTCTGTCAAATGAAAATGACAATTTTGTCTTATTTAAAAAAAAAAAAATGGGGGGGGGGCATTATATACATCGTATCTCTATTGGCCTCGCTGCATTTTCAATTTCTGTCACAGCAGAAGTGGTCTTTTCATCTTCATCCTACAGTGTAAATAAGTATGGAATGCTTGTTCTACATTTAGACACCTAAAGACAATAATCACTTACAACTGTGACAGAGTGTGTTGTTGCAGTAGGGTCCAATAATACAGTGTAGCCATCAAGACAAGTAAACCAATAGGAAACTCAATGTATATTCTGAAACAAACACAACTGCTGGACACCCCTCCTGTTACATGCCTCAGCCTTCTTCCTTTGGCTACATAGAAATTACTAAATTACATGAAATACTAAATTTCATGGCTTCAGTAACAGTTTAGTAAGTTTAAAAAATATGACCTTGTTGAAGACACAAGAAGCTAATATATATTATATAATTTTTAGTCTATATGCAAATACAAACCCGATTCCAAAAAGTTGGGACACTGTACAAATTGATGCAGTCTGGCATTGTCATGTTGGAAAATGCAAGGTCTTCCCTGAAAGAGACGACGTCTGGATGGGAGCATATGTTGTTCTTGGAGAACTTGGATATACTTTTCAGCATTGATGGTGCCTTTCCAGATGTGTAAGCTACCCGTGCCACATGCACTCATGCAACCCCATACCATCAGAGATGCAGGCTTCTGAACTGAGCGCTGATATCAACTTGGGTTGTCCTTGTCCTCTTTAGTCCGGATGATATGGCGTCCCAGTTTTCCAAAAAGAACTTCAAATTTTGATTTGTCTGACCACAAAGTGTTTTCCACTTTGCGACAGTCCATTTTAAATGAACCTTGGCCCAGAGAAAATGCCTGCACTTCTGGATCATGTTTAGATATGGCTTCTTTTCCAAATCAAATCAAATCAAATCAAATTTTATTTGTCACATACACATACATGCAGAGTATGACATGCAGTGAAATGCTTTATACGACTGTCCGGCATGAGGAAATAGAATGGGGAGAAAAAGAAAAAAAAGAAAAATGAATTATGATTAAATTAGATTAAATGAGATAAATAAAAAAGAATAATCTATGTAAAATATAAAATATATAGAGATATAAAGATATTCATTCATTCACTCCCGCTTATCCGTAATTCGGGTCGCGGGGGCAGCAGTCTAAGCAGGCCCCCGCCTTCGACTGCTGCCCAATCCTCACAGCACCGTCCCTTACGGTCCCTCCTGCAGGTGGTAAACCCACGGGAAGGCGGCCCCACGTCACTCCGACGTCACTGACCTTGATATTTCCCTCGTAAGGGACCCCCGGAGCATAGAGGGTTAAGGGCCTTGCTCAAGGGCCCAAGAGTGGCAGCCTGGCGATACCGGGGCTTGAACCCCAGACCTTCCGATCGGCAACCCAGCGCCTTAACCGCTGGAGCCACCACTCCCCCTTTATCTTTATATAAAGATATATATAAGGAAAAAGTGTATATACAAGGTATGCTTATGGATACAAGGTATGCATATGTACAGTAAACAGTAATCACAGAAGGTGGTTGATGTGATTGTCCTTTAAAGTAACCGTGTGCGGTGTGGCGTGGTATAAAGTGCACTGTGCTGTGCAGGTCCACAGTTAAAGTGACGGTCCAGAGTTTAAAGTGTTGTAGTGCGAAAAGAAAAAGAAAAGAATTTTCAGAAAAATGTGACAATGGAGAGAGTGGACTAGCTTTTAGATCCTGGGTGTTTACTGGTTCAAACTCCGAATGGCTTGCTGGAAGACGCTCCTCCTCATTCTCTCTGTGTTTGCTTTCAGGGAGCGGAAGCATTTACCTGAACGCAACAAAGAAAAGAGTCCATTGTTGGGATGGCTGAGGTCCTTCACAATCTTCCTGGCCCTGGTACGGCATAACGTGCTGTAGATGTCCTGCAGGTTAGGGAGCTCGGTGTGGATGGTACATTCAGCTGAATGCACCACCATCTGGAGGGCTCGCCTGTCCTGCATGGTGCTGTTCCCAAACCAGGAAGTGATGCTACCCGTCAGAACGCTCTCAGTGGTACAAGTGTAAAAAGTCTTTAGCACCTGAGAGGGTAGTTTAAAGTCCCTTAGCGTCTCAGATGGTACAGACGCTGCCGGGCCTTCTTCACCAGGGTGTTGATGTGACAGGACCAAAACAGGTCCTGTGTGATGTGAACACCTAGGTACCGGAAACTGTCCACTGTCTCCACTGGGGTCCCGTTGATGTTTAGTGGTTGGTATGACCGCTCCTGCTTCGTGCTGAAGTCCACTATCAACTCCTTAGTCTTGCTGACGTTCAGGAGAAGGTTGTTCTCCTGGCACCATCTCTCCAGGTTTTTAACCTCCTGTAGGTAGGCCGTCTCATCGTTTGTTGGCGATCAGACCCACCACAACAGTGTCGTCAGCAAACTTGATAATGGCGGTGGAGTTGGAAGTGGCCACACAGTCATATGTGTACAGTGAGTACAGCAGGGGGCTCAGAACACAACCCTGGGGAGCTCCAGTGCTGAGGGTGAGGGTGGATGAGGTGTGTTTTCCCACCCGTACGGCTTGTGGTCTGTCTGTCAGGAAGTTAGAGATCCATTGACACAGCGGCAGGCTGAGTCCCAGGACCTCCAACTTAGAGGTGAGTGTGGAGGGAATTATTGTGTTAAATGCTAAACTGTAGTCCACAAACAGTATCTTTGTATAATTCCCTTTTCTGTAGTCCAGGTGGCTCATCGTAGTGTGGAGGAGATGAGCAATGGCGTCCTTAGTAGAACCCGACCTGTGATGCCATCTGGTCCTTCTGCTTTCCTGGTATTCACTCTTCTGAATGCCCTCCTCACGTCATGCTCTGAAATGGTGAACGTGTTCACCTCTCCGGCTCTCTCGGCGTGCACGCTGTTCTGTAGTCCGTGATTGTTCTTAGTCTCTGCCACCGGCTCCTAGAGCCACCATGTTGGAATTGTGACTCTAGTTTCCTCCCGTAGTGCCGCTTTGCATCCTTCACCACTCTGCAAACACTGTAAGACGCAGCCTTGTAATCGACCATGTCCCCGGTGGTGAGCCCCGAGTTGTAGGCAGCAGAGCGGGATCTCAGAGTGTCGCGGATGGTTATATCCACCCACGGCTTCTGGTTGGGAAACGTTCTGATGGTGTTTTTTGCAACGTATCATCCGCTAGTTTCCCGATGAATCCCACAATCACTTCCGTAAACATGTTGACGTCATCAGAGCTGCGCCTGAACTTGTCCCAGTCTGCGTCATCCAAATCGTCCTGCAGAGCGGCCATCGATTGGACAGTCCAGCACGCAACCTCCCTCTGAACCGGAGCTTCCTGTTTCAGCCTTTGTTTGTAAACAGGCCTGAGGAAGATGGCGGCAGGGTCCGATTTCAAAAAATGGTGGACGTGATTGTGCCTTGTAGCTGTTCTTGAAAGGTGTGTAACAGTGGTCCAGTGTCCTTTCGCCCCTGGTGGGGCAGGTGATGTGCTGATGAAAGTTCGGTAGTGCGTGCTTGAGGTTGGCACTGTTAAAATCTCCTACCACAATGAGCGCAGCGTCCCGATGCTGTGTTTGGTGAAGTGTTAGTGTCTCATGTAAATCCCATACTGCAGTGTCCGTGTCCGCTTGAGGTGGAATATAAACGGCACAGGCTTAGTAGTTCCAGGTTTGATGTGCAGGAGCGTGAAAGGGGAATGATGCTCGCGCTGTCGCTCCAATGATTGTTCACCATAAGACACACTCCACCTCCTCTTGACTTCCCCGACTCCAGTGTTCTGTCCATGCGGTAAACCGAGAAAAATTCGGCCGGCTGGATGGCGTGGTCCGGTACTGCTGGGTTCAGCCATGTCTTGGTGAAGCAGATAAGGTTGCAGTTTTGAATGTCCCTCTGGAACTTGACCCTTGCCCTGTAGTCGTCGAGCTTGTTCTCCGGTGATTGGATGTTGGCTAGCAGGATACTAGGTAAGGGATTGCGGTGTGCGCATGCCCTCAGCCTGTGCCTGACGCCGGTTCGTTTCCCGAGCGGACGCCGGTACGGGTCGCGTCCTTTGTTCTCCCCCAAGATCTCGCTCGGCCAGCATGGGTCTGGGTTTAAAAATGGTGAAAGGTGAGTGCATTGTACACCAATAGATATATGAGTGTCTCTGTCATATCTAATGATGTCCAGCTTGTGTAGATGGAACTGTAACTAAGTAAATAAAAGTATAAAATAAACAAAAAAGGAGAAAACGTAGCCGGAGCAGTCATGACGGCAGCTGACCTCACCTAAACCATTATTAAAACATAACTAAGAATGTAACTTGCTTTTTTCCGCCTTGTGTTTCCATGGTGACTCCTGAAATCAGCCAAATCATGAAAATGTCTTTCTGTACATGCCGTCCGCGTGCATTAACTTTGGGTTACCAATAGGATCATCACAGGGGTTTTGGAACTGACCAGTGGCGGGCGGTCAGGGCAAGCAAAGCCTTCTCTGCTGGCCTAAACACTATCAGAAGCACTGACTACATTTACAACCTAAATTTCAATATTTCTTTCATTAAATTGTATTAATTTATTCCCAACATTTTATTCTCATTATTTTATCGTAGAGTATTCTCGTAGCATTTCTCTTGGCTGCACTGCTCCAGTACATGTATGTAAATGTTAGATTTTTTGTCCAATCAGATTTCCGCCTCTATGTGCTGCCATGTCAATCACATCTGCCCAGGGCCTGCAAAGTCTGTACTGCTGGTAGATTTCATATTCGACTCACAGGCCCAGAACAGTGTCAGCATTTATACGTCCTCTGATTGGTTGGTCAAAGGAAAACTGTTATAGCCAAGTTCGACTGGCAAAACACGTGTGTAGTGCTCTGTACACATTAAAACATCAGAGTTAGACTTTTTTTTTGCCTACGGAGGAAGAGAAATTGATTTAGTTTTAGACATACTTAAAAATACAATTTCAAGAAAAAGCTAGACATCATGAGGAGAGGTCGGCCAACCTCGAAGCTACTGTAACTGACATACCCAGAGTAAGCAAGTTTGGGGTTAATTAACTAAGAGTCCAGTGTATTTGTGATGGTAACTTAATCTTGCATTTTGGCCTACTTTATCTGTTGATTGTTGACAAAAAAACTACATGCTAGTGATGTAACACCTTTATTGTATCCATTTTTACCACATTAACAACCCTTTGCACAGTTTTCCATTTTACAATTGCTTAATAATTCTTTATTAAGCAATTGCAAAATGGGTAAACTCGGTAAAAACTAAATGTAAGACCAGCTGTTGCTTGTCTGTGCTGTTTTCAGTTTTTCTATTTTCCACCACCCCCTTGTGTTGGCTCTGTCTTTGGCTCTCTACTGTCAAATAGGTGGCGTCACCTATTAATTGTAGCAGAGGCCTGGAAAAAAGGGACCAGTAAAGAGCAAGAACCTAATAAGAGGAGGCAGAGCCTACATTTTAAAAGCAACAACATGAGGTCCTGCCTGGGAGGAAGAAAGGAGAAGTGAGAATTATTTGCTAGTTGCCCTTTAATAGAAGAATTCTATTTATTAATTTTTTTAGACCTTCCCATCCTTAGTTGGGATGAGGATGGGTTCCCCTTTTGAGTCTGGTTCCTCTCAAGGTTTCTTCCTCATAACATCTAAGGGAGTTTTTCCTTGCCACAGTCGCCACGGCTTGCTCATCAGGGATAAATGCACACCATTCACACAATGTCTGTTGTGAAAAGCGCTATAGAAATAAACATGACTTGACTAAGTTCTGAAGTGAAACAAAGTTTGTATAAAGAAATTACATTGGAGTGAATTAAGTTATATCACAGTTACCTAATGTTAGGCCGGAAGAACGTGCCGGAAACCGAAGTTCCGCAGAACGAAGGTTTAATGAAAATGAATGCAAAAAAAGGAAAAAACGGCAAAAACAACAAAGTACTTAAAGTTCCAGTGAACCCAGGTAAATCCTTAGAAAGGTAAAGTCTCTAAAATACACAATCCACAGGCAAAGGTAGTAATCCACAGCGGTATGGAAAGTCCGTAGCAAGACGTAGTCCTACATTGTCCTCCAGTCTAAGCTGTAGAATGGACGGAGATACGATGGAAGCGCCGGCCTTAAATAGGAGGTGATCTGATGAGTGTCAGGTGCGTATAGTTAGTACGATGGAGAACTGCTAGGAGTGATAGGTGGTTCTGGGGAAGGTGTGGCTGGTGGATCCCTGACACCTAAAAATAAATCTGCAGGTCCTGATGGCTTTAGTACTGAATATTATAAAAAGATTTAAGAATAATCTTGCACCAATGATTTATCATTTGATTAAAAGTGCAACTGCACACAGTAAATGTTCAACAACAATTTATCTAGCAGGTATAGTATTAATTCCAAAGCCTGGAAAAGATAAGTTGCAGATGTCGTCCTATCGTCCGATTTCTCTCATTCCTGTTGAATCAAAGATTATAAGTAATATTTTAGCTAATAGACAGAAAAAGTACACATGTTTAATTGTTCATTAAAACCAGAACAGTTTTATGTCCAATAGACACATATACTTTAATTTGAGACAGCTGTTTATCATAATTTATAACAAGAAAAACTCAAAGATGTGCCATTTCATTAGACGCTCAACAAACCTCCGACCAGACAGAATGGAAATATATATATATATATATATATATATATATATATATATATATATATATATATATATATATATATATACATATATATGAATGGAATAGGATTTAAATGCAATATCTGAAAGTCTGGAATATGTTTATGATAAAATCATAAACATATTCCAGACTTTCAGATTTTGAGTTTGAATCCTATTTGAGAGACAATTGTTAATGTACACCCTAGAGCCAGTGGTAACGTATCAAAATTGTATAAGTTACTATTAGATAAAGTGGACAACAGTACAGAAAAAATGAAACATGATTGGGGAGAAGAAATGGGTTTTAACATTCATGACAATAGATGGGATGAATGCTTGAGAAATGTACATACGTTCTGTGAATCATCTGATTCAGTTTAAGGTCATTCATAGACTTCATTACTGCAAATCTTTCGACTTCATAAAATGTATCTGATGATTTCTTTAAACAGTAATAAGTGTAAAACCTCAGTACTCAGTACCATATTTCATTTATTATGGTCATGTTGTAAAATTCAGCCATTCTGGCAATGTATATTTAAATTTCTTTCTGATGTGTACTCTATCAATCTGGCACCTGAGCCTTGTGTTGTACTATTGGGAGCAAATAGAGCTTTTTGTAATATATATCAAACACAGGCCATCTCATTCTGTATGATACTTGCATAAAGACTTATAGGGGTTAGTGGATTGTTATAAAGTTCTTTTTTGTTATAAATGTAAAGTTTAATAAAGCATGTATGCATTTACATATACGCATTAGCATGTACATATTTGTGTGTTATGAAGATATATATAAATACTATTTTTGTTCAAACAAACCGCAACAACTAAAGTGTTATTGTTCCTACACTCCACTGGGCCTAGCCAAGGTAGGAACGTAACAAGTGGTGGCTTGCCTGGGATCTGTTTGGATAGGGATAGTATAGAGTTGGTTATTGTGTTTATGGTTAATTGTGTGTTCTGTTTGACTGGTCAATAGTCATGGCAAGCTTTGATCTCCAAGCGTTTGTTGATTCTCCAAGTCTGGATGTTTTTGAGAGGTGTCAAGAGGATGACCAGTTAGAAATAGCTGCTCACTATAGTGTACCAGATTCTAGGACTCAGTCCAGAAAAAAGACTACTGCACCTCCTGTAAGGCCTGTCCCTATGCCTTGTTCTGCTAGCCCTGTTCCATCAACACCTGCTTTTGATGTTGGTAAAAACATTGTGTTGGTTCCCCCCTTTCAGAGAAAGTGGAGTAGACATTTATTTCAGTGTTTTTAAACATATAGCTATAGCCTTAAATGTGCCTGAGGATGTGTGGTATTTTGTGCTCAAGTGTAAGCTCATTTGAAAAGCTCGGACAGTGTGCTTTTTGTTGTCCTTTGAGGATAGCTTATGGTATGAGGTAATGAAAGCAGCTTATGCTTATAAGTTGGTCCTTGGAGCCTGCAGGCAAAGGTTCAGAAATCTTGAAAACTTCCTTTACAGACATTTGTAGAGTTTGCCCAAGAGATAGAAACCTTGTTGGACAAGTGGTGTGCTTCCAGTAAAGCAAGTGACTTTGAGTCCTTGAGGGAGCTTCAAGTTATCAGCCATTTGTAACAGATGGCACATGTTCTTCAGTACCTGTTAAGATTCTTTGTGATAGTCATTCATTCATATTAGCTGGTGTTTTATCTTTTTTGAATGGCAGGCTACTATTGTAGTTTTGTAAAAGTATTTCTACTGTTTCTTTCCTCACATCCTTGCTTAGTGCATCCAAACCAATTGTTTGGACTCTGGATTGCCAACATGCTTTTTACAGTGTGAATGCCATGTTATGTGATGCACCTGTACTTGCAACTCCAGATCTTTCTAAGCCTTTTAAGCGTGAATTTGATGCAAGTGCAATAGGAGCTGGAGCTGTGCTGTTAAAGGAGGATGCCTGTGGAATTGACCATCCTGTATGTTATTTTTCACGTGAATTTAACAAACATCAAGTAAAATACTTTACGATAGAAAAAGAAGCCCTAGCATTGTTGCTTGCTTTGCAGTTTTTGAAGTATGTCCGCTCTGCTATGCTCTCTCGAAACCCCCCCCCATATTTTTTTTCATTTTTGCTAATTGGAATCCGTTTGATAGACAGACTTTCAAGGTTCTCTACAGGAACAAAACAATAAGCCTGAAAGAGTATTAAAATCTTTTGTAATCTAATACACAAATAAAAATCATAAAATGTAAACTAAAACTTTGATGATGATGTTATAAGTATTTTTTATTACAAAAAAAGTTAAATAGCATTAGTCTGTGCAATTTGCTTTGGGAAAAATTAATAAAAACAGCTGTGTATTCTTCATGATTACATTACATAAAGATTAGATTTTTAGATCTACAAATCCATTTCCAAAAATTTTGGGACACTGTAAAATGTAGATTAAAAACAGAATGGCATAATCTGCAAATCACAGGCCATGTGGTGTAGCATAGCCAGATGTTTTTAAACATGCTATCGTCACTCCACTCTTAAAAAAAAACCCCATCTTGACCCTTCTGTTTTAGCTAATTTTAGACCCATTTCACACTTACAATTCCTCTCTAAAGAACTAGAGGAACTATTTTATGTATGACAACAATTTTTAAATGAAAATTCAATTCTGGAGAAATTTCAATCTGTTTCAGAACATGTCATAGCACTGAGTCTGCCCTATTAAAGATTCACAACGATATAATGCTTGCAAGAGATAGCAGCTGCCTAGTTGTGATGATCCTTTTAGACCTCACAGCAGCCATCATAATCATAAGATCATGATCATAAGATTATTATCTCTCGGCTAAAAACCTGGTTGGAATTTGGGGTACAGTGCTCGATTGGTTCACATCTTACATATCAAATAGAAGTTTTTCTGTTAGATGGGGTGACAGCTCATCTTTGAGCCTCCCTCAACTCTATCGTGTACCACAGGGATCGATACTTGGCCCGGTGTTGTTCTCCCTATATATGCTACCTCTAGGTAATATCATTAGAAAACTCATTTAAACTCATCCAATTATAAGTTCCTTTAAAACCAGATTCACTTATTGCGCTCCAGTCCTTGTCCGGCTGTTTAACTGACATTTAATATTGGCTGGCTAGTAATTTTCTAAGTCTTAATGGGAATTAGTGTAAATGTATATTATTTAGTACGCAGGAGCAGTCTAATTTTTACCTAAGGGGTCCCGCACCAGAATTTAAAAACGAGGTTCGAAACCTTGGCATCATATTTGACAGCAATTGACATTTTGCAAGGCATGTAACCTCAGTTGTAAAAACAAGCTTCATTCAACTCTGTTTACTATCAAAGGTGAAGCCTTTTGTTTCGATAAAAGACACAGAAAAAGACATTAATGATTTTATAAGTTCTAAATTGGATTACTGCAACGCTCTTTATTTAGGTTGATTAATTAATCAGTCCTCTCTTAATTACCTACAGCTGGTTCAGAACGCTGCAGCAGGCTTTCAACAGGTACCAGTAAGGGTGCACACATCACTCCGGTCCTTTCCCCTCTCCACTGGCGTCCGGTACAGTACAGAATTCATACCATCAGCGATGCAGGCTTCTGAACTAAGCACTGATAACAACTTGGGTTGTCCTTATCCTCTTTAGTCCGGCTGACAAGGCATCCCAGTTTTCCAAAAAGAACTTCAAATTTTGATTCGTCTGACCACAGAACAGTTTTCCACTTTGCCACAGTCCATTTTATATGAGCCTTGGCCCAGAGAAAACACCTGCGCTTCTGGATCATGTTTAGATATGGCTTTTTTTTTTACCTATAGAGTTCTAGCCGGCAACGGCGAATGGCACGGTGGATTGTATTCACCGACAATGTTTTCTAAAAGTATTCCTAAACCCATGTTATGATTTCCATTACAGTAGCATTCCTGTATGTGATGCAGTGCCGTCTAAGGGCCCGAAGATCACGGGCATCCAGTATGGTTTTCCGGCCTTGACCCTTACGCACAGTAATTGTTCCAGATTCTCTGAATCTTTGGATGATATTATGCACTGTAGATGATGATAACTTCAATCTCTTTGCAATCTTTCTCTGAGAAACTCCTTTCTGATATTGCTCCACTATTTTTCACCACAGCATTGGGTGAATTGGTGATCCTCTGCCCATCTTGACTTCTGAGAGACACTGCCATTCTGAGAGGCTCTTTTTATACCCAATCATGTTGCCAATTGACCTAAGTTGCAAATTGGTCCTCCAGCTGTTCCTTATATGTACATTTAACTTTTCCGGCCTCTTATTGCTACCTGTGCCAACTTTTTTGGAACGTGGAGCTCTCATGAAATCCAAAATATTTGGCATGACATTTCAAAATGTCTCACTTTCAACATTTAATATGTTATCTATATTCTATTTTGAATAAAATATAGGTTTATGAGATTTGTAAATGATTGCATTCCTTTATTTATTCACAGTTTGTACAGTGTCCCAACGTTTTTGGAATCGGTTTTGTATTTAAATGAACTTATCCATTTGCGCACCCATCGTGGGGTGACCGCGCTTTCGCAGTGGCAGCTCCTAAGCTTTGGAATTCCCGCCCTTAAAATCTTACCTCTGAAAGGGAATTCTCTACTTTTAAAGCTAAACTAAAGACCCACTTATTCACCAAAGGATTTGTTTTGTTGTAGAGGGTGTGCTTAGTCTTCTGCTTCTTAACGTTTATTTTATTTGTTGTGTTTTAATGCTTATTTTATTTTTCTTCTATTTTAGTTTTTACTCTTTTTTCTTTTTTTAAATATATTGCTACTTTTTTTTTTCTTACTTTTATGTTAATTTTAATTTTATTACTATTTTGCACATTGCCTTTTGCAATAGGTTCTACCTAGCAGTTGTTAGGTGCTACATAAATAAAGTTTGAATTGAATTGAATTGAATTGAATTAAATATGTAAGGCCTTCCCTAAAATAGTGTTGTCTAGATTGATGCATATGTTGCTCTATTGATCATACTCGCAGACCATTTGGAAATTAGAACGTAAATGGGGTCAAACTAAATTGTCAGTATTTCAAATAGCATGGAAGGAGAGCCTCCTGAGTTATGAAAAATCTCTTATTGCTCCTAGATCAGCATATTTTTCTACCCTCATAGAAGATAACAAGCATGATCCTAGATTATTAGTTTTTTTATTTAGTACTGTAGCAAAATTAAATAGGAATAGAAACACTGCACTAACATGCACACCATCAACAGGCAGGGATGATTTCATGAACTTTTTTAATGAAAGTTGAAAATCAAGCAAAAAAACCCAATTCTATAAATAACCCTGTAGACCCCCACTACAATTATAACAGATCATCATTTACAAAGTTTTACTCTTATTCAAGCAAATTAATTAATTTAATTTACTTCCACATCAAAAGCATTAACGTGTTCTAGATCATTTACCTATATGTTTCGTCAAACAAATAATTCCAGAAATAACTGAACCTATTCTAAATATAATACATTCTTCCATTAGCATTGGTTATGTACCTATATCTTTCAAACTGGCATTTATTAACCTCCTGAATAAAAAAACTGAACTTGACCCCTGTCAGCTGTCCAACTATAGGCCAATATCAAACCTCCCATTTATCTCAAAGATTCTAGATAACGTTGTAAGCACAGCAGTTCTGCTTATACAATTTCAGTCAAGATTTAGGCCTTTGGGACATTAATGGTTGAAGTGATAAATGACTTGATATTGGCTTCTGATCATGGCTGTGACTCCGTGCTTGTGTTGCTTGATCTTATTGCACTTTTTGACACCTATGATCATAATCTCCTCCTTGCTAGACTAGAAAATGTTGTTGGAATTAAGGGAACAGCTCTCTTCTGGCTCAGGTCTTATTTGACTGATCATTATCAATTTGTTGAGTTAAATGGTTATTTCACTACACTCACTGAGGTAAAGTTTGGTGTTCCGCAAGGATCTGTCTTAGGCCCACTGCTTTTTTCTTTATATATGCTGCCACTGGGGAAATTATACGTTAACATAGTATTAGCTTCCATTGCTATGCTGATGATACACACAGTACATTTCAGCAAAGCCAGATGAGAGAGATTATCTTAACAATGTTAAAGAATGTGTAAAAGACATTAGACAGTGGATGCTTGATTAACGTCCTTTTGCTCAACTCAGATAAGAGTACCGTAATTTCCGGACTATTAAGCGCACCCAAATATAAGCCACACCCACTGAACCCGTTCAGTCTAATGTTATGGGGTTCAAGTTTTTTGCTTGTATCTTGTGAAACCGTGAAAAACCCAGGAAAAATTCATAAATTAGCCGCTTCGTTGTTTAAGCCACGGGGTTCAAAGCGTGGGAAAAGTAGCGGCTTATTGTCCGGAAAATACGGTACTTTTACTAGGACCACCTGCAGCTAGAAGTAAACTCTCGGATTACCTATCATCTCTGGATGGTCTTTTTGTTTTAGCATGTACAGCAGTCTAAGATCTTAGTGTGATTATTGACTCTAGTCTTTCCTTTGAGGCTCATGTGAATAACATTACCAGGGCAGCCTTTTTTTCACCTTGGAAATATTGCTAAAATAACAAACATGATGTCGTTACAGGATGCAGGAAAACTAGTTAATGATTTTGTTACATCTAGATTTGACTACTGTAATGCTTTACTGTCAGGATGTTTTAGTAAGTGCATAAATAAGCTTAATTTAGTCCAGAATGCAGCAGCAAGAGTCTTTACCAGAACCAGGAAATATGACCACATCACCCCTGTTTTAATCAGTCTACACTGGCTCCCAATTAAATCTCGCATTGATTAAAAAATGACACTACTGTCGTATAAAGCACTGAATGATCTTGCACCACAGTCTTTAGGTGAACTTTTGATAAATTATAATACCCCACGCCTACTTAGATCAAAAGGTGCAGGCTATTTGTTGGTACCTAAAGTAATGAAGACTGCAGCAGGGGGAGATCGTTCTCTTAAAAAGCCCCTCAGTTATGGAACAGCCTTCCAATTAGTGTCGGGACTCAGACACAGTCTCAGTGTTCAATTCTATGCTGAAAACACATTTATTTATACAAGCCTTTTCTCAGTAGGTCTTTCTTAGGTCTTAGATCTTTCTTCTACGGAGTCCCAATTTACACCCTGATCACACTGTATAGTGTCCTTAATATTTAAATAATGAGAATGCTTAACAATCTTTATTTTTTCTATTCCTTTCACCCCTCTTCTCTCTCTTCCTCTCTGTCTCTGTCTGCCCCCCCTTCTCTGTCGAGTAAACATGCCGCTGATCAACTCAAGAGCTTTGAGGATGGTTTTAGACTGTAATTAGTATGAACAGTCTACTACAATGGCTCAGGAACACAGGTTGCATGAATAGATCTGCATTTATGCATCTGTTACTACACACATCAACAATGAAACTGTAATAAATGGACAATCGGTGCCACCCAAATGAGGATCGGTTTCCTATTGAGTCTGGTTCCTCTCAAGGTTTCTTCCTCATACCATCTCAGGAAGATTTTCCTTGTCACAGTCACCATTGGCTCCCTCATCAAGGGATAAACAATTATAAGGAACAAACATATAGGCAATAAACTTACACATTCTTTTATACAACCTTATAACCGCTTAATCTGTGTAAAGATGCTTTGAGACAATGTCCATTGTAAAAAGCAAATAAATAAAATAATATTTTTAAGCGCTATACAAATTAAAATGAATTGAAAAATTATTTAAAACCTGTGTATACCTTTCACTATTGATAGTGCACTTTTCAGATGTGCAAGCTGCCTATTCCATAGGGACTAATGCAGCCCCATAGCATCGGAGATGCAAGCTTTGAATCTGAGCATTGAAATTGAACCAAATAGCTAAACTAATTATTAACTAACTAAACTTATTAGTTGCAAAACTAAGAAAAGTTGTTCCTTTTTAGTAACACTCATTTTTCCAGCCTTTTGTTGGCTGTATTCAAAATTTTTTTTGAGAGGTGTTGTGGCCATTAAATTCAAAACTACCATTTTTTGTGCTTAAAATGGTAAATTTCCATATTTTAAACATTTGATATGTTTTGTATGTTCTATTCTGAATAGAATATGGGTTTATAAGATTAGCATATAATTGCATTCTGTTTTGTCCCAACTTTATTGGAATTGGTTTTAGATAGAAACAGTCTGTAAGCATGGACAACAATATAACTTTCAGGAAGAGGATGGGAGTAACTAAATATAAGAATGTGACTTAAATGCAGTAGTTTTTTTTCACCTAATACATATGACTTGCTATATATTAAGAGGAAAATATATTTTACTATTCGGCTCATTATATTTCAACACTGCATTCCTCTATAGTCGTATATTATACGATTATACGGTCATATGGTTACTTTTAGCATCAGATCTAAATTCCTAAAGAGATCTTTTAACAATAACAGCAAAAATAAGAATGTAATCACTTTAATCTCTCCATTGCTAGAGACAATTCATATTTATGCTGTATGTATATAACAAGTCTTCTTCATTAGAGTTATCATGCTTTAAGGCAAATGTATTTTTTTCTTATGTGAATCTTTCTTGAAAGTAAGTTTAAACCTTTTTAAAGTATTAACTTTACCTGAATATTTGTTTATATATGTAATTGTACATTTTACTTGAGAAACAAATTTGGATCACAGTCTATGGTTTTATTTCCTGAGATTTGTATCAAACTACTTCATGACCAGTCAAGCAACAATAGACAATAACAATCAGAACTTAATAATAAGTAAAAAAAAAAAAAAAAAAAAAAA
Source organism: Silurus aristotelis (assembly GCF_946808225.1). Lineage (NCBI taxonomy): Eukaryota > Metazoa > Chordata > Actinopteri > Siluriformes > Siluridae > Silurus > Silurus aristotelis. The sequence continues at coordinate 7,956,398 of NC_139601.1, read as the reverse complement.
AAAAAGTAATAAATTGAAAATGGTGGTTCCTACAAACACACATTTACAACCACTGCTTTTGATTCCATGCAAGTTTTGAAGTGGACTCACCGCCTATGCAGTTGTGGCCATCTTTCTCCTGGATTCCAGCAAAGATGCTGGCTAGGCTGGACTTGCCGACTCCATGATCACCCAGTAGGATTACCCGGTAAAGACACTCATAGCCTGAGCTGTCGGACTCCCCTGAGTCAGAGGACCACTGGGTTCGCAGGTGGAGTTTCGTTTCTCCAGCCTGGTAGGAGGCGGACTGGGCAAGCGGAGGATGCTCAGGTTCTCTTTGTACTACTCCATGCCGAGAGGAGGGGATCGGAGTACTGGCCCTTCTTCTCACCACTTCTTTTCCCTCTCTCTGTGTGTTCAGTGTCATCTCTTAAAACACCTTTAGCCAATAAAGGAAAGCAATACTTTGAAAGACAGCTTGCCTGAACCAAAAGGTTAGATTCAAAACAGGAGCCCAACAGAATCAAACAAATGTCTTTTGCTTTGTTTTAGATAATGCAGAGTAAAAAAATGAAGCTTTGCACCCCAAGATTCAAGAATAAAAGCATGTGGAAAGATAATGAAAAAGAAAGAAGTCCCTATATTCGAGGCATGCCCATGCGTTTATATTCACTCTTGCGTAGTAGAAATGTGAAGCTGTACTATGAAGTTAGGCTGGAGCTACCTGTAGTCTGGAGCTACCTGTAACTCCTTTGTCTTGTCCTTGAGTTTGGATGAGTTTTGCGGAGTCGCTGCGTGCCAGCTGTGAAGGATGTAACGGTATAGCCCAGGAGTCATAGCGACAACCAGCAAAGTTCCACAACGCCGTTAAAAATGCAAGAGTGGAATCAGGGGCTGTTCTTTCTTTCTTTCTCCCTCCCTCTTTTGCGCGCCGCTCATTCGTCTCACGCTCGGCTTTTCTAACACACGGATGAAATCGCCTGACTTTACAAAAAGTCGCCGTGGCTACTAATCCTGTTTGCAATCATAAATATTTTGCTATTCTATACAGATTGTGTAGCTACAACGAGTCTACACAGTCGCACTCGCAGTCCAAACTCTGCGCGAACAGCACTTTTAGCCATAAACCCACAGACTAATGCTTCCACATCATCCCCGTTCCTGTTTCTGTTTAAATAACACTGATTCGTCAGCTCTGTGGTATCTGGAAACTCTCAAGATAATTCATTCCCAGTCTCCTATGGAGAAACATACCATTTACAAAGTAATGCTGATCTTCCATTCCTGCCTGTTGCTCAGCCTTTTAGTACAGAATTTGGCAATAAACCAGATTCTTGATACAGCAGCACAGCAACATTCTGAAGTTAAATTCCAGATATCTTACAAGTTATCTTGAATGAATCAAGTAAAAAAATAGATGGTAGAGGCTTCATAATTTGTCAACAGTGTAAATAGTTGTAACAGTTAGGATATGTCCTACAGATAGCCTTACCATGAAGACATATTCTCTAAGGCAATGTTGAAACGTTTCCAACTGAAACAACAAAAATAATCAAGGCAGTTGGCCATGCATTGGGGTGATGAAGGCCCTAAACTGTTTATAAAACCAGCCCTGTTCCCACACTTAAGGCAATTACAGCAATGTCCCAAAATCCCACCAGTCACAGAGTTTACAGAAATTTACAATTGGTGTTAAAAAGCTCACAAAACACATGTATTAAAGTGCAAGTTTATTAAGTTATGCAGATTTCTCAATATGGAATTTCCATTCAAATTAATACTCTCTAAAACAATAAAATCTAAATGCTTTTTTAGTTTTATAACTGCATAGGTATCCAGAATATTACGTCTGTTGCTATTAGAAACTGAAAAAACCTAAGACATTTCTGGCAAGCAGCTCTCACTCATGTCTGCCTAATACTGAAACAAACTAAGAATTACATTTGGTTAATAAATTTGATTTAAATCAATGTAACGTTCTTTGGGTTAGGATTAGGGTTAGGGTTAGATAAAATAAATCTTATTAAATAATCTTTATGATTTATAATCTTGGTCATGTTAATCATTTCAGTTGTAGGAAAATGTTTGGGAAAACTTTAGAGCACTTTTATTAACCCTGTGTGGTCAATCTCTAAACCATACAGTCTCAAAAATTTACTCATATTATATACTACATATATTCACTATATTTAGGAGTAATTATTAATATACTGTGACAGAACAAACCATTTAAAACATCTACTGTACCACCCACACAACACACACACACACACACACACACACACACACACACACACACACACACACACACACACACACACACACACACACACACACACACATATAGAGTTAGGCTGAGGCTATATGCAAGTTGCCTGAACAGCTGCAGTTATGAAGTCTGTAGATCAGAATGAAAACAGGGTCTCTTTATGGAACATCTGCCCTTAAACATGGTCATTATGTTCTGGAATGGTTTTGTTTAACACAGGAAATAGAGAGCCTCGTCTGGGCCATCTGTAGACATTAAACTTGGGCCTTTGTCACGAGTGCTTCAGGAAATCCCAAATATGGTTTCCATTATCCCCAAATAAAAGCAAACTATCATAAAGTGTTTGCGAAAACAAGTGACACAACGTCAGAAAATACAAACAAATGAGTCTTGTTTTTAAAAAAGGTACACGAATATAAGAGTCATAGACCTAAATAAAAACATCTTAGCCTTCTATGGTAGAAAACACCCTTTCAAGCAATTGTAAGCAAGCTTTAGCAACTGAAGTGTAAGGAATTATGAAAAATATAAGAGATTGTCATGGAGAGGAAATGTCATGCTGTTTTTGAACAAGCTGTTGGGAAATATGAAACCTTTATTAACCTTTAATAGCCATCTGGGATTCCATGAATGCACATGAATGCATATTTAAGAAGAAGTCTATTCCAAATGTGTAATATAACACTCCTCGAAGCAGCACACTGCAGCTTTCCTTTGCAGTCTTTGCGGGTGTTTCCTTTCTTTGTTTTTTCCTTTTCCATTTTAAATGCTCTCTAATCCTTATTTATGCTCTTACATGCAAGAACAACAAGTATTGACTAACTGAAAAACTTACTATATTTACTGGAATTTCTGTCTCTTCATGTATTAATTAAGCCATATCGTATTTATTCTCTTATTGTCAATGTGTTCAGTGTTGACAATGTTTCATTGTATAGATTTGTCAGTGTGAGAATCCTAAGAGAAATTAAGGTTTTTAAAAGGTTGTTTAAATGTACAAAAATGCATATATTCACTCACTCTTGTACCTTACCACTTCTAAGTAACAGTAGTTTTGTTTTTTTGTTTGGCTTACATAGTTTTTAGTTGTTTTGGTTTGCACTTAATAAAATAGTTTGAACGTACATTATTTTGCTTGACACTTGACATTCAAAAAATCTTGTAAAATACTGAGTAGCACCAGCTAATATTACCATTATCAATTGTAATCAACCATCAGAATGGAAAAAACTATATGATTTTTAAAGGTGGCATGATTATTGGGGCCAAATTATTTTATGTATAGTATTTCTATACCTCTGATCTCCTTTTAAACACAACAGACTTTAGAGTTTACTCAGACTGGTGCAATGAAATAAAAACATCCAGTGAACATCTGTGAAGGAAATACCTTAATGATGAGAGAATCAATGAAGACTGATTGGTCAGACTGGGTTAAACAGACTGAAACTTAGAAAACCAGTCTGTATGATTCAGGTGGCAGAAAAGCATTTCAGATTGCATAACAGTCCAATACTTAAGAATACAAGAGCAGAAGAGCATACTGTGTTCCGCTTCTGTCAGTCAAGAACAGAAAGCTAAGGTTGTAGTGGGCACAGGCAAAACATCAAAACAGGACAGTTAAAGAAGGAAAGATGTTGCATTGTCTGATGCATCTTGATTTTAGCTGAGGCAAGTAAACGGTTGGATTTGGCAAAATAGCCTGAATCCATTGACCCAATATGCCCTGCATAAATACTTCAGGCTGGTGGAGGTGATATAATGGTGTGGGGATTGTTTTATTTGTTGACTTTGCTTTGTAATATAGTGCATTTTCATGCTGAAATTCACCATATTACAAAGCAAAAGTCACCTCAAACTGGTTTCATTAACAAGACAATGAGTTCAGAGTTCTTCAGTATAACTTTTGGCGTGGGAAAATGAAAGTGAAACCTTAAACAGTTTTAACCTTAAACAGGGCGGTTTTGACCACCCTTTGCAGGGCTTTTCGTTCACTCACAGTAGAGCCTCCGTATGGTACAGAGGCTCTACTCTGAGTGAACGAAAAGCCCTGCAAAGGGTGGTCAAAACCGCCCAACGCATCACTGGCACCCAACTACCTGCCATTGAGCACCTTCACCACAGCAGATGTCTGCGCAGAGCTCACAACATTATCAAGGACTCTTCACATCCCAGTCACAAACTGTTTAACCTCCTTCTATCACGAAGGAGATACAGGAACTTGCGCACCAGAACCAGCAGGTTCAGGGACAGCTTTTTTCCATCCACCATCACACTACTGAACTCTACACTACACCGCAAAATCACCACAAAACAAACACAAAACAAAACAAAACACTGTATATAACCTCTGTACAATACATGTACATATTACATAGTATATCTTTTACTCCTCATTACATCTGCACTATTTTTATCTGTGTATACTTATATCATTACTGTACATTCTGCCCAACATTTCATTCATTTGTGTATATAACCTGTGTGTGTATATATATTTACATATATATATATATATATATATATATATATATATATATATATATATATATATATATATATATATATATATATATATATATATATATATAGTAGACTGTTTATTCGACTTGTACTCTAAATTGATGTCCACACATCTCTGCACTGTTACTGCCTTTGTATTTATTTACTTTACATATGTTTACATATTATCACTATAACTTGCTGTAAATATGCCATATATTTATTTGCACTTTTGCACGACTGCTACATTTTGCACTTCTGGTAGATGCCAAACTGCATTTCATTGCTATGTACCTGTACTATGCAATGACAATAAAGTTGTATCTATCTATCTATCTATCTATCTATCTATCTATCTATCTATCTATCTATCTATCTATCTATCTATCTATCTATCTATCTATCTATCTATCTAAAAATGCATAAAAAACATGAAAGTGTGCCTGAACAATCTGTAGGAATTTCATGATGCAATGGACTGGAATCTCGAAAGAATGTTTCCAACATTCTATGGAATACATGGCACGATCAGCTAAGGCTATTTTGAGAGCAAATCGAGGCCATATATAGGAGTGCCTTATGTATTGTAATTAAAAGTAACCTAAAATGAAAACTGATTTACATCAACAGTAAAAAGGGTATTATACGTAGAAAATGATAAAAAAAAAATTTATATGTGACAAGTATGAGTGTGTAAAATACAACTCCAATTCCAAAATAGTTAGGGACAATGTGCAAAATGCAACAAAAAACAGAATGCAATGATTTGCAAATCTCATAAATCTATATTTTTTTCACAATAAAACGAAAAATAAACATATCAAATGTTTAAACTCAGAATAAATACTATTTAAAAAAAAAGAAAATAATTTTATGGCTGCCACAGGTCTCAAAAAAGTTGAGATGGAGCCATGTTTACCACTGTGTAGCATCATGTCTTTAGTTTGTATACAACTGAGAACTAAGGAAACCAGTTGCTGAAGTTTTGTGAGAGGTATGTTGTCCTATATGTTTCTGAAATAGAATTCTAGCTGCTCAACAGTACTTGGTATCCTTTGTTGTGTTTTTTTTTTCCTGATGCTCCAAATGTTTTCAAATGGTAAAAGGTCTAGACAGCAGGCATGTTGGATTATTTTCAGAATTATGACTGTTGCAATGCAGTGCCACCTGAAGGCCCAAAGATCACAAGCATCCAATACTTATTTTCTCCCTTGTCCTTGCTATGCAAAGAGATTTCTCCAGGTACTTATGATATTATGTACTGTAAATGATGAGTTTTGCAATTTTATGTTGAGGAACATAATTCTGAAAATGTTCCACAATTTGTAGACATAGTCGTTAACAGGCCTGCCAATCTTTACTTCTGAGAGACTCTGCCTCTTTAAGATACACTATTAATACCCAATCATCTTACTGACCTGATAGTTTACCTAATTGGTTGAAAATGTTTCTCGAACTGTTTAATTTTAATAACACTTACTTTTTCCAAATTTTGTTGCAGCATTCCAACTTTTATTAAGCCATCAAATTTAAAATGACTCTTTTTTTTTAAATGGTACATTTACTCAGTTCTACATATCTCATGTTCTATTTTGTGTAAAATATGGGTTTATGAGATTTTTTGTTGGTTTTTTTTCTCACCTTTTTACACAGTGTCCCAACTTGGGGTTGAATAAATATGTCATTTATGCAAATCCCACTCTCAATTTAAATGTGCAGCTGCCTAAATCAGTTTTACAGCAGGAAGGAAGGAAGGAAGGTCACACACTGCTCTTTAATAGAATTCCTTCTTGTACAGGATATATTGCATGTTTAACACTACATGAATAGAAGATTGCTGTGGGTATACACATTTTACACTTGCAGTACCTTCTTTTTAATATCATGAACAGCAGCTACGCTAATTCCTCTCCACTGCTTCTCTTTCTCTCCCCATCCCGAGGCTTCCTGAGGTTTGGCCAGCTCCAGTCACGTCCCTCCTCATGAAGATTAAGGACTTTAAAGAAGTAGATGCCAAACTCGCAAACATCCTGAACCATCTAGAGACGTACCAGTGCCAATTTGATCCCACTGCATGTGTGGAGTTTGACATTGGACTTCCTGAGGTGTTTAAAGGCTCTGGCATGGAGAAGCTGATGCTGGATCTGTGATGATCACAAATGTTGAGCTCAGTAGCTCCTACTTTTATACCAAAGACTGTTGAAAGAACATTTACTTATAATCTTATACTCCAGTGCTTATGTTAGTTCTCACTCTCCAGTGTTCTGTATTGTTGAAAATTTTTTGAACAAACTCTTGATGTCACCCAAATGAAGATGGGTTCCCCTTTTAAGTCTGGTTCCTCTCAAGGTTTCTTCCTCATTACATCTAAGGGAGTTTTTCCTTGCCACAGTCGCCATGGCTTGCTCATCAGTGATAAATGCACACCATTCACCTTGACTGTTGATTTCTGTAAAGCTGCTTTGAGACAATGTCTGTTGTGAAAAGCGCTATACAAATAAACTTGACTTGACTTGACTTGACTTTTTTTGCATCACTAAATTAGCTATTGCTGTCTAAAGCAGCCAGGTCACACCCTTTAAGTTTGTCCCAATAAAATAAAAGTCAAGGGAGCAGTAACCTTGTAAACAGTATCCACCAAAAATAAAGAAAATGCTTTAGGATTTTCTAAAATTACAACTAATTTAAACATTTTGTTATCAGTTACTTATTAAATACAGTTATACAACTGACCTTTGCTCAAGGGCCCAGCAGTAGCAGTTTGGTATTGCTGGGATTTAAACTCATGACTTTCTGCCCCAAAGTCAAATTCCCTAAGCACTGAGCTACAGTACCATTTCCTTAAGTTAAATGTGCATGTTATGCATTTATAAGAGGAGAAGAAATTTTTATTAATCTGCATCCATCTTTAATTTCTTGAAAAGGGTAATAGTGAGCAGAAACATTTAATAATGCTCAGTTTCTGCTTTACTTTTCTTCTTCAGCTCACCCATCTCTTTCTTTTAGCAAACTGAAAGGCTGGACATCTGCCTTCAGCTGTGACTAATAAGCTGAGTATTAAAAAGTCTATGTTACTCATATTTTGCAGACATTTTTAAGCCACATTATCAGGGGCTATGAAACTTGTAGAGATGTATTAGTTAGTTTTAAATGTGTTTTCCCTTTTTTAAAATAAACACTGTGTAGTTTATCCTATTTAATGTCAGTTACCACTGAGTTTAATCCAACCAGTAAATTTATTTTCTTCTTTTATAGTATTTTATAGTTGGTTTGCTTGCTCAGCCTATTAATGGCCTTTACAAACTCTGTTGATAGCCCTTTAACAACTCCAAACTCCAAACAAAACTAAGAATCCATTACTGTACAAAAATAAGGAACGTTTTTAAATAGATTAATCGCTTTATTTATCCCAAAATAAATATACAAATTCATACATCATTCATAATCAACTGTGTTTATCAAGGAAAATAAGCAAATCAGTATTTCTTTTATAGAAGACTGGTGCACATCCAAGTTTTATGTGCTGGATAAGGAATTTAATGTGTGTTTTTGTGTCATTGGTGTCCCTGGTAATCTGGTGGTTCTTGATCTGAAGTAGTTCAGAGAGATCATATGCCATTTGTCTTGAGTTCTAAGGCCTTTATGCAAGCATATTCTTCTGCCTTGTGTTAGTCGAGTCGTGGTTAGTAGTTTTTTTTTTTTAATTTGTGAAATGCCTAGACCTATGCCATGTATGGTTGTTGTTTTCAGTTTTCTTTTTTTTTATTATTAATAATATAATAATAATTAAAAATTAGTTTGTCATTAACCTCATATCAAAGGATAGCAATTAGCATTAATTTATATTAATACATTTGCAGGAAAACTACACACATTGTGAGAATATAGTGAGAATATAAGATATTGTTTTTACTATTGAAGCAACATGTGGTGAAACGAAGAGATTAGAACTCTGACGCCATCTTGAGGCCAGCGACATCAGGCTTGTACAAGCCTGTTATTAGGGCCCGAGCACCGAGGAGCAGGCCAGAATGGTGCGAAGCCCTATTGTTTTCCTCCTAGGGAATCCATGCGATTAACATCAAACGTGGTGAACATGATGCCGAGACATTGGACTTGCTAAATTGCGAAGGGATTTTTGATGTCTCGAACGCTGTTCCCATGGCAACGCGTCAAACTTTACTTTCATTTTTAGGCGTATTTAAGCTCTTGGCGTGCACTTTGGGTGCCTTAACATGCTCGAAAACACCAGAAATTTGGCACAGACACCACAGTCGTCTGCCTTTAGGACCGGTCAAAGGCTGGAACATAGGCATGGCAGTAGGGCTCTGTAGCGCCCCCTGTAATGCAAAAACAAATATTGGTGCACAGATCGGGCACACATGTACGCACATGTACGAGAGTTGGTTTGCATATAGATCTCATCGACCCGAACAACTTTTACAATCAAGCCTATTAGCCCCGCCCAACCGGAAGTCGGCCATGTTGGGTTGTTTTATAAGTGCATGCGGTGAACTTTTAAATTCTCCTTCTAGGGAATTCATGCGATTGACATCAAACGTGATGAACATGATGCCGAGACATTGCCCTTGCTAAATTGTGAAGGGATTTTTGATATCTCGAACGGTGCTGCCATGGCGAGGCGACAAATTTATGGCGAATTCAGGGAAAGAGGAAGTGTCTAATATCTAAAGCAAAAAATGTCTTATTCAGATGACACGCGGTGTGTATGTTCGGCCAAGGATTCCGATCGCATCGATGTGCCTATTGTGAATCTCGGACATAGCGCCTCCAACAGGCACCAGGAAGTGTGTCAGTCACAAAAGGTGGATTTGTTTACAGTTGCATGTGGTGAACTTTTAAATACTCCTCCCAGGATATTCATGCGATTGCCACCAAACGTAATCACCATGATGCCGAGACATTGTAAATGATAAATTGCAAAGGGATTTTTGATATCTCGAACGCCGTTCCCATGGCAAAGCGTCAAACTTTACTTTTATTTCAGGCATATTTAAGGCTTTTGGCGTGCTTAGATTAACTTGAAATTTGACACATACATCACATTTGTCGGCTGTTAACTGTGGACACAAAGGTCGGACAACGGTGTGTCTCTTAAGTGGCTCACTAGCGCCCTCGTTTGTATAAAATGTGGGGTTTCTTTTACCTACAGTCCCCAAATGGGTCAGTAACAACATAAAATAGTCCACTGATATTTACCCACTTGATGCACTTGCCCACCGTGCATTGTTTTCTGGGAGGCACGGTATAGCGATACACAAATGCGCGAGGGCCCGCCATCGCTGCTTGCAGCTATATTTTTTCATTGATATAATATTATATATACTTTAAATAGAGACACTTAAAAATAATATCACCGTGGTCCTGGAGGAACCTTGTTTTCCCTTCAGGGCCCAAAAGCACAAAACTGCTGTGGCTAGATAAAGTCCAGCTACCACCACCCATCCTTTCCTCATTCTGAATGGGTTTAACCCACAGGGACTGTGTAATTAGCATGAGATTTGCCCACTATGCTCCACAGTAAAACTAAATACATTGGACCAGCACACGGATGGTTAGGTCAAATCAGGTGTCATCTGAACATATGCTTCACCAGAAGAGAGGAGGAAAATCTGATCTATTTTACAAAGCTGTTAAAATTGTAGTTAAAAATTTGTTTACTTTAAAATAGGAAGCTAGAAATAATGCAGAATATTGGATATTGATTTCTTTATATATTAAATTCTGATTTGTCCGATATTTCCTGATTTCAGTTTAAAGCATGTTTGCTGTCTCAGGCCAAATTTAAAGCTACTAATAAAGAATTTCAACCAATTACTTTATCATTTACAGCATTGCTTTGAGTCTCTATCAATAAATAAATCAACACTGGTTCACTAGGTTGCAGACTTGGGGAATACTCAAATAATCACTAATTAATTATTTATTCATTGATGATAATCATTAATGTCAGTAGATACAAATAGGCATATGTAGGCAGGGAAATATAAAAAACAGAAACAAGGTTGGAGGTAAAACAACATAAAGGCTTGGTAAACATCAACAGTGAATATATTTCTTTACATTGAGTGTGTGACTAAGAGTCTCTTAAATGATGTGTGTGTGTGTGTGTGTGTGTGTGTGTGTGTGTGTGTGTGTGTGTGTGTGTGTGTGTGTGTCAAGTCAAGTCAAGTTTATTTGTATAGCGCTTTTCACAACAGACATTGTCTCAAAGCAGCTTTACAGAAAACAACAGTGAAGGTGAATGGTGTGCGTTTGTCCCTGATGAGCAGCCGTGGCGACAGTGGCAAGGAAAAACTCCCTTAGATGATATGAGGAAGAAACCTTGAGAGGAACCAGACTCAAAGGGGAACCCATCCTCATATGGGTGACATCAAAAGTTTGGTCATAAATCTTTCAACAATACAGAACAATTTGTGATCATCATAGATCCAGCATCAGCTTCTCCATGCCAGGGCCTTTAAACACTCGGCATCTACTTCTCCATGATCATCCATAGGTCCATAATCTTCACGAGGTGGGACGTGACTGGAGCTGGCCAAACCTCAGGAAGCCTCGGGATGGGGAGAGAAAGAGAAGCAGTGGAGAGGAATTAGCGTAGCTGCTGTTCATGATATTAACAGCACAAGTTGATAATGTGCATGTGATCAGATGTTCTGGAGCACAAGGTTGTGATGTGATGTGTGTGATGTGTGTTATGTGTAGGCTTTGCTAAAAAGATATGTTTTTAATCTGCACTTAAACTGGGAGAGTGTATCTGAACCCCGAACACTGTCAGGAAGACTATTCCAGAGTTTAGGAGCTAAATGTGAAAATGCTCTACCGCCTTTAGTGGACTTTGCTATTCTAGGAACTACTAGAAGCCCAGAGTTTTGAGATCTCAGGGAGCGTGACGGATTGTAGCGTGTTAAGAGACTGGATAGATACATGGGAGCCAAACCATTTAGTGCTTTATAAGTGAGTAGCAGTAGTTTGTAGTCTATTCGAAACTTAATAGGAAGCCAATGTAGGGACGATAAGATTGGGGTTATATGATCGTATTTTCTTGACCTAGTAAGAACTCTTGCTGCGGCATTCTGAACTAACTGAAGCTTGTTTATTAATGATGCAGGACATCCACCTAGTAATGCATTACAGTAGTCTATTCTAGAGGTCATAAACGCATGGACGAGCTTCTCTGCATCAGATATAGATAACATATTTCTTAGCTTAGAAATATTTCTAAGGTGAAAGAAGGCCGTTTTTGTAACTTGATTGATGTGATTTTTAAAAGATAAGTTGCTGTCTAAAATAACTCCCAGGTCTTTTACCGTTGAACTAGTAGTTACAGAACAACCGTCTAAATGCAGGCTGAGATGCTGGAGCTTCTGTGTACTATTTTTTGGGCCGATGAGCAAAATCTCCGTTTTATCAGGATTTAATAGCAGAAAGTTATGGGTCATCCAATCTCTTATTTCTTCAACACACTCAGTTATGCGAGCTAATTGAGCTGTATCGCCTGGTTTGGATGAAATATATAGCTGGGTATCATCAGCATAACAATGGAAGCTAATTCCATGCCTTCTAATAATATTTCCTAATGGAAGCATGTATATTGTAAAAAGCAGGGGTCCCAGAACTGACCCTTGTGGCACGCCATAATTTACTAGCATTATCCTGGATAGCTCTCCATTTAAATTTACGAAATGGTAACGATTGGACAGGTAGGATTTAAACCAGCTTAATGCCTGTCCCTGAATACCGATGTAATTCTGTAAGCGATCGAGGAGAAGATCATGATCTATAGTGTCGAACGCAGCACTAAGATCTAGTAAAACTAATAGGGAGATGTAGCCTTGGTCTGAAGCTAAAAACAGGTCGTTAGTGATTTTAACTAGAGCAGTTTCTGTGCTATGATGGGGCCTAAAACCTGACTGAAACTCTTCAAAGATATTGTTCTCCTGCAAGTGGTTACATAGCTGGGCAGCGACAATCTTTTCTAAAATCTTAGACATAAATGGGAGATTTGAAATTGGTCTGTAATTCGATAGCGTGTTTGGATCCAGATTAGGTTTTTTAATGAGGGGCTTAATAACTGCTAACTTGAGGGATTTAGGGACATGACCTAACGATAGTGAGGAGTTAATAATATTTAAAAGAGGCTCACCAGCTGTATATAACACTTCCTTCAGTAGTTTAGTGGGAATTGGATCTAACTGACATGTTGTTGATTTAGCTTTCATAATAGCATCATACAGCTCTTCCTGTCCTATACATGTAAAACAGTGTAGTTGTGGGGTTGTAAGTACGATTGTGTCGGGAGATGCTGTCAGAGGTTGAACTGCCACAATTGTTTTTCGAATGTTATCTATTTTTTCAGTGAAGAAATTCATAAAGTCTTCACTACTAAACTGTGATGGAACACATTTTTCAGATCCCTGATTTGTTGTTAATTTAGCGACTGTACTGAAAAGGAACCTGGGATTGTTTTTGTTATTTTCTATGAGTTTGCTCAGGTGTTTAGCTCTAGCAGCTTTTAGCGCCTGTCTGTAGCTAAGCATACTGTCTTTATACGCAATTCTAAATACCTCCAATTTAGTTTTCCTCCATTTTCTCTCCAGATTACGTGTTGTTCTCTTTAGGGCATGCGTATGACTATTATACCAAGGTGCAGGTGCTTGTTCTCGAACCTTTTTTAACCGGATGGGGGCAACAGTGTCTAAAGTGCTAGTGAGGATAAGGTCTATGTTGTTCGCCATCTCATCAAGATGATCAGCATTTATGGGTTTAATGTGAAACTGAGATAAATCAGGCAGGTTATTTATGAATCTGTCCTTAGTGGTTGGAATAATAGTCCTACCAGGTCGATACCAGGTGTGTGTGTTTGCCTAAATGGTAACACCTGTAATAAATCAGTATAAGGGAGATTAAGAGTGGAAAAGTGCTTGTTTGTCTTGGGAGTAAAAGTATGTGTCCTCCATGTTTGTATTCTGTAGCTGAGTGTCTTCCTGGCCCCTAGAAAAGGTTCAGTCCAAAGAGCCCTCCTTTTGGGATGTGGACCAGGATGTGTGGAATACAGTGCACAGCGAGAGGTGCAGTATGTCCCAAGCAAACATTGATCCTCAGTGTAGTAGCCCTCTCAATCAACCAAGTGTTTTAGAGAGCCTCATCTGTGTCTGGACTTAAAGACCCATCCACGACCCATCTTTACTATTCTGTCTGAGGCCAGAAGGTTCTCATGCAAGATTCTGCAATGCATGGCCCCGTTCATGTGATATAGTCTTCCTGTACCCTTAACAGAGAAAAAGCCCCAAAGCAAAATGTTTCCTGCTCTATATTTGACAGTGGGGATAATGTTCTTGGGGTTATATTCAGCATTTCTCTGTCTCTAAACACAGCGAGTCGAGTTGATGTCAAAAACCTCAATTTTGGTCTCATCTGACCGTCTCATCTCACCACATCACATTCTCCCAAGTGTTCTCTGAATCATTCAGGTGTTCACTGGCAAACTTCAGAAAGCCCTGTTCATGTGCAGTTTTGAGCAGAAAGACCTCGGTGTGTTACCAATGGTTTTCGTGGTGACTGTGGTCCCAGCTTCCTTGAGATCATTAACAAGCTGTAATTCTGGGCTGATCCCTCACCTTTCTCAGAATCTTCCTTACCCCATGAGGTGAGATTTTGCATAGAGCTCCAGAGCGAGGGAGACTGATTTATCTTGTATTTCTTCCATTTTCACATTATCGCGCCAACTGTGGTCTCTTTCTCACCAAGCTTCTTGCTGATGGCCTTGTAACCCATTCCAGCCTTGTACAGGTCTACAATCTTGTCCCTGACGTCCTTTAAAGCTCTTTTATCTTTCCCATGGTGCTGGAGAGGTTTGATTCAAAGAGCTTGATTCTGTGATGAGTGTCTTTTATACACATAATGAGTTGATATTAGGAGTTATTTTCTAAAAGGACAGGAATAATTTAGAATAATTTATTGTTTTTATTTTATTCTGTCTCTGTAAAAATAAACCTACTATATAAATTCTAGACTGTTGATTTCTTTGTAAGGGGAGACTTTTACTTGAACTTCACTACATTGCAAAGTCTTATATCTTTTTACCCAACTACATATTGCAAAATCAGCCGTTCCTTTTTATTTCTGAGTTGATAAAAACTTATCAAGCACGCAGCAAGCCACCAATCAGGGTAGAGCGCACGCTCTGTTTTGTACTTCTTTTGATTGCCACTTGGTGGTATCAACTTAGCACCAACATACAGTTTTTGTATGTATTTTGATAGGAATAAATGATGGAAGAAACTCCTGACTCCCACAACACTCTTGGCCCTATTTGCATGATTTTTTTTTAAGTACTTGAAAAAAACCATTTTGGGCTTATTATAATATTTATAGATATCAATCTGTGTTTGACTCATATAATACATTTGGTGTTCAGTCACATTAAAGTATATTCACATACACTGAGATGAGTAAGCAAGAGTCTTTTGACAAAATGATAATAAGAACATTATAATCATAATAAATCATAGTACTTTAAATACTTAGGTACATTTGAAAGCAAATACTTTTATACATTTACTTAAGTAAAAGTTTTAAGGGACCACTTTTAACTCTACTTTTACTCAAGTACATTGTACTTTGTACCACCACTGTCTAAAATTTGTCATGGGCAAAATACCATTTTTAAGATTGAGATGATCCCAACTTGCTGCTGCTTTTCTTGTTACTTGTATCAAAATGATTTTTAAATAGAGTTGGAGATTAGCTTTACAGACTGTAAATTTTTTTGACAGACAGCACTTTTGTCTTGAAATTTAAAATGGCAAGAGGAGGTTCGGTGGTGTCAAAATGCTATATATATATATATATATATATATATATATATATATATATATATATATATATATATATATATATATATATATATATATATATATATATAGCATTTTAATAAACTCACTGAACAGGTTTATGATTAGCTCCTTCTGTGAAACCAAAGTTTTAGTTTATTTCATTAAGCTTTATTTGGGGAGAATATTTGATGTTCTAAACCTAATTCAAGAATACATTTATATATTTAATTTTCCTACTTAGAGTAAATGATTTGAAGCAGAGTGCATTGTCTTTGAGACACAAAATGATGTCTATAATAGTGCCATTTAATATGTTTTTCAAATAATCACCCATTCAAGCCATTGACATTATATTAAAACAAATTGAAAAATGTGACAAGCAGTATTTTATTTTAATATTATAGCTCCTTCTAATGGAAGTTTTGTAAAATATCTGGAAATTATGAGGTAAATGAAATTTTTAGACAGTTCAAAACCACAAGGTGTTCAATCATAGAGAATTGCCACCTAACAATAATATATGAACAAATATATGTGTTCTGTGTTCATGCTTTATTGTTATTGATGTCCATTCTGATAATGATCTCACTAATGAGCTTTTGCAGCATTTTTGATCGCATTTTGCTCACTGCCAGTACGTCTTCATGATTGGTGGGCTCAGAGCCCTCATAGCTCTTCACCACTTTGTTAGTGATAAGTGAGAGACCAAAAACACGCATGCCACAGTGACTGGCCACAAGAACTTCAGGGGCTGTGCTCATGCCTGTAGGAACAGAACAAAAAAGAAAAAAGAAAAAAAAAAAACAGATGATCATTATATATTACATCTCATAGAATGGCATTGTACAAGGTAATGCATTATTTTATAAGTGTTTACTATTTATACCAAAAACCTTTAATAAATTAAGCTTGCATTATTTTTGGGGGTTTTTTTTTGTATGTTTGTTAGTTTTTTGCTTTTCATTACTGTTTATACTTTATTAGCACTTCATTCAATCTTTAAAATTGTGCACCATTCAAAAGTTATGCATTTGTTGTAAATATAAAAGCCTTAATGCAAGTTCAGCATTAAAGTACTTTAATTTACTCCAGTCACCTGTTAGTACCCAATAATTATACGTCATATAAAGAGTTTGTTTCGCCGAAGGCATTCCTAATATATTAATGATGAAGAACTATCATAGATAATGCCTATTTTGAATTACAGTTTGCTATTTAGATATACTCACCTACTGCATCCACTCCCAGTTTGTAAAGAAGCTTAGCTTCTGCAACACTTTCAAAATTGGGCCCACCCACCATACAGTACACTCCCTCCTGGACAAATTGGGTGACACCCATGCTCTTACAAATGTCAAATGCCAGCTTTTGTAAATCTTTATCATAAACTCCAGACATAGGTGGGAAACGAGGTCCAAACCTGAGGAGTAAGATTACACAGTTTAGAGGTGCTCTTTAAGTATAAATATCTACCTTAAACCTGTTAAATATATTTAGCATTTATTTATTGTTGCTAACAGTTATAAACATTAGTTCACTGTATGAAAATGTTCATTTGAGGGATATAACTTCTTATAATTAGCTATTTCTGAACAGGAAAACCCTACACAATTTCACATGCTTAGATTTATTGTTAAGCAAGACAGTCATCAAGGTCAGATAAGTCTTGACTCACTTGTCATCATTTGGGCCAATGAGTGGGTTTAAACCAGCAAGTCCAGGGAAGTTGATGTGATCTCTTATGATCATTACATCACCACAGTGATAGCTTTCTGCTATGGCCCCTGCAGCATTTGTGACAATCAATGTTTCCACACCCAAAAGTTTGAACACCCTCACAGGGAAAGTGACCTGTGGTGGGGATGCAGAACACCAGACCAGCCTTAAGTATTTTAATAATATGATTTTATATATATATGCATATGAGTAGCACAGTTCTAAAATTTGTGTTAATTCAGTCTATTTTATAGCATATAATCTTATTTATATAAGATAAAAACACATAAAAAAAAAACCCCACTTAAATGTGATAATAATAGAAATAATAAGACATATCTGGCCTACATGCCATAACTCTTGACTCATGACTCTTCTGGATGAATTTTACACTACCCATGACTGTGTAGAACCACAGGAGCAATCCAGCACGGTTATTTAGCATATGATTTAGCTTAATGTAAACATGTGCAGGATTGCCTGCAGTGTCATTTTCCCTACATGGTAAAAAGATACTTTCCACAAAAATACATACTGACACATACTGTGGAAAGATTTTACATTGAAAATAGTAGCGGGCAAATGTTCCGCACATAATGTAAGATACCGATATTTTTTGCTCTAATAAATGTGCTTTTATATATTGGTGCATCAGGAAAGATCTCACCTTACATAGTGAGTATCCCTCATACATGTGAAAACGACCCTGCATACAAACACAATTCTTCCCTTCAAGTTCACCAAACACCAACTTCCCAACATGGCCCTGCACTAAATACAAGCATTGTAAAAACATATTCACACAGTAAAAAAATGTGAGGCCAATTGTGAAATTAAGTGTGTCCAAACATATACAATTTTATATATTTTATTTATATATATATATATATATATATATATATAATCACACACACACACACACACACACACACACACACACACACACACACACACACACACACACACACACACACACACACATATTTATACCAGTTGTGCATAAATCCAGGTAATTTTTAGCTCTACATGTTACCTGTGCTTTGTGGGAACCCAGGAATATCAGAGTACTTGAAGGAGTCTTGACACTGGAGGGTATCAGCCAGCATGCCCAATCCAGATCCACAGATGATAGCCACTTTAGGTCTGTGTTGTGTTTGGCACAGGAGCCAATCCGCTGTCCTCTGGTAGTCTTTGTGACTGTGGCATTAAAATATATCTGTTTATTCTGTTGGTATGATTTTTTTTCTTACATTTTTATCAGAACAGAATCAACAGAGCAATGTGACAGTACATATACAATAAGTCTGTGTGATGCAAATTTGAGGGATTAAAATATCATTAATACTTGCACATTTCTTAAATAGCTGCCACTCAAACACATATTGTTTATGTCATAAAGAGGTTAATCACTTTTATTGATGCAAACATAATGTGAACAGTAGGATTTTTAAAGGAAGAACCCCACAAGGAAAAAAAACTGAACCCTTGAGGAACCCTACTTACATCTGACAATAAAACCTATAATGTTTATAATGACTGATAAAGTTTATTTATAAATAACAAACCATTCCACTAAAAGATATAACTGTATACCACAGCAATTTGCCAATTATTTAATATTTTTATTATTTATTCTTTTTTTTTTTCTCACTATTTTTATATTAATTACAGAGACATGATATAAACTATACTATATATTATATATTAAAAATTTCAAGAATTTAAATAATAAGAAAGTCTTGAGAAATTGTAAACAAAAATCTTACCTGATTTGATCTTTACAGTGCATGTTACTGTCTGTGCAACAGTGAGACTATGTGTTGAAAACAAGAAGTGTTCTTGAGGAGTGAAGTGTTTGAATAAGGGAACAGATTTTGGACCATTTAAGAAAAGCCAATTCCGGAACTTAACAAGCAACAGCAAACTTCTGATTGGTTACAACTCTGTGTTGTCATCATCCAGGCAGAATCAACTTCTTTGTGTACAGTATGTGAAGCATGTAAATAGAGTCAAGTGCACAGATAAAATATAATGTTTAAACCAAATGCAGTATCAGGACACTACTTCCACGTACATTTTTAATGAAAAAATAACCATATGGCATGTTCCACTGAATTACTTTTCCACACATCTATACATCCATACACCAGACAGAAATATTACTATAATAATAAAATTAAACAACTAAAACTGTTGTTTAATGTGGCTCGAATAATATGACTAGAGTTAATAGCCATGAAT
Organism: Silurus aristotelis; assembly: GCF_946808225.1. NCBI lineage: Eukaryota > Metazoa > Chordata > Actinopteri > Siluriformes > Siluridae > Silurus > Silurus aristotelis. The sequence continues at coordinate 7,936,832 of NC_139601.1, read as the reverse complement.
AACACCAATTAAATCTCCTGAAGCATATAACCAAATTTCCTCCAAACATTTTATGAACTGTACATTATTAATGTTGTAGAAAAAAAATTCTTAAACTTTATCTTAAAGGAATATCTTTAAACACAATAGAGAATGAGTTGAAGAATGTTAGTATATTGCCCAGTCATTCTGGCTTCAGTAATGCTAGCATGTGAGGTCTGTTAACAGAGAATGGGCTGCAATTTAAATCTAAAACATGGGACCTGAGAAATTAAATTTGAATAATTTGAATACCTTACAAGGATTGCCTGATTACAAGCCAATATCCCTTAAAACCTATGTAGTTGATCAATAGTTGTGATTGTCACAATGTTCTGTCAAAGAAAGCAAATGTACAAATTCATAAAGCAAAATCTTAATAAGAACAATCAAGCCTATATAAAAATATTTGATTGACTTTTAGCCATTAGATATTAATTCTTTTTCAGAGGTATCCAGATATTTGTATTTAAATGTAAGAGCATTCAGCAAATTTATTCTTACTTTTCATATTTTTTTTTTACATGTAATCCTGATGAGGAAAAATAAATTGCCTTCAGCATTTCTCACTTTAGATGTTTTTGCTAAGATGAAAAGCCTCTTGAATTGGCTGAATGTAAGTAAAAAGTACCATCCTATATACCCGAATAAAGGAATAAAGAATCTTGGGGACAAGTATTAAGGCAGTATACCAAAGTGTTTATTGCCTTACCGGTTTTTAGCAGAAAGAAAGAGCAGTCAGATTCTACTATCCAAATGAAGATTAGGTTAATTGTGCTGTATTGACACTAAACTGCTGTACAGTTAATGCCCAACAAGCAATTGTATACTTAGCTATTTTTTTTATAATCTCAATAGACTACAAACAAAATTTTCTGATGTATTTCAAAAAATATTTGTTTAGGAAAAATTAAATGTCCAAAAAAAATTTATATCAACTAAAAAATATTACTGTTAATATTTTTTCTTTTAAAATATTTTTTTACAGTGAAAGGGTCTATGACTCCTTAAGCACTGCCCATTAAAATGTTCCCTGGTGAAGTTTTCTGATTGAAAGCTGATTCTTCTATACTATTAAAGTAATTATAAAAACTGTACCTTTAAACTAGTGGCATCTATTAAAGTGTCATAAGTGTCATATTATCATACTTTTACATAAGTGGGCATTAATTAGCTACATATAAAAAAGAGAAGTAGGAAAAGGTTAGAAAGCTTTTAGAAAAACTGGATATGTCTAGTGTTGGGTTAACAGGGCAGCAGGTCACGTGCTCTTCCGCATGCAGTCATGCGGAATTTTAGTGTAATTGGTCTAAAGGGCACGTGCTAAAGAACTTGTGATTTGGAAAACTATGAGAGCACTATGTCTGCCACTTAATTCTGCTGATTTCAGTCTACATGCTTCTGCTCACTTTCTCTTAGTCTATTAATTTGACATAATATGGCTCTCGAGACACATCCAATATGATATCAATTTTGCATGTGGACAAAAATGAAAAAGTCTAAAAACATTTATTACTTTCTAGTAAGCCACACACATTCCCCATGGTTGTAAATGGTAAAAAGTAAACAATGGACAATTGTAAACCATTCAAAATACTCAAGGTGCAAACAGTGTTTTAAATATTAATCGTATTAGCTAAAATCTAGCTACATCAGTTAACTTTATGTAAAAAAAAAAAAAAAACTCGAAATATTTGATTGTTTTTGCTCTACTTTTTTATATTCTCATGGTACAGCTCATCATTTAAAAGGTACAACTCAGTGCAGCTCTCCCTTTTTTCTTAATCCTCACATACTTAATGCTCTGTTGGGTGCCAAGAATGAAAGATTGCACAGACACATGTAATATTGATGAACAATCTTGAACTTTGATGAGATAGGATAGGGTGATGTTATAAGCGTTTGACATAAGAATTCAAAGAAGCTGATGCTTTAACACAAAAAGATTAAATAGCTCTTATGTCAGTGGTATACATTTACATTCACATTTACATACAATTTGCACATTTTAGAGTGGACTTTTATTGTAGCCAACCTAAAGCACAAACACAATGCAGAGACAGTTGGGGGAGCACACCAACAAAGAGGGTTTTGTGTATATATATATATATATATATATATATATATATATATATATATATATATATATATATACACATACATACACATACATATATATATATATATATATATATATATATATATATATATATATATATATATATATATACATATACATATATATATATACATACATACATACATACATTCATACATACATACATATATATATATATATATATATATATATATATATATATATATATATATATATATATATATATATATATATATATATATATATATATAGAGTCACTCTCACAGCAGAAGCAACACTGCAACAGCCTTTTCACAAAGGAAATAGAACTGGGGGAAAACAGCTCCACCCGAATAAAGGCTCAATCCAATAATGATAAAGAACACACAGCTCCGTTCAAAGGCAGGGAGAGCACAATACACTATCCCTACATATATACATTACCCACTAGTGCAAGTAATGCAAATAATAGTGAATAATTCTAAATAATTGTAATTAATAGTTGTGCAGCAAAGTTGCTGGGTGTTTCCTGGTTTAAACTTTGAATGGCCTGTGGGAAGAAGCTCCTCATCATTCTCTCTGCGTCTCAGATGGTACAGACGGTGCCCGGCCTTCTGCACTAGGGTGTTGATGTGACAGGACCAAGACAGGTCCTGTGTGATGTTAATACCGAGGTACCGGAAACTGTTCACTCTCTCCACTGGGGTCCCGGTGATGTTTAGCGGTTGGTATGACCTCTCCTGTTTCTTGCTGAAGTGCACTATCAACTCCTTAGTCTTGCTTCAGGTGAAGATTGTTCTCCTGGCACAATCTCTCCAGGTTTTTATTCTCCTGTAAGTAGGCCCTCTCATGATTGTTGGAGATCAGGCCCACCATAACAGTATCGTCAGCAAACTTGATGAGTGTGGTGGAGTCGGAAGTCGCCACACAGTCTTGTGTGTACAGTGAGTACAGCAGGGGGCTCAAAACACAACCCTGAGGAGCTCCAGTGCTGACGGTGAGGGTGAATGGAGTGTGTTTGTCACCCGTACAGCTTGTGGTAGGTTTCAGGACCTCCAACTTAGAGGTGAATGTGGAGGGAATTATGGTGTTAAACGCTGAACTGTAGTCCACAAACAGCATTTTTACATAAATCCCTTTTCTGCAGTCCAGGTGGCTCATTGTTGTGTGGAGAAGATTAGCAATTAAGTCCTCAGTAGAGCAATTCAAGCGGTACATGAACTGTAGTGGATCCAGTGTGTCCAGTAATGAAGCTGTGATGAAGTATCTGACTAGTCTTTGTGAGGTCAGGTCTACAGGGTGGTAGTCGTTGAGGCAAGCGGGCTGGGGTTTCTTCAGGACAGGAACAATGGGGGACTATTCCAGGGAGAGGTTGACTATCTTAGTGAACACCGTTGCTGGTCGGTCAGCGCAGGATTTTAGAACCCAACCTGTGATGCCATCTGGTCCTGCTGCCTACCTGGTGTTCACTCTCCTGAATGCCCTCCTTACATCATGTGCCTTTATGCATTTATATTTATTTTGGGATATATAATATTTGGTGAATTATTCTTTTGTGCAAATGTATATTTGACATGGTAGAATAAATGATAGAAAAACAAGATTATCTAATACAAAAAGACACTCAATGTTTATTACAGCTCAAGAATACTATTTAAAAGGTATTATTAAACATGACTAAAATAAGGAGAAAACCTGACCATCAAACAGAAATATTTTTAACTTAAATTGTTTAATACATTTTATTCATATGCATTTACAAAAGAGAACCAAAACAAGAAGAGCTAAGAACAAAACTGTATTGTGCATTACGTGCTAAAATCATCACAAGTCAGGTAACCTTTAATAAATGTGATGTAAACCTACTGCTCAAGACTTTACTTATTTTACCAGAAGGGAGTAATACAGTATAATACAATTCTCAAACTTCATCCAGTTACTTGTGTGGACGCTGCCTATGCTGAAATCTTCAAGCACTTAATTCAGATCAATATTTGGTCTCCAGCTGACGTCCGAGCATATTCAGCATGAACTACCATCACAAATCAGCATCTTACCACACCATTTCATCATTTGAAACAGATTACATGTATTAGACAGCATGTTCTAGCTTTCTTGCTTTTAGTGTAACTTTTTTCACACATGGATGCCTGGAGTTGTATTGTGTGGGCCACTAAAAGCATTCTTTGGAATCTGTGACTCTCCTCTTTCTCTAGTAGGTCATCAAGTCTTAAGCATTAAGAAAAGAATGCACTAAATCATTATGCCTTTCCAGAATTAAATGTTTGTTTGTGTGTTTTCAGTAGAAACACAAATTTTAATTATTCTCTGTTTTGGAGAAAATTTATTAAAACTAAATTAAAATGCAGCAACTACATTGACAAGATCATCTCCGTCTCCTGAGGTTTTTGAGAAAGAAATAAACTCATAATAAAATGCAAGAAACTTTTCACTTTCAAGTATTTCGATTTGTGTATATAAGATTTCTCCATCAAAAATATATTATTAACAAGAAGGTTGTCTTTGTTATTGTTAATTACAAGTACATAAAGCCAGTTAATGAAAATCAGACCATTAAGAGCCTGAAGTACAACAGTCTGCAGCAGGATAAAGTTGAAACATATGTGTAAAAGTGTACAAACTAATCTTTATGTCATGATATACTGCAGCATCTCCAACATCACTGCATATGAATGTCCTTCCTCAAAGTAGCTTAGAATTAATTTAATTTTCTTCTTGTTTGCTTATGTTTACTTCTGTTATTTTCTTATATTTAAAGGTGCACTAATCTAAATGCATAATAGTTGAAAGTAAATGGAGAACTTTTGCACATGTACAAGAAACACCCAGGATCTAGTACTGGACCTCTCTCTCAATCGTCATTTATGTCATTTATTACAAACTTTTTTGTCACTATTATGACACCTTAACTCTGGACTGTCACTTCAACTCTGGACTTGAACAGCACAGTGTCACTTTATACCACACCATATTGCACATGGACATTTTAAGGACAATCATTAAATCACTTTAATTTGTACGTCTATATCTGCCATACTCATTAATGTATATACATATATTTTCATATATTTTCTATAGTTTATACTTTTTATTTATCTTTTTAATTTCTTTCCATCCATTCTATTCCTGTTTTATACAGAAAGAAACAACCCAGCATGAGTGAATTTGTTCAAAGGAGAACTCCCCATGCACTCCTCAACAAGCAGCCACTATAAGCTATAAGCTTTAAAATGTCAAAATTAAAAAATAATTTATCTTTCTGGCTTTTGCATTTTTCTAAGTACACTTTTATACATAAATACAGTGAACTAGGGTTTTATATAGTTCTAATAAGCAAAACAGCTTATTTAATTGTATTTATTTGATTAATTATTTAGAGAAAAAAATATTTGATTAATCCATTATCAAAATAATCGTTAGTTGCAGCCCTACTTTCAGAGATCTTCATAATTTTCATCCCTCATATCTATCTGACTTGCTTTATACTTTCATCTCAAAGCATACTCTCAGATCCTCATCCGTTTGCCCTTGTTGTACCTTTTGTCCGCTATGTCACTATGAGGTCTAGGGCAATGGTCCCCAACCCTCGGGCCGTGAATCGGCACCGGTCCGTGGGTCAATTCGTACCAGGCCGCAAAGAATGAATACATAACTTACATTATTTCCGTTTTATTAATTATCTGATTCTGAACAATGTTTTATTTTGGAATATTACCGGATTCTCGCCGCCACATCTGTCTATAGCTTAATCTTGATGCACGTTAAGATGCTTGCCTCGGTCACATAACTTACCTACATCCGCTACCTTTTTAAAGGGGCTGCTCCAGCCAGTAACACATAATATATTAGCGCTAAATTGAAACCCCAAAGCTAGTAAAATGAACAAAAGTGGATACATGTTTATTATTATATTTAGAAAATACCAGTTTTGGGGGCCAGCCGTATCATTTTATTTTGTTGTATTAATATGCCATACCTTAATGACCCGTCTGTGAAAATATTGTCCGATATTAATCCGGTCCGTGGCGAAAAAAGGTTGGGGATTGCTGATCTAGGGCATTTAGCTGGGCTGCTGGAATGTTGGAGTTTTCTTCCTCAATCAATAAGAGAAAGTGACTGCCTGACCACTTTTAAATCATGCCTTAAAACTCATCTGTTCAGATTTGCTTTTTACTGATGAATTTTAACAGTTAAACAGCTGTTTGCCTTGTTTTTATGCTTATTACTCAATTGTACAGTGTCCTTAAGTGTTTTGAAAGGTGTCTTTAAATAAAATGTATTATTAGATGGGTCTTGGGGATATGCCTTGGACCCCCTCATGGGCTCCTGGCTTGAGCTTGGAAAGAGGAGCTTCCTCATTGGCCCTTTATATATGTGCAGCTGGAAGGGTCATACTGTCAACCAATCCCAGCCACTGTGCCAGTCACCTCGTTACTTTAATTAACTCCACCCACTGACAAGCCAGGCTTAGAGAGCATGAATATGAGCCATTGATTCTCCTTACATTTTGGGTTCAGCAGACTCTCAGAGACTCCTAGCCACTCTAGGACATTTGCAGAGTTGTCCCTAAGCCATTACTGTGTTGTATGTTAAAAGGTAAACCTTTAGCCCAGTCTTAGGCTCCTTGCTTTTTTTCCTTAACTCTGACCAGTTGAAAACTCCCTGCTGCAGAGAAACATCCTGGTTGTACCACACATCCAAGAATAAAAAATAAAAAACAACCATACATAGCAAGACACTCACCAAGAGACAACAAACACAAACCCATGCAGATTCTGATACAAATACAAATACACTGGAAAACAAGAACCAAAGAAAAAAGGGCTGACTTAAATACACAAAACAAATGAGGAGCAGGTGGGAAACATTAAACAGTTAAGGGCTAGGGAGTAGCGAATAAGGGCCCAGTGGCGGCATCTGGTGGCCAAAGCAAAAAACAGCCTAAAATCTCCAGACCCTGACACTTTTGTACCTGTGATATTTCTTTTTTATTTTTCTTTTTTTTAATGAAGATATTTCTAGAATTCTGTTTTCAATTTGTCATTATGGGATACTGACAGCAAGGCTTGAATCTGGGTTGACCATGTAAGAGGCAGACAAGTTAGTAGCCTGCCACAAGGGGGTGTGTGAACCCAATTAACTAGGATTAACCAGGAGCTGAAGAGAAGTCCAAGACGTTTTATTGAAGAAAAATACCAAAATACAAAAATTTAATTTAAAACTGACTGCCTGATTAAATAACTTTTAAATAACTTCTAAATAACCCCCTGCACGCACGCACACACGCACACACACACCTCAACCTGATTGTGGAACCCAGCACCATCTTGTGGCAAAAGATAAAACACATGGGGCATTATCTGGAAAATCTTGACAGGTACTGAGTGTAGATAATTAAAAAGAAAAAGTTTTTTTGAAGGATTGTATTACCAAGCTGCAGCAAACCAAAATTAAATGAATTGAAACGGGGTTTAAATGCTTTCTGAATGCACTGAAAATGTGCGCATTAAAAGCATGCACAATAGCGGAAAGCAGTGTAAATAATAGCGGAAACCAGTGTAAATGCAGGAAAGAAAGTTTAATTAAATGAGCATATGTATCCAAATCAGCAGGCAAAAATCTGTAAAAGGAAAATAGGTGATTAGCAAACAACAAAACAAGGGCAAGGTGAAATGTGGAACAGAAATGAAATCAAAACACTGGAAAAACCATTAACATGAACAACAGACAAAACACTTGGTAATCGCTAGAATAGACGAATTCACAAATGCAAGACAGAAAATAAGGGTTTATATATGGACATAATCAACAGATAACATCTGTGAACAAATACATATGAACAAAAGGACCAATAACAAGAAAGGAAAATTACATGAATGAAAAAAAAAACACATGACAAACCTAATACAAAAGTACATGAACCATAAACAAAATATCATCAAGGTCTTTTTCGGCGAGCCCTTCGATCCTTAGATGTGTGGAGAGAACCGATGTTCCTGTCCCAGGGCCCCATCTTGGGAACTCCGTGTCGTCACGCTCACGGGGTGGAAACAGTCATCCAGGGTCGGTGGAGCGGGCCGCACCTTTCATGGCACATAAACTGCCTGGAGATGATGGCTGTGTTTCTGGGTCTGAAACACTTCCGCCTAGACCTGAGAGGCCGCCATGTGTTGGTCCATACGGACAACACAGCGGTGGTTTCGTATATCAACCACCAGGGGGGTCTCCAAACTTGCCCCTAATGCAAGCTGGTGCGACGGTTCCTCCTGTGGTCCCATGGAAAACTCCTCTCACTGAGAGCAATTTATATCCCAGGACGGTTGAATTGGAGAGCAGACGCCCTTTTGAGAGGGGCTCCACCCCGAGGTGGTGGAGCAGATATGGCAGGGATTTAACAGAGCCCAGGTGGATCTGTTTGCGACTCAGGAGACCTCGCACTGTCCCCTCTTGTTCTCTCTCCCACCCAGCCCCATTAGGGCTGGACGCCATGGTTGCAGACGTGGCAGAGGCTACGTCTCTATGCCTTCCCCCCGATCGCACTGCTCTTGGGAGTTCTGGAGAGATCTCCTCTCTCAAGCGGGGGAACCCTGGTTCACCCCCGCCCAGAGTTGTGAAAGCTGAGCACTGAGAGCCACAGCCATAGCTGGCTCTATCGGAGCCCCCCTTCGAGCCATTGGGTGAAGTGGCCCTTAGGTACCTGTCTGTGAAGACCGCTTTCCTCCTGGCAATTTCCTCTCTGACGAAGATCAGGGCCCTACAGGCTCTGTCCGCATGGCCAATGCATTCCTCTACCCAAAACCTGGGTACATACCTAAGGTGCCTATGGCTCCCTCATGTCCCTGCCAATAAGCAGACTCTCAGCAGGTGGGTAGTGGATGCTATCTCATCGTCTTATGAGTCCTCTGCTCTCCCCGGCGCTCGGGGTCAAGGCTCACTCTAGGATTGTGGCGGCCTCAACGGCCTGGTCCGCTGGAGTCTCACTTCAGTCTCACTTGTCTTGCTGGACATCTGTGATGCTGCGGAGTCCGCTGGAGTCTCACTTCAGTCTCACTTGTCTCGCTGGACATCTGCGACGCTGCGGGCTGGTCCACCCCGCTGACCTTCGTCAGGTTTTATGACTTCGACCTTAGAGCCACTCCGGGCTCCTCTGTCCTACGTGCTGGTTGTGAGGCTCTCACACATTAGGCAGGGTCTGGTCAGTGTGGCGTGATTGGACACTCGTTCCCAAAGCGTTGCAACGCAGTCATTGCGCAGTCATTTTGTAGCTCCTGGTTGTTGCGAGGTCGCCTGCCGATGACGTCACGACTTGCCTATTGGCCAGATTTCACACGTGGTTCAGAGCGTGGACAACGCGAGGCATTCCCAAAGCGTGCCAACGCAGCGTCACGTTCCCTCGGGGGGATACTAGGGTTACATATGTAACCTAGAGACGAACCATTTTAACTTACATTAGTTTGTCCAATAAATAAGAGCATAAATAATTAATTCTAGTTTAAAATGGAGACAAGAGAGTAGAGAGAGAGAAATAAGCAAAAGCCAAAAATTTATACACTAAGCAAGAGTTCAAGGACAGGAGAGATAGAAAAGAATACTCAGCTCTTGCGTGTTTTTCATAAATGTGTTATTCACGTGGTAGCACAAACATGCACAAACATCCACCCACACACGCATACTTTTGGAATTACAAAAAAGGGTAAACCACAACAAATACATTTTCACCTACACATGAAAGAAATAGATGACATTTCCAAGACACAACAGCTTAAGCTTTGCACTATGCTAACATCTAAAATAAATGCCATAATGTGTGATAAAATTTAAAAAGAAAAACATAAAAAGGTATGATCTATCCTGCAACACACATCCATTCTCTGCAGTAGTGTGTGTGTGTATGTATGTATGTATGTATATATATATACACACACACACATACATACATACACATACATACATACATACACACACACACTACTGCAGAGAATGGATATGTGTTGCAGGATAGATCATACCTTTTTATGTTTTTATACAATGTTGGGGGTAACGCGTTACAAGTAACGTGCGTTACGTAATAATATTACTTTTCTGGAGTAACGAGTAAAGTAGCGCGTTACTTTATAAATTTACACATTAATATCTGAGTTACTTTTTTTTTTTTAAAGTAATGCGAGTTACTTTTCAGTTAAATTATTTTGCATAAAAAAATCAATACTGAATTAAAATGAACGTAGTCACGTAGAATCGCGCAGTCATACGTGCGAGCAGCGGGAACAGAAGCTGGTCAGAAGCGGAGATGGCAAACCAGAGAATTAAATTACTGTGATGGAAGTATTCTTATTATTTTTAAATAGTCGAGGAAAAAGAGAAAGGAATAATGGTTAAGTGTAGATTATGTGTTGGTAAAAAGCTTTTGTCAAATGCAAAAAATACCACTTAAAAAAAAAAAAAAAAAGACATCTGCATGCAAAGCACAGCATTACAGGTGTGTGTGTGTGTGTATAATGTTGAATATATGGAAATGGAGACAGAAATATAGAAAACTTTTGCCGACTTTCCACCACTGCAGATCTATGGACTGCTCGGAATAAAAGTTCTCCGTGGGAGACACATGTACGATGCCATCACAGCGGAGAAAGAGAGCAAATTAACAGCTCATTTGCTCTTTGTGGGAAGATAAACTGCCACGGTCACTGATAATAGCGCAAACTTTGTAAAAGCGTTCAGAAAGTTTCAAGCTGATGATGAAGCAGAGAATGATGTAGACTAGGACGAGGTCATATTTACCGAAGTTTTATGAGATGACAGCGAAAGGTATGTTCTCCCTCCACATCACCGGTGTGCAGCCCACACATGTCTTTTGCTCTAATATAACTTATTTCTTATCGGCAATTATCTATATTACACCTGTTACGACCCAGTCTAGGGTTAGGCTGGACAGAGTATTTAGCTCGGGATTCAAAAGAATGGAGCTTATAAATTGACAACCCAAACACACCACAAACCATAAACACACACACAAAGGTTTGCTACACAGGTGCTGGTATATTGTAACACAGAAATATATATACACAGACTCACAGGCTTGTCTTCAGGGTGGGCCAAGGCCAAAACAATAAACAAAAAGGACTGTTTTGGGAAAGCTACCCTTCCTGAAAACAAAGAAAAGGAAAACTCAAACAGCTTCCCTAACTCCCTGCTACAAAAACAAAGACAAAACAATCCCTCACCCAAAGTAAATGGCAGCCACACCCCTAATGCCAGTGAAATAAATATGTACAGCGCCCAAAGATATTACAATATAATACAAAAGAAATATATACAAACAACAGTAGTCCAAGGGGCTAAACAGGCTCAAAGTCAGTAAACAGTCAGAGGCCAACATCACAAACACCAAAACAAACAGTCAGACCACCACTACAACAACTCTCCCCAATTGCTTCACTCCTTCCTCCTTAAATAGGAAACAGGTGGATGATGTCATCATGAAGGAGGTGGGATCAGCCAGGGTAGGGCAGGCCTCAAACTCTGGAGTGGATCGGACCTGCACACAAAGCACACATACAGAACACCAGTATGGACATGGGGCTACCTAGGGTTGTAACACCTGTAAGGCGTGAAAGAGATACAAGTAACGCAAAAGTAATATAACGTGTTACTTTACATAAAAAGTAACTAAGTAACGTAATTAGTTACTTTTTTGGGGAGTAACTCAATATTGTAATGCGTTACTTTTAAAAGTAACATTGCCCAACACTGTATATATATATATATATATATATATATAACTTAGTAAATAATAAAAAATTCATAGCACAGTATGTAATCTATAACGCTGATGGAAGTGCGATTTGAGGAAAAGATATGCTGCATTTTTTGTCTTTTTTTGTTTAATGAAAAGCAGAAATTTAATCCAGATCTGCTTACTTTTTATACCACCTAAATTATTGTAGATTGCAAGTAGCTGTAGCACAATGAAGTGGGCTGTTGTAAGGGGTATGGCAGGGAAGGGTAGTTAGATAGCATCAGATGGTAGTCTGTAGGGTGGTTTTGGAGGTGAAGAAGAAGAGGGGACTGAAAGAAGAATAAGATGGTGGAAAAATAAATGAGGAAGACTGTAGTGTGAGATTTAGGGAATAGTTCAGACAGGGGCTGGTGGTAAAGAGGTGCTGAAAGAGTGGGGAACTACTGCAGAAGTGATAAGTGATAAGCTAGGTACTTGGTGTGACATCTGGAAAGAAAAAAGATGTCAAAGAGACATGGTGGTGGAAAAAGTAAGTGCAGGAAAGCATAAGGAGAAAGAGGTTGGCGAAACAGAATTTGGATCGGCATGTTTGAACACATGCCTTATTATATATGTCTCAAGCAACCAAGAGAACTAATAATATGTTAATATATGTCCACATATGTTAACTATCTTTTTATATATATATATATATATATATATATATATATATATATATATATATATATATATATATATATATATATATATATTGTTATTAATGGCCCAGCAATATGAAGCGCTGATAACACAAACTACAGATCCCATAATGCAGCGCTTCAGCTGCCTTACTGAACTCTAGACTACCTGGGATTATATATATATATATATATATATATATATATATATATATATATATATATATATATATATATATATATATATATATATATATATACACACTCACCGGCCGCCTTATTGGGTACATCTGTCCAACTGCTCGTTAACGCAAATTTCCAATCAGCCAATCACATGGCACCAACTCAATGCATTTAGGCATGTAGACATGGTCAAGACGATCTGCTGCAGTTCAAACCGAGCGTCAGAATGGGGAACAAAGGTATTTTAAGTGACTTTGAACGTGGCATGGTTGTTGGTGCCAGACGGGCTGGTCTGAGTATTTCAGAAACTGCTAATCTACTGGGATTTTCACACACAACCATCTCTAGGGCTTACAGAGAATGGTCCGAAAAAGAGAAAATATCCAGTGTGGGGCAGTTCTGCGGGCGCAAATGCCTTGTTGATGCCAGAGGTCAGAGGAGAATGGCCAGACTGGTTTGAGCTGATAGAAAGGCAACAGTAACTCAAATAACCACTCGTTACAACCGAGGTATGCAGAAGAGCATCTCTGAACGCACAACACGTCGAACCTTGAGGCGGATGGGCTACAGCAGCAGAAGACCACACCAGGCGCCACTCCTGACAGCTAAGAACAGGAAACTGAGGCTACAATTCGCACAGGCTCACCAAAATTGGACAATAGAAGATTGGAAAAACGTTGCCTGGTCTGATGAGTCTCGATGTCTGCTGCGACATTCGGATGGTAGGGTCAGAATTTGGCGTCAACAACATGAAAGCATGGATCCATCCTGCCTTGTATCAACGTTTCAGGCTGGTGATGGTGGTGTAATAGTGTGGGGGATATTTTCTTGGCACACTTTGGGCCTATTAGGAACAATTGAGCATCGTGTCAACGCTACAGCCTACCTGAGTATTGTTGCTAACCATGTGCATCCTTTTAACACCACAGTGTACCAATCTTCTGATTGCTACTTGACGTGCCATGTCATAAAGCGCAAATCATCTCAGACTGGTTTCTTGAACATGACAATGAGTTCACTGTACTCAAATGGCCTCCACAGTCACCAGATCTCAATCTAATAGAGCCCCTTTGGGATGTGGTGGAAGGGGAGATTCGCATCATGGATGTGCAGCTGACAAATCTGCAGCAACTGTGTGATGCTATCATGTCAATATGGACCAAAATCCATGTTTCCAGTACCTTGTTGAATCTATGCCACGAAGGATTAAGGCAGTTCTAAAGGCAAAACCCGGTACTAGTAAGGTGTACCTAATAAAGTGGCCGGTGAGTGTGTGTGTGTGTGTGTGTGTGTGTGTGTGTGTGTGTGTGTATATACATATATACATATATATATATATATATATATATATATATATATATATATATATATATATACAGTATATATATACAGGCAGTCGTCAACTTACGACCTATGCAACTTACGACCATTCGACTTTAAGACCAGAATCGTACGACAGTAAGAAACAAAATGGTGTAGAGATGATACAAATGACATAAAATGAACAAAGAAAATGATAATATATACAGTATACCAGTAATGAAAGAAAATTATGATAAAATACTACTTTACCCAGAACCCAGCCATTAGGGGGGCACAAGATAGTGCACTCTTAGTGCCGGTCCCAAGCCCGGGTAAATGGGGAGGGTTGCGTTAGGAAGGGCATCCAGCGTAAAACATGTGCCAAATCAAATATGCGGATCACAAATGAGAATTTCATACCGGATCGGTCGAGGCCCGGGTTAACAACGACCGCCACAGGTATCGTTAGCCGACAGGGTACCGGTGGAAATTGGGCTACTGTTGGCCGAAGGAGGAGAAGAAGAGGAGGAAGGCGTCTACAAAGACGGCAGGAAAAGGAGCAGTGTAGGAGAGTAGAGGTTCGGGTTGGTACTTTAAATGTTGGTACTATGACAGGTAAAGGGAGAGAGATAGCTGATATGATGGAGAGGAGAAAGGTAGATGTGTTGTGTGTTCAGGAAACCAAGTGGAAAGGGAGTAAGGCCAGGAACATTGGAGGTGGGTTTAAACTGTTTTATCATGGTGTGGATGGGAAGAGAAATGGTGTAGGGGTGATTCTGAAGGAAGCGTACAGTAAGAGTGTAGTGGAGGTGAAGAGAGTTTCTGATAGGGTGATGATCGTGAAGGTGGAGGTTGAAGGGATGATGATAAATGTCATCAGTGCCTATGCTCCACAAGTTGGCTGTGAGATGGAGGAGAAAGAAAGATTCTGGAGTGAATTAGATGAAGTGGTAGATGGTGTACCTAGGAAAGAACGATTGGTGATTGGGGCAGACTTTAATGGGCATGTAGGTGAAGGGAACAGAGGTGATGAGGAGGTGATGGGTAGGTATGGTTTTAAGGAGAGGAATGTGAAAGGGCAGATGGTGGTAGATTTTGCTAAAAGGATGGAAATGGCAGTGGTGAACACGTATTTTAAGAAGAAGGAGGATCACAGGGTGACGTATAAGAGTGGAGGAAGGTGCACACAGGTGGATTATCTTCTGTGTAGGAGATGCAACCTGAAGGAGATTGGAGACTGTAAGGTGTTGGCGGGGGACAGTGTAGCTAGACAGCATCGGATGGTGGTCTGTAGGATGGTTTTGGAGGCGAAGAAGAAGAGGAGAAAAGTAAGGTTTGAAAGAAGAATAAGATGGTGGAAACTGAAGGAGGAAGACTGTAGTGTGAGGTTCAGGGAAGAGGTGAGACAGGGGCTTGGTGGTGGTGAAGAGGTGCCGGATGATTGGGCAACTACTGCAGGAGTGATGAGGGAGGCAGCTAGAAAAGTACTTGGTGTGACATCTGGAAATAGAAAGCAAGACAAGGAGACGTGGTGGTGGAATGAGGAAGTGCAGGAGAGCATTAGGGGAAAGAGGTTGGCAAAACAGAAGTGGGATCGACAGAGTGATGAGAAAAGTAGGCAGGAGTACAAGGAGATGCGGCAGCAGGTTAAAAGGGATGTGGCGAAAGCCAAGGAAAAGGCATATGAGGAGCTGTATAAGAGGTTGGACACTAAGGAAGGAGAAAAGGATTTATACCGATTGGCCAAGCAGAGGGACCGAGCTGGGAAGGATGTACTGCAAGTTAGAGCAATAAAGGATGGAGAGGGAACTGTGTTGACTAGTGAGGAGAGTGTGTTGAGAAGATGGAGGGAGTATTTTGAGCAGCTGATGAATGAGGAAAATCAGAGAGAGAGAAGGTTGGAGGATGTGGAGTTGGTGAAGCAGGATGTAGATAGGATTAGTAAGGAGGAAGTGAGAGCAGCGATTAAGAGGATGAAGAATGGAAAGTCGGTTGGACCAGATGACATACCGGTAGAAGCGTGGAGATGTTTAGGAGAGATGGCAGTGGAGTTTTTAACCAGATTGTTTAACAGGATTCTGGAAGGGGAGAGGATGCCTGAGGAATGGAGAAGGAGTGTGCTGGTACCGATCTTTAAGCATAAGGGAGATGTGCAGACCTGCAGTAACTACAGGGGAATTAAGTTGATCAGTCACACCATGAAGTTATGGGAAAGAGTAGTGGAAGCCAGGCTGAGAGAAGAGGTGACCATCTGTGAGCAACAGTATGGTTTCATGCCGAGGAAGAGCACCACAGATGCCTTATTTGCTTTGAGGATGTTGATGGAGAAGTATAGAGAAGGACAGAAGGAGCTGCATTGTGTATTTGTGGATTTAGAGAAAGCGTACGACAGGGTGCCAAGAGAGGAGTTGTGGTATTGTATGAGGAAGTCAGGTGTGTCAGAGAAGTATGTGAGGGTGGTGCAGGACATGTATGAGGACAGTGTGACGGCAGTAAAGTGTGCAGTAGGTACGACAGACTGGTTCAGGGTGAAGGTTGGACTGCATCAAGGATCGGCCATGAGCCCTTTCCTGTTTGCAGTGGTAATGGACAGGTTGACGGACGAGGTCAGACAGGAGTCTCCCTGGACTATGATGTTTGCAGATGATATTGTGATTTGTGGTGAGAGTAGAGAGCAGGTTGAGAAGAGCCTGGAGAGGTGGAGATATGCGCTGGAGAGAAGGGGAATGAAAGTCAGTAGGTGTAAGACAGAGTACATGTGTGTGAATGAGAAGGAGGGCAGTGGAGTGATGCGGTTGCAGGGAGAAGAGGTGGAGAAGGTGGAGGAGTTCAGGTACCTGGGATCAACAGTGCAAAGTAATGGAGAGTGTGTTAGGGAAGTAAAGAAAAGAGTGCAGGCAGGGTGGAGTGGGTGGAGAAGAGTGACAGGAGTGATTTGTGATAAAAGAGTATCTGCAAGAATGAAAGGGAAAGTTTATAGGACTGTGGTGAGACCTGCGATGTTGTATGGATTAGAGACAGTGGCATTGAGTAAAAGACAGGAGGTGGAGCTGGAGGTAGCAGAGCTGAAGATGTTAAGGTTTTCGTTGGGAGTGACGAGGATGGACAAGATTAGAAATGAGTTTATTAGAGGGACAGCGCATGTAGGACGTTTTGGTGACAAGGTGAGGGAGGCGAGATTGAGATGGTTTGGACATGTGCAGAGAAGGGACAGGAATTATATTGGTAGAAAAATGCTGAAGATGGAGCCACCAGGTAGGAGGAAAAGAGGAAGGCCAAGGAGGAGGTTTATGGATGTGGTGAGGGATGACATGCAGGTAGTTGGTGTAAAAGAGGCAGATATAGAGGACAGGGTGGTATGGAGACGGATGATCCGCTGTGGCGACCCCTAATGGGAGCAGCCGAAAGAAGAAGAAGAAGAAGACCCGTGAATTTGCAAACCAATCTTATTATACATTTGATGTTATGGACCATCTGCTCTTCTGTGGGCAGGTCCAGATCATGGAATAATCTATTCGGCTCGCCTCTTTAGCCCCAATATTACCCTCTACTTAAACGTAGTGGGATTGAAGGAGTGGGGTTATGGGACGAGCCCCGGGTTCAAAGATACTCTTGTGAGTTATCCATCCCCTTAGTGCTGCATCATAACTTAAGGGTCCATTCTTGCCTACCAAGCCCCTTCAGACCTCATCTGCTTTGGTGGGCAATTCGTAAAGGTCCAGAGACAGAGCCACTCGCCATCCCCTCTCCAGGGACTTTAGGCGGTGCTCCAAGTCGAAGCCCAAGGAACTGACAGATCTGAGTGCCGTAAATCTTCAAGAGGTGGCTTTGATAAAAAGGAGTCCCACCCAGGGGTGGATGGCACCTCTACTCAGTGCCCTCAGTATCATTAACCATGCCACTCTTGGTGTTTTAGGGCACAGTGGTCTCCAGCGAGTACCTTCCTCTGCTTCTGCCCGTAAAACATAGCAGATTTGAGTGCCCGCTGCCTACCAGGGGGTCTCCACAACAGCTTTAGGGCACCACTCTAGCTGCTTTAGGCATACCAGAGGTCGGTCTTAAGAGACTTATTCTCTTAGCAGACTATTTGACAGCCTAAAAACTCCTGCCAAACGTGTCTCGATGAGTCCTGTGCACTGTAGAAAGAGGCTACAAGATTTAGTTCGGGTCTCTGCCATCTAGGTTCAACAGGGTGTTTCCCACTCTGGTAAATCCCAAACAGGCTCCGGTCATGGAACAAGAAGTCAACATTCTCTTAAGGAAGGAGGCCATTGAGGAGGTCCCTCCCTCTGACAAAGAGTCTGGGTTCTTCAGCCAATACTTCATAGTTCCCAAGAATGATGGGGTTGCATCCCACTTTAGATCTAAATCAGCTGAACCGACATCCGCGGTCTCTTACATCAGCAATCAGTTCTGCGCTCTCGCCTCCTTTACAAGCTGGCACTGCGGATCCTCCTGTGGGCCCAAGGAAAGCTGCTTTCACTGAGGGTAGTATACATCCCAGGGTGCCTAAACCAGGTAGCAGTGACCCTTTCAAGGCAAGACTGTTTTTCTACTGGCCATCTCATCTCTAAATGGAGTTGGCCCTTTTCATGGCCCCCTCTTGTCCAGAGTTTACCTTGGACATGGCCAGTGCCTTTCTCTTCCTAAGGCTGGAGTATGTTCCCAAGGGGCCCTATGTTGCCCCATGACCAGTCGTGCTCCAGACATTCTATCCTAATCCTTTTCAAGCACCCGACTAGAAGAAGCTTGATCGGGTGTGTCAGTGGACACGTCAGTGGACACATAAGTCCACAGGATGTCCATGTAGAGGAAGTCGGACCAGCTGTTCGTCTGCTACTGTCTGTATAAGAACTGTCTTCCTGTGGATAAGCATACCCTCAGCAGGTGCATTGTGGATGCTATCTTCTCCTTTTATGAGTCCTTTGGTTTACCCGCTTCTTTCGGGGTCAGAGCTCACTCGACCCAGAGTATGGGTTGCGCAGATTGTCACGCATCTCATTCCCTCGGGGAACCAGGATAACATATGTAACCCAGAGAAACCCAGACCCAGACGTGCCCATTAGACTACCAAACAGATTGTCACTTCACAGAACACCAGAATCCAGTGGTGGCATGCTATACAGCACTTTATCTGATGCTTAGCATTGTAGCTGATAATTTGAGGCTTACATGCAGATGCTTGGCCAGGTATACTCCATCAATATTCTCAAATCAAATAGAGCGTCTGTGGTGCTCTTCCTCTGCATAAAACCATACTGTTGCTCACAGATGGTCACCTCTTCTCTCAGCCTGGCTTCCACTACTCTTTCCCATAACTTAATGGTGTGACTGATCAACTTAATTCCCCTGTAGTTATTGCAGGTCTGCACATCTCCCTTATTCTTCAAGATCGGTACCATCACACTCCTTCTCCATTCCTCAGGCATCCTCTCACCTTCACAGACATTATATTAACCTCATAAAATGATCCCGTATCAGTGCATAATGTTTTCCTGGGTATTTGAAATGGAGGCAAATGTTGTGTTTAGTGCAAAAAAATACAAAAATTAAAAATTAAGAAAGAAATGGTTCATGAAAAAGCTTAACAACTGTTTAAAATGTTTTGGCTGACCTTTCAATATGTTGTTAAGCTTTTCTTGAAAAGTCAATTTTGTAAATTTCTTTGTAAGTATATCTGTGACCAATTAAAATTCTTCTCCTCTGTCAGCCATTATGGAATGAAAAAACAGCTATTAAATTCACACGAATATATTTCAGCTTGTGCTGCTTGCTACAGATGGGGTTACAAATGAGCTCTCTGGCGATCCAATCAAAGCGAGTGAAAATGCTGACGTGATTGGATGCCAGCCAGGAGCCTCGGAGTAAGAAAGTCGCAATCTGATTAGTTAAAGCAACAGCTTCAAGCAACATGAATTTAAAGAGACCAACAGCTTGTGTTTGTTCATTTCTGCAGGCCTTATGGCACAATGTGATGTGACAGCTGAAATATGATTGGATAGAAACTCATAAGAAACACTGTAAAATTACACTCTGTGGCATTGCTCCTTGAAGCAGCGCACCCGAGATAAATGATAGAAAATGAAGAAAATAGATTTTTGGGAATAATTTAATACATATTCATTGACAAAAATATATTAAAACATAAGTCAATGTCAAGCTTTCACATTTGGCCCAGAAAATGTCTTTTGTCTGTCCCAAACCCTCACCTTTGTCCTGAGGTTGGCTTCCACATTTTTTCACATTTTGACTGAGGGTCATTTTGGGAGTTTGTGTTCATTTTTCTTCCTTGTGTCTGCCATCATTTAGGGAGTAACTGCTTCATAAACTGTATATTTGAAGATCTAACTTGCAATTTCTCTAACAAGTAGAACTATAAAGAATATAATACCTTGCAAATAAATAGCTTACTGTAGCTCTCAAACTGGTCAAAAAGCAAGTCAGCTCCCTAAAATGTTTGCTGTCACCAGCACCAACTCTGTATGAAAGAAAGCAGGTATTGATGTGCCTTTCACTAAAAAAAAATCCAAGGAAAAGGCTGTATGCAGTGTATAGAAATACAACAAAAGAGATACTATGCAAACTTTTTGGAAGAAAAGAAAACATTCTTGACTTATTCTGGCGACAGATAAGTTAAGTGCCTGTGGGTTTTTTGTCTGCTGTGTGCAATATTTTACCATTTTGGCATTTAATATAGGCATATTACAATCTATCTCTAAATACTGCTAATTGCTATGGCCTGATGACCTTGCACAAAATGTGACAAGAAGGTATGAAAATTATATATTTATTACAAAAAACAACACAAACTTTACAGTTGTGTATTTTTACAGCTCAGGTATGAAACAGTCCACTATGTAATAATGCTGGTGGTTATTTCGTCATTTCCTTCGGTCACCACCTCTTTAAGCCAAGCTATAAAAAAAAAAAAAAAACAATAATAAAAAAAAAAAAAAAAAACCCAGACCCTATACACTCTGTATACATCACAGCTACATGGACTACATTATGCTCAGCCTTAATGAAAGTATTGGGTGGATGGCAAAAGATATTGGACATCCTAAATAATAGAGATATAGATAAGTAAAGGTGCATGCTTTTATCTCAGTCCCCACTTTATTGTGTCATAGTGACAACTGTAGTTTAGGAGCATTTCACCAGGTTGTAGTTCAACAGCATATTAATAATATTGCAATGGATTGGTTGAATTGTTAACCCTAACCATACTTATGCATTTGCATTTGTCTTGGAATGAGTTTATTTATTGAAATGGAGTGAAGGTAGGTTTGATCTTGACTGACTAGATGTGACTGCTGCTAAACAAATGCATGTTCTGTTAACATTTGAAAACATGGAGATGTTAAGAACCATGCTGTTGCTGTAAAAAGTAAAGCAGATCTAACTACCAAGACTTGTGTACTGCTATGCTTCAAGGAGACATGGTACATGAGTGTGAACTACTTGTGTGTGCTGGGGCCTGCTTTGCTCAATGACTTCACTCTACTGAACTAACTTTAAATATGAGTGTCAAGATATAGTGACCTGCTTGTCTATGCTTGCCTGGAATAGGGAGTCGAGATCTTATTTGTCTACAGTGCCTTGCAAAAGTATTGACCCCCCTTGGCGTTTTTCCTATTTTGTTGTCTTACAACATGGAATTAAAATGGATTTTTTGGGGGTTTGTATCATTTGATTTACACAACATGCCTACCACTTTGAAGATGCAAAATATTTTTTTATTGTGAAACAAACAAGAAATAAGACAAAAAAACAGAAAACTTGAGCGTGCATAACTATTCACCCCCCCAAAGTCAATACTTTGTAGAGCCACCTTTTGCAGCAATTACAGCTGCAAGTCTCTTGGGTTATGTATCTATAAGCTTGGCACATCTAGCCACTGGGATTTTTGCCCATTCTTCAAGGCAAAACTGCTCCAGCTCCTTCAAGTTGGATGGGTTCTGCTGGTGTACAGCAATCTTTCAGTCATACCACAGATTCTCAATTGGATTGAGGTCTGTTTCCCCTTAAACCACTCGAGTGTTGCTTTAGCAGTATGCTTAGGGTCATTGTCCTGCTGGAAGGTGAACCTCTGTCCCAGTCTCAAATCTCTGGAAGACTGAAACAGGTTTCCCTCAAGAATTTCCCTGTATTTAGCGCCATCCATCATTCCTTCAATTCTGACCAGTTTCCCAGTCCCTGCTGATGAAAAACATCCCCACAGCATGATGGTGATGGTGTTCTCGGGGTGATGAGAGGTGTTGAGTTTGTGCCAGACATAGCGTTTTCCTTGATGGGCAAAAAGCTCAATTTTAGTCTCATCTGACCAGAGTACCTTCTTCCATATGTTTGGGGAGTCTCCCACATGCCTTTTGGCAAAAACCAAACGTGTTTGCTTATTTTTTTCTTTAAGCAACGGCTTTTTACTGGCCACTGTTCCGTAAAGCCCAGCTCTGTGGAGTCTACGGCTTAAAGTGGTCCTATAGACAGATACTCCAATCTCCGCTGTGGAGTTTTGCAGCTCCTTCAGGGTTATCTTTGGTCTCTTTGTTGCCTCTCTGATTAATGCCCTCCTTGCCTGGTCCGTGAGTTTTGGTGGGCGGCCCTCTCTTGCCAGGTTTGTTGTGGTGCCATATTCTTTCCATTTTTTAATAATGGCTTTAATGGTGCTCTGTGGGATGTTCAAAGTTTTGGATATTTTTTTATAACCCAACCCTGATCTCCACAACCCTGACGTGTTTGGCAAACTCCTTGGTCTTCATGGTGCCGCTTGCTTGGTGGTGCCCCTTGCTTAGTGGTGTTGCAGACTCTGGGGCCTTTTAGAACAGGTGTGTGTGTGTATATATATATATATATATATATATATATATATATATATATATATATATATATATATATATATATATATATATATATATATACTGAGATCATGTGACACTTAAATTAAGTCCACCTGTGTGCAATCTAAGTAATTACGTGACTTCTGAAGGTAACTGGTTGCACCAGATCTTATTTAGAAGCTTAATAGCAAAGGGGGTGAATACATATGCACGCACCACTTTTCCGTTATTAATTTTTCAGAATTTTTTTAAACAAGTAATTTTTTTCATTTCACTTCACCAATTTGGACTATTTTATGTATGTCCATTACATGAAATCCAAATAAAAATCAATTTTAAGTCCAAGTTGTAAGGCAACAAAATAAGAAAAACGCCAAGGGGGTCAATACTTTTGCAAGGCACTGTATATTACTTACAGGCAATTTGTTCTTTAAAATGGTTGGTGCATGCTTTATTTTTTTATTAATTTTATTTTTTTATACTTGTAGTGCAATTATATTTTAATTATAAAGTCAATTCTTTCCCTTTTATAACTGTGTACGATATGGTCAGAAAAGTGCAATTGTGAAAAAAGAGCCCAAAGGTAACTAAAAAAAAAATCACCAAAGTTATTTCTGAATTTATAATTGTTTTAATATAAAATCAGTTTTGTTGAAAT
Source organism: Silurus aristotelis (assembly GCF_946808225.1). Taxonomy (NCBI): domain Eukaryota; kingdom Metazoa; phylum Chordata; class Actinopteri; order Siluriformes; family Siluridae; genus Silurus; species Silurus aristotelis. Next base: position 7,913,299 of record NC_139601.1, on the reverse strand, counting down.
TATAATTTTTCACAGTTTCTAAATGATATCATCTACAGTAATTTCACTGATCATATATCGCCCTTGTGAATAATAACAATAATAAATAATAATATTTCATTGCTGCCTTTTGTAGTTATATAAATAATAAACAAGTAGAACTTGACACTGAAAATTTTGAAGGGTTCCTTCAACACCAAAATCAGTTCACCTTTATCTCACTCCAGTATGCTTTTGCTTTCTGCCTTACTGCATGAACGCATTCACCCCTTCCTGTCTCTCTCTCCCTGTCACACACACAGATACAGAGTGGTGGGTGGGATGGGAGGGGCCTGTGAGTTTACAGTTTGCGCTTAAAGAACAGCAGATCGGGGCTGTCCCTACAGTGAAGGAATAGGGAGAGCAGACAGCAGACAGGGACTGAGAGAGTGGGAGAGAGGGAGAGTTACAGTGAGGATACGAATGTACTTTGCATGGGCCAGGCTTGATGGAATTGCACACTGGTTAGCATAGTCATTTTTCACTGTTGTCTGCCACAGCTGCTATGGTGCCGTTTATATCTGCCTGAGGAAAGCACCAGTAGTTAGTTGAACTGTGTACTGCAGTAGAAGAAGAAGCACACTGTTCTCACTCATTTAATGTAAGTATACTTATATAAATATAGTATATATTTAATTGCCATATTTTTATGTAAATCAATCTTAATATTTATAAAAAAGCAACTTGTATTTATTAGATCATGCAAGAATGTTGTACTTGTTTAAATTTAAGATAAATGCTTTGTTGTTTAAAAATAATTTGTTTCTAATAAATAAATAAAAAATACCATTTGACATAACAAAAGGAATTGTTTTGAAAAATAATTAAAACCTTTAAACTGGCTCTCTGTTGTTTTAGGACTAAAATGGTAATAAGCATCAATGTATCTAAGATTGTCTAGTCATGGATCCCTTTGAAGATACTTTTTACTAGAGCATTCTTGTGCATCATGGTTCAACAAAAAGACTCTATAGCCATGGACAGAGATTTAACCCAAGATATGTTTGAGGGAATGGGATCAGAAGATGTTGATGATGGTTTTAGGCACAACCCATCCGACAAAGACTCCAATTGGTGCAAAACTACTACTGGGCACATCAAGAGACCCATGAATGCATTTATGGTCTGGTCTCAAATTGAGAGACGGAAGATTATGGAGCAATGGCCTGACATGCACAATGCGGAGATCTCTAAGCGCCTTGGAAAATGCTGGAAACTTCTTCCAGATTATGAGAAGATACCCTTCATCAAGGAAGCAGAGAGGCTACGCCTAAAACATATGGCTGACTACCCTGACTATAAGTATCGTCCCAGGAAAAAAAGTAAGTTCTCAGTGACTGCAAAAGAAAAACTCAAGCTGAAAGCCAGCAAGTTTAATTTAGCCCAATCAGCCAGCTTAACCAGTAAAGGGTTTAAAGTTAAACCAAATCTCACAAAACAAAACCTAAAGCGCATTGGCAATACATTTAAAAGTTATAATAAGTGCATAAGTGATGATACAGTAGGTATAAACATCGCAAGTCCAGTAACTGTGCAAGATGATCAGGCCCAGACAACTCTTGTTTTACACCTGCAGCCTGCCATTCCACCCAAGAACCAGCAACCTAGACTATCTCAGGTCAGAGTCAAAGTGCCCAGCAGCCACGAAAGTTTCTCCTCTGAAACTGGATCTCAGGTACTCAGGAAAGTTGTGGTGTCTGATTTGCAAGAATCCAACTCGGCAAGGTCATCCACACCAACCTCCACCAGCTCTTCCTCCTTTGTGTCACCTGTTTCATCAGATGAGGAACTGGAAGAGGAAATCCTGCATATCATATCTAATACCAGCTTTGAAAACATGCCTATGGACAGTTCCACTCTGGATAAGGACTTTGAAGCATTTCAAGCTAACTCAGGGTCTCACTTCGACTTCCCAGACTACTGCACTCCAGAGGTGAATGAAATGATTTCTGGGGACTTACTAGTACCAAGTATATCTGACCTGGTGTTTACCTATTGAGTTTAAAACCCAGTTGTTCACAGACATATTTGCCAGTGGTAAAAATGTCTGGTTAAATCAGTTTTTCCATTAATTTGTTTCTTTATTGATTCCGTAAGTGCTTTTAATTTTTTTTTCCAAACATGACATATCTTAATGGCTAAGGAAAAACAACAACAATGAGCTCTTAAGTATTCAGGCACTTTAGGCTCAGTTTGAAAGAAAAGACAGATATTCATCACAGATAGCATCACAGCAGGTTAAAAAAAGGTCAAAAGCAGCAAAGGTGTAATTCTTTGCAACAGGGTACAAAAAGTGCTAATACCAAGTCTGAAATATTCCAGGGATCTGTACACACGTACACATTTTAATGTCACTGGGGTGCATGACTTCACAACCAGTGCAAGCTTTTAAAATAGGTATTTATAAACACATAGCACTCTAAATTAAATAAAATTATCATAAGTGCATGGATAGGAAACTATGTTAAGTAAAAATCATTTGGTATGAAGCAAATCTGTTGAGCTTACACCAACAAACAGTGACTTGCAAAAATCACTGCATAAAAATAGAGGTGGCTGTCAGAACATTGATTTTCTTTGAATTAATTAAGCAGCAAGACTTTCAGAGCCTCACTAATGCTGCAGGACTTTTGCAATGCTAATTCAAATACTCCTCTCTACACTGTCTATGTGTGTCATTGTGTGCCTAGTCATGAAAGGTACTTAGAGGAGTTTAGGGATCGGGCAAGGGGGCTGGGTCTTTCTTTCTTAGAGCTGTGCATCTGGCCATGCAGGCAGCAGTTATTGTGCAGAAGGTCAAAAAGGGAAAGGGTGTGTGTTTGTTATGATGGTGGGGAGGGGACCAAGCCTGAGTCTGTAAATGCATGTGATGTCTGCAGTGAGGATACAGCTGCCTTGATCAGGATTTATAAAATTGTGTCTGCCAACTGGCCCCATTGACTCTCTCAGGGATCATTTGTCTAGGTCCTAGTGCATCCTTTAGGTAATTAATCTATGATCCTTGTGTATGTGTGTGTAAAAGACGGTGTGTGAAAGTTTTTTCTTTTGTCTGCTACTCTCTTTCAAAGGAGCCAACTGGGGTGACTGACTGCACTGGTTTCTTGCTGTTTTTTTAAATGAGATTCTCAAATAACACTCATGCCCTTATTAATTTAAGCATGGTTCTATTTTACTCTCAAAATTACCTATCCCATTAGCTGTTGCATAGATACAGCAAACAGGTTTGATCTTACATGGATAAGATCTGTCAGTGCCTGCCACCGCTGCATAGATGCAGCAGCAATTAACAGGGGTGACTCAATAAAATTAGTTCTTGTTAGATAATTCTCGTTTGCTCAGGCTACATAATATCAGTTTGCAACCTCCATAATAACAACCTGCAGGTCCACTAGTCATGTTTTTTTTATTTTACTAGAAACAGCCTTGCCTGTATAAACTGAAATGTATAACCGCTACATTTTCATAAGTTTTACAGGTAAATTTTTCACAGATGGTCATTGATCAAAGGTTATATGATATATAACCTGTATTGCTTTATATATATATATATATATATATATATATATATATATATATATATATATATATATATATATATATATATATATATAATTCTGAAATGATATAACATTACATTTGGTAATGTTATATAATTCCAGTATCAACAGTTGTGAACTGTGAGTGGAACATGATTAGACGAAATGTGAAATAAGAGAGGCTTCAACAGCAAATGCATGACTAAATGCTTTCTAAGTATCCTTACATATGTAGCTATATTTTGTCCACTACATATAATAGAATAAGACAGAACAATCTGCCTGTGATCAATGTAGAGTAAGTAAAGATTTAGTTATAGCATCTTTGATATGATCAAAATGTTAGAAATAATGTGATCATCTAAATTTTGTAAATTACTGTATCCATGATTAATTGTGATGGATTGGTGGATCAAGCATAAATGCAAATGCAATGGTGATGCAAAATTAGTGAATGAGTAAAAAAAATATGCTAAAAACTGCACATTCATGGTATGAGCAGGGATAAACATATTTCCAAAAATATGTATACCAATCAAACATACATGCATGCATATTTAATATACACTGTAGATACTGAAAAAATACAACAAATCAAACACCAGCATTCAAAAATATACTCAGGACTGTTTATATCAACTCACTCTAGAACTGTCCTGTTCTTCTTAGTAATTATTATATACACTGTTCCATTACTAATATGCTAAAGGATATTCACAATCATAGATACATTTGAATTTATATTTGATTAAAAATGTATGCAGAGAAAAACACATTTGTAAATATGAATCCTTGGATATATACAGTGTCCCAAATGGCATGGTGCAGTTTTTTAGGCACATTTTCCAATTGTAAATAAACATTTATTTAAATGTTAACAAATGTTTTTCTTTAAAAAGCCTCTGATGTCTTATTTAGACAAACATTGCATTTTATATTATTTATGTATATTTCTGTTGTTTAAATATATTATTATATATTGTTTTTGGTTTTTATCCAGCATTTTTGGAAGTGCCAGAATGATCAGACACTTCACAGATGGGCTTTGGCAAATTAGTGTCAGAATGATAAATGAAAATAAGAAGCAGTATATAAATGAAGCAATGTAACAAAAAGCCCATCTGGTCCACACCTCCTGCTCTTGGCTGACTCTTGATGAATAGCATTCCCAGAGACAGAAACACAAGGACAATGCTAATTTCACACAGGCTGGACTCAGCTTTTGGCTGTCAAAAATGGAGCATGTGGTATGATAGCATATAGTATAGCATCAGTCAACCAGGCTTGTCTGAATGTGTTATATTCCACTGTCTTGTTTCAGAGCTCACTATGATTTCACAATGCTATGCCTAATTTGTAGGTACATATTGTTTACTGTTCAATAAGCACACTGATTACATTTTCATTGTTGGGATTTAGAATATAAAGTAATACAAACTTATAAAGGAAAACAGTGAGGTCAGTACAGGTTAAGACATGAGCAGACTTTGGCCATCATTTAGATAAAATAACAAAACAAAAAAAAAACAATGTACAATATAACCATCATGCCCTACATAAAAGTACAAATCGTTCTTACAAATTGACAAATATCTTGAATCATTAGTGAAGCCAGCTTTTATATATAGCACAAAATCTTCTATAATTTTCAGGATTATTGAATAACAGGCAAAGCATTTTATAGACAATATCAAAATAACTCATTTACATTGCATTTACATTATGGCACTACATCCTATTTGGTAAAACATATCCCCATATTTTAATCTGTATGAGGGTCTGATCAAGGTTTGTTCACTATTTTTATACTATGAGAGAATATTTTATGCTGACCTTCCAAACTTTTGATTTATGTGGGCATTTTTAGTAGTATACAATCTATACAAAGTGTAATGCAGTGACATGCATCCTCTAGAACCAGACAAACTATTCATGTTTAATTTAAGTAAATCTAAGTTTATTTATTTCAGCATTCGATATAATTACTGCACAAGTGACAGTGATGTATACTTAAGAAATCTGCCTCCTTAATTTATTGTGCTATCTCACTGTGTGTTAAGAATCTTATCAAAAGTCATAGTATATGTTAATTTTCCATATGATTAGCTTGGCTATTGTCATTTTTATATGTGCAGCTTGTAGGCAGCTACAGAATAATCATAAGTGTCTGAAGGTGTACTCTGTATGTGGGAAGACAGCACTTCTTCTGCTGTACATAACAAATCTTTAATCCTTAAATAAAAGAGCTTTTGTTTGTATTGGTTTTGGGCTTATCAATAAAACAAATGCTTTAGAACATATATGGCCTTCCTTTATTCTTCTGTACATAAAAATATTTGAATAAAGGTGAAGTGACATATAAGCTCATGTTTACTCACACTAGATATCTAACTATTTATGTATAGAGATATAGTTAAAACATTTTTTTAAAGTTATTGATGTCAGTCTGCCATGTACTGCGTACCTATCTTTTACTGTTGGTGGCTCCCACATCTGCATTTCTGACGTGAGTTTCAAAAAGGATGCAGATGTTCTTGTGGTCTTGGTGCACAAGTTTGAGAAACTGTTGCAATCATGCCTGTGTCAGTGAGAGTACACAGACATGCACATACACAAACACACCACATACAAACATGTGAAATGTAATACCTATTTAATACCTATTTATGTAATACCTTGAAATAAAAATAAAAAAATTTGTGGATCTTTTATAAATAAATGTCACATATCAAATATAGGTTTGACAAAGTTGACTCAATTATTTGTTAAAGATGGCATGTGGAAAAGTGTCCATGCTAAATTTAAAATAAATTAAATTCTTCTAGCAGATCTTTTTTAACTGATATAAGTCTCTGGTACACTTTACTGAGTACTCAGGGTTTGAGTCTCAAATTTCTTCTCATGTGTTAAAAACTGCTTCCATTTTACAAGCTCACTAATTTTTTTATCTTATTTTTTTTTTATATTTTAATCATATTTCTAAATCTTTGAGGGCCGACCAGCTTTTGATCTTTAAATAAATTAAAAAAAAATTTGCCTAGAAATTATATAGGTGATTCTGGCCCTGAAGCAATTCCTTCCAGACCTCAGGGGTCGGCTTATGCTGACCTGCACAGACAAAATGCTGGTGGTGTCGTACATAAATCTCCAAGGTGGTTTGCTGTCATGACCCCTAGACAGGTTGACATGAAGCACTTTTCTTCGGGCATAGGGCAAGGTGCACTCACTGAGAGCAGTCTACATCCCTGGGGTGCTCAATATAGGAGCAGATTTTCTCTCAGGACTTCGAAGATTTGGGAAGTGGAGACTGCACCCCAAATCTGTTCAGTTGATCTGACGGAGGAAAGTGCTGAAGATGGCAGTTTACTGATACCCCATATTTTCTGATTAAGTTTAGGGGGATTTGCAAGAATAAATAGTGCCTAAAAATCCACGTGTTATATGTTTTAGATAATTACATAATAGAACACTTACATAAATGTGCTTCTATAAAATGTAAGAATTTTAATTTCATTTTGTAAGAATAATCATTTGAAAGATGATTTTATTTGTTTCTGTTTTTTCACATTGTCATTATGGATTATTGTGTATGACAGAAATGTAATAAAAAAAATGGAAACTCAAACTATTGGAAAATAAATGTATATCATAATATATTCAATTTTTTTCTGTAATACGAAACTGTGAAAAACATACGAAATATGAAAATGTTTCACCATGGTTTAATCTTGAAGATATGGTTGGACAACATTGTTTCAAAGAAATAGTCTTTAAAACAATGAAAATGAACAAACAGTCTAAAAAACTATAAGGTTGTATTAATGTTATATTGTGCAGACTCTGTGTATATTAGGCATATTTGTATATTAGCGGACTTTATATTAAGGACTCTATGTCATCTTTATTATTGAGCACCAACTCATATTGAGATCTCTCAAATTGTTAGCCTCAATTGATTTATTTAGTCAGCCATAATAATAAAACCACTTGTCTAATAGTCTAATAATACAAGCTTACGCTTATAAAGAACATTTTATTAATTTTTATCACCACATTATCTGTGTAAAGCTGCTTTGAGACAATGTTCATTGTTAAAAACGCAATACAAATATGAATTGAATTGAATTGAATTCAATTCAATTCAATTCAATTGAATTAATATTGTGTAGGTCCCCCTTGAAAGTCTGTTTTAGTAACCTGATTAACATTAAATGAAATAGGACTGAACGCACAGCCAGCACCTCTGATCTAAAAATTGGATTGTTGAATATTAGATCTCTCACGTCAAAAGCGCTTACTATAAACGAAATTATTACCGACCAGGAGTTTAATATAATGTGTTTGACAGAAACATGGATTAAATCGAATGAATATGTAGCATTAAATGAGGCGAGTCCTCCTGGGTATAGTTACATACACCAACCCCGTCTAAATGGCAGAGGAGGTGGAGTCGCAGCTATTTCTAATAATAATCTAAACGTCACACAAAAGACTAAATAAAAATGTAAAACATTTGAAGTTCTTTACACCAACATAAAATATTCAGTGTCCGAAAGCAGGTCCAGTCAGTTAATTCCACTAATTATTATTTATAGACCCCCAGGGACCTACTCTGATTTTCTGATAGAATTTGCAGATTTCATTACAAATTTAGCTACTTCTTTAGACAAAGCATTAATTGTTGGTGACTTTAATATTCATTTTGATAATCAGGAAGACTCCTTAAGAGCAGCAGTTGTGTCCATTCTAGAGTCAGTTGGAATTAATCAGAATGTTATAGGACCCACTCATAGTGGTGGACACACTCTCAATTTGTTGTTAACATTTGGATTAAAAATAAAAAACTTAGTCATAATTCCACAGTCTGAAGCTATTTCAGACCATTATCTAATCTTGTTTAAAATTTGCCTTAGTCATTGCATTTCTACCTCACCACGTTACCGTGTTAAGCGTACTTTCACGTCAGCTACAGCAGCGCGTTTTATAAATAATCTTCCAGAAATTGCGATATTAGAAAAATCTCCGTCAGACCCCGCAGAGCTCGACTGGGCCACTGAACATCTAGAAACAATGTTACGTTACACTCTAGATGATGTAGCTCCCCTTTAAGACTAAAATGATCAGGGAGAAAAAATTTGCACAGTGGTATAATGATCATACGCGCACCTTAAAACAGACCACTCGAAAATTACAACGTAAATGGCGTCAAACAAAATTAACAGTATTTTTAAATAGCATGGAAGGAGAGCCTCTTAAATTATAGAAAATCTCTTAGTGCTGCTAGATCAGCATATTTCTCCACCCTCATAGAAAATAACAAGCATAATCCTAGATTTTTATTCAGCACGGTAGCAAAATTAACAGGAAATAAAAGCACTGCGCTAACATGCACACCATCAATAGGTAGTAATGATTTCATGAACTTTTTTAATAATAAAATTGAAAAGATCAGGCAAGAAATCCAGACGGTTAATATAAATCCAAATTATTTTACAAGTAACCCTGTAGACAGCAGTGTAATTATAGCAGACAATCAACTACAAAGCTTCACTCCTATTCATGAGAATTACTTAATTTCATTAATTTCCTCATCAAAACCATTAACCTGCATTCTCGATCCCTTGCCTACAAGTTTCCCCAAACAGATAACTCCAGAGGTAATTGAACCTGTTTTAAAAATAATAAACTCTTCCATTAGCACTGGTTATGTACCTAAATCCTTCAAACAGGCAGTTATCCACCCCCTTATTAAGAAACCTGACATTGACCCATGTCAGTTGTCCAACTACAGACCAATATCAAATCTCCCCTTTATATCCAAAATTTTAGAAAAGATTGTAGCACAGCAGTTATGCTCACACCTACTTATGAATAACATTTTTGAAATGTATTAGTCAGGATTTCGGCCTCATCATAGCACAGAGACGGCGCTAGTTAAGGTGGTAAATTACCTGTTATTGGCTACTGATCAGGGTTTTGTCTCCTTACTTGTTTTGCTCGACCTTAGTGCAGCTTTTGACACCACTGATCACACTATACTAATTGCTAGACTTGAGAACTGTTGGGAACAGCTCTCTCTTGGCTCAGGTCTTATTTGACTGATCGCTATCAGTTTGTTGATGTAAATGGTGAGTTCTCTACACTCTATGAGGTAAAGTTTGTTGTTCCTCAAGGATCTGTCTTAGGCCCACTGCTTTTCTCTTTATATATGCTGCCTCTTGGTGAAATCATTCATAAACATGGGATTCGCTTCCATTGCTATGCTGATGACACACAACTGTACATTTCAGCAAAGCCAGATGAGCGAGATCAGCTTAACAATGTTGAGAAGTGTGTAAAGGACATTAGACAGTGGACAACTTTCTTCTGCTCAAATCAGATAAGACGGAAGTACTTTTACTAGGACCACATGCAGCTAGAAGTAAACTTTCCGATTACGTAGCATCTCTGGATGGTGTTTCTGTTTCAGAGTGTACGGCTGTCAAAGACCTTGGTGTGATTATTGACCCGAGTCTTTCCTTTGAGTCTCACGTGAATAATATCACCAGGATCGCCTTCTTTCACCTTAGAAATATTGCTAAAATTAGAAATATGATGTCGTTACAGGATGCAAAAAAACTAGTTCATGATCTTGTTACTTCTAGATTAGACTTCTGTAACGCTTTACTGTCTGGGTGGGCGAGTAAGTGCATAAATAAGCTTCAGTTAGTTCAGAATGCAGCAGCAAGAGTCCTCACTAGATCTAGGAAATATGACCACATCACCCCTGTTTTAATCAGTCTACACTGGCTCCCAATTAAATCTCGCATTGATTATAAAATACTACTACTGACGTATAAAGCACTTAACGGTCTCGCACCGCAGTATCTGAGTGAACTTCTGTACCAGTATGATCCTCCACGCCTACTTAGATCAAAAGGTGCTGGCTATCTGTTGGTTCCTCAAATAATGAAGACATATTTGTATGCTGTCGTCCCCTCACATTCACACGTTCACTCGGGTTTGTTGACGGTGGTGTGGTGGGTCGTCTCTTATCCCAGAGATCCCTCATGTCTGTGTTACCTTCTGGTTCTCCCTTTTAGTTATGCTGCCATAGCGAGTCTTGCCGGAGTCCAAACTGCACAGTGACATTAACTTTCATACACCAATAGGGACACTTCATAATCCATATCCTTCTCTTCCCATCACCCTCTTCTCTCTCTCTCTCTCTCTCTCTCTCTCTCTCTCTCTCTCTCGGTCGAGTTAAACATGCTCCTGAGGCTCCAGTGACCACTGTTCCTGCCCCTCTCCCCTCCGTGGATCTTCACACTTCTGTGCAGCTTGGGATGGTCTCTCATCAACACCTTGGGTGGTTCCATGTAATTCCGGAGTAGAACGGGTGCTTTGAGGATGGATTGGTCTGTAGTTAATGTCAACAGTCTGCTACACTGACTCAGGAATACAGTTTGCTTCTGATCATCATCACAGTACCCCGCAACATTGTATATCTGCTTCAAATGGACATTTGGTGCAACCCAGATGAGGATGGGTTCCCTCTTGAGTCTGGTTCCTCTCAAGGTTTCTTCCTTATGCCATCTCGGGGAGTTTTTCCTTGCCACAGTTGCTCATCAGCGACAAACATACTTACAAAGAACATATTTACGTTTAATCACCACATTATCTGTGTAAAGCTGCTTTTAAACAATGTTCATTGTTAAAAGCGCTATACAAATAAAAATGAATTGAATTGAATTTAAAAGTAGGCAGGAGTACAAGAAGATGCGACAGCAGGTGAAGAGGGATGTAGCAAAAGCCAAGGAAGAGGCATATGAAGAGCTCTATGAGAAGTTGGACACTAAGAGCACTACGGATGCAATATTTGTTTTGAGAATGTTGATAGATGAGTATAGAGAAGGTCAGAAGGAGTTGCATTGTGTGTTTGTGGGTTTAAAGAAAGGAGGAGTTGTGGTATTGTATTAGGAAGTCAGTCGTGTCAGTGAAGTATGTGAGGGTGGTGCAGGACATGTATGAAGACAGTGTGACAACAGTGTGCAGTATGAATGACAGACTGGTTCAAGGTGGAGGTTTGATTGCATCAAGGATCGGCTCTGAGCCCTTTACTGTTTGCAGTGGTGATCGACAGGATGACGGACAAGGTCAGACAGGAGTCTCCGCGGACTATGATGTTTGCAGATGATATTGTGATTTGTGGTGAGAAGAGCCTGGAGAGGTGAAGGTACATGCTGGAGAGAAGGGGAATGAAAGTCAATAGTACTAAGACAGAGTACATGTGTGTAAATGAGAGGGAGGGCAGTGGAGTGTTGTGGTTACAGGGAGTTGAGGTGTTGAGGGTGGATGAGTTTAGGTACCTGGGGTCAACAGTGCAAAGTAATGAAAAGTGTGTTAGAGAAGTGAAAAAAAGAGTGCAGGCAGGGTTGAGTGGGTGGGGAAGAGTGGCAGAAGTGATTTGTGATAGAAGGGTATCTGCAAGAGAGTAAGGGAAAGTTTATAGGATGGTGGTGAGACCTGCTATGTTGTATGGTTTAGAGACAGTGGCACTGACTAAAAGACAAGAGGTGGAGCTGGAGGTGGCAGAGCTGAAGATGAGACGAGAATGGACAGGATTAGAAGCAAGTTTTTTAGAGGGAGCACGCATGTAGGAGTTTTTGAAGACAAGGTGAGTAAGGCTAGACTGAGATAGTTTGGACATGTTCAAAGGAAGGACAGAGAATGCTGAGGATGGAGCCGCCAGGAAGGCCAAGGAGGAGGTTTATGGATGTGGTGAGGGAAGACATACAGTAGTTGGTTTGAAAGAGGCAGATGTAGAGGACAGGAGGGGAAAAAAAAGTCGTCTGATAAATAGATTATCAAAATAACCATTGGTTGCAGCCCTAATAAATTATATATATATATATATATATATATATATATATATATATATATATATATATATATATATATATATATATATATATATATATATACTGGCGATCAAAATTAGAGAACAATTTATAAACAATTGAACAATTCTGAAATAATATCATCTTCACTGCTCAACAGTTGAGGGAGTTTTTGTCCTGTCTATACCATGCTACCAGAACACCTTTTCCACAAAATAACTAAGCCATTTAAAAAATAAACATTATTTTCCAGAAAACACACTGATCAAAATTAGAGAACACTTTCAGATACCTCCCAGTTATTGGTGTTAATCTGGTACATGGTGCAAATTTCCTTGATTATCTGTCAACCCCTATTTAACTGGCAGCCTAAATTCCAGTTTCACTTACTCTGCAAGATGGTGGGCCGTTCTAAAGTGACTGAAAGCCTCCGGCAACAGGTTGTCCAGATGAAGCCCAAAGGGATGACCCTATCAGCCATAGCAAGACAAGTTGGTTGTTCCAAATCTGTGATTTCAAGAATATTGAATCTTTACAACATCACAAACTCATTCAAGTCCGCCAAGAAGGCTGGTCGTCCACGGAAGACAAATACAAGAGAAGACAGGATACTGCGGAGGATCTCAATGGGCAATCGTTTCCACACTGCAGCTGGAATTGCTCACCAGTTCAGCGCTGAACAGGGTAAGGATCTGTCTCGTCATACAGTGTCTCAACGTTTAAGAGCATTTGGACTGAAAGCCCACTCTGCAGTAACCAAACCTCTCATTAGCAGAAAGAATCAAAAGGCTAGACTAAACTTTGCTGAGGAGCAGGTTGTGTGGACAGAGGAGAACTGGTCCAAAGTTCACTTCAGTGATGAAAGCAAGTTTAATTTATTTGGGTCCGATGGGAAACATTATGTTCGGCGACAAACTGGAGAAAGACTGAACCCAAAGTGGAGGAGGAAGTGTTTTGGGGCATGTTTTCTGCAGCAGGAGTTGGGCCTCTTATACAGCTACATAGCAGAGTGAATGCAAATGTTTATCAGAACCTTCTTCAACAACATATGGTTCCTTCCCTGCGTTCATCACCCAATTAGCCCGCAGTGTCCATGCAGGACAACGTTCCATGTCACACAGCAAAACGGGTAAAGCAGTTCCTTGAAACTGAAAACACTGAAATAATGACATGGCCTGCCCAGAGTCCTGATCTCAACCCAATAGAGAACCTCTGGAAAATCCTTGGCAACAAAGTTATGGCCAAGAAACCCACTACAGTCACCGAACTGTGGAGGAGACTGGAAGAAAAGTGGACCAAAATCACACCAGAGCAGTGTGAGAAACTAGTGCTGTCCTGTGGCCGCAGATATGCTGAAGTCATTCAGAGCAGAGGCCTGTACACTTCCTACTAATTGCTGACTGTTGTAAACTTCAGAAAATATTGTTGTAATCTTTTTCCATGCTACAGTCATTGTTGTTCTCTAATTTTGATCAGTGTGTTTTCTGCAAAATAATGTTTTTTTGGAAATGCCTTTTTAATGCCTAGTTAATTTGTGGAAAAGGTGTTCTGGTAGCATGGTATAGATAGAACAAAAACTCCTTCAACTGTTAAGCCGTGAAGATGACATTATTTCAGAATTGTTCAATTGTTTATAAATTGTTCTCTAATTTTGATCGCCAGTATATATATATATATATATATATATATATATATATATATATATATATATATATATATATATATGTGTGACTCTACAATTTTTATAGTCATGAAAATAAAGAAAACCCTTTGAATGAGAAGGTGTGTCCAAACTTTTGGTCTGTACTGTATATATATTTAAAACCCAGCCATTAGGGAGGCACAAGCCAGTGCACTCTTAGTGCCTATCCCAAAACCGGATAAATGGGGAGGGTTGCATTAGGAAGGGCATCCAGCGTAAAACGTGCCAAATCGAATATGCGGGTCACGATTAAGAATTTCATACTGGCTCGGTCGAGGCCCGGGTTACCAACGACCGCCACAGGTATCATTAGCCAACAGGGTACTGGTGGAAATTGGGCTACTGTTGGCCGAAAGAGGAGAAGGGGAGGAGGAAGACGTCTACAGAGATGGCAGAAAAGGAGAAGTGTAGGAAAATAGAGGTTAGGGTTGGTACTTTAAATGTTGGCACTATGACTGGTAAAGGGAGAGAGGTAGCTGATATGATGGAAAGGAGAAAGGTAGATATGTTGTGTGTTCAGGAGACCAAGTGGAAAGGGAGTAAGGGCAGAAACATTGGAGGTGGGTTTAAACTGTTCTATCATGGTGTGGATAGAAAAGAGAAATGGTGTAGGAGTGATTCTGAAGGAAGAATACAGTAAGAATGTAGTGGAGGTGAGGAGAGTTTCTGAAAGGGTGATGAACGTGAAGCTGGAAGTTGAAGGGATGATGATAAATGTCATCAGTGCCTATGCTCCACAAGTCGGCTGTGAGATGGAGAAGGAAAGATTCTGGAGTGAATTAGATGAAGTGGTAGATGGTGTACCTAGAAATTAATGATTGGTGATTGAGGCAGACTTTAATGGACATGTAGGTGAAGGGAACAGAGGTGATGAGGAGGTTATCGGCAGGTATGGCTTTAAGGAGAGGCATGTGGAAGGGCAGATTGTGGTAGATTTTGCTAAAAGGATGGAAATGGCAGGGGTGAATACGTATTTTAAGAAGAAGGAGGATCATAGGGTGACCTATAGGAGTGAAGGAAAGTGCACACAGGTGGACTATGTTCTATGTAGGAGATGCAACCTGAAGGAGATTGGAGACTGTAAGGTGTTGGCAGGGGACAGTGTAGCTAGACAGCATCGGATAGTGGTCTGTAGGATGTTTTAGAGGCGAAAGAAGAAGAGGAGGAGAGTGAGGACTACAAGAAGAATAAGATGGTGGAAACTGAAGGAGGAAAAGTGTAGTGTGAGGTTCAGGGAAGAGGTCAGACAGAGGCTCGGTGGTGGTGAAGGGGTGCTGGATGATTGGGAAACTACTGCAGGAGTGATGAGGGAGGCAGCTAGAAAAGTACTTGGTGTGACATCTGGAAATAGAAAGCAAGACAAGGAGACGTGGTGGTGGAATGAGGAAATGCAGGAGAGCATTAGGGGAAAGAGGTTGGCAAAACAGAAGTGGGATCGACAGAGTGATGAGAAAAGTAGGCAGGAGTACAAGGAGATGCGGCAGCAGGTGAAAAGGGATGTGGCGAAAGCCAAGGAAAAGGCATATGAGGAGCTGTATAAGAGGTTGGACACTAAGGAAGGAGAAAAGGATTTATACCGATTGGCCAGGCAGAGGGACCGTGCTGGGAAGGATGTACTGCAAGTTAGAGCAATAAAGGATGGAGAGGGAAATGTGTTGACTAATGAGGAGAGTGTGTTGAGAAGATGGAGGGAGTATTTTGAGCAGCTGATGAATGAGGAAAATCAGAGAGAGAGAAGGTTGGAGGATGTGGAGTTGGTGAAGCAGGATGTAGATAGGATTAGTAAGGAGGAAGTGAGAGCAGCGATTAAGAGGATGAAGAATGGAAAGTCGGTTGGACCAGATGACATACCGGTAGAGCATGGAGATGTTAAGGAGAGATGGCAGTGGAGTTTTTAACCAGATTGTTTAACAGGATTCTGGAAGGGGAGAGGATGCCTGAGGAATGGAGAAGGAGTGTGCTGGTACCGATCTTTAAACATCAGGGGGGGGGGGGGAAACACTTGCAGTAACTACAGGGGAATTAAGTTGATCAGTCACACCATGAAGTTATGGGAAAGAGTAGTGGAAGCCAGGCTGAGAGAAGAGGTGACCATCTGTGAGCAACAGTATGGTTTCATGCCGAGGAAGAGCACCACAGATGCCTTATTTGCTTTGAGGATGTTGATGGAGAAGTATAGAGAAGGACAGAAGGAGCTGCATTGTGTATTTGTGGATTTAGAAAAGGCGTACGACAGGGTGCCGAGAGAGGAGTTGTGGTATTGTATGAGGAAGTCAGGTGTGTCAGAGAAGTATGTGAGGGTGGTGCAGGACATGTATGAGGACAGTGTGACGGCAGTGAAGTGTGCAGTAGGTACGACAGACTGGTTCAGGGTGAAGGTTGGACTGCATCAAGGATCGGCCCTGTTTGCAGTGGTGATGGACAGGTTGACGGACGAGGTCAGACAGGAGTCTCCCTGGACTATGATGTTTGCGGGTGATATTGTGATTTGTGGTGAGAGTAGAGAGCAGGTTGAGAAGAGCCTGGAGAGGTGGAGATATGCGCTTGAGAGAAGGGGAATGAAAGTCAGTAGGAGTAAGACAGAGTACATGTGTGTGAATGAGAGGGAGGGCAGTGGAGTGATGCGGTTGCAGGGAGAAGAGGTGAAGAAGGTGGAGGAGTTCAGGTACCTGGGGTCAACAGTGCAAAGTAATGGAGAGTGTGTTAGAGAAGTAAAGAAAAGAGTGCAGGCAGGGTGGAGTGGGTGGAGAAGAGTGACAGGAGTGATTTGTGATAGTAGGGTATCTGCAAGAATGAAAGGGAAAGTTTATAGGACTGTGGTGAGACCTGCGATGTTGTATGGATTAGAGACAGTGGCATTGAGTAAAAGACAGGAGGTGGAGCTGGAGGTAGCAGAGCTGAAGATGTTAAGGTTTTCGTTGGGAGTGACGAGGATGAAAATATTAGAAATGAGTTTATTAGAGAGACAGCGCATGTTTTGGTGACAAGGTGAGGGAGGCGAGATTGAGATGGTTTGGACATGTGCAGAGAAGGGACATGAATTATATTGGTAGAAAAATGCTGAGGATGGAGCCACCAGGAAGGAGGAAAAGAGAGAAGGCCAAGGAGTAGGTTTATGGATTTGGTGAGGGAAGACATGCAGGTAGCTGGTGTGAAAGAGGCAGATGTAGAGGACAGGGTGGTATGGTATCTGTGGCGACCCCTAATGGGAGCAGCCGAAAGAAGAAGTAGAAGATATATACTTGAATACATGTGATATTTCAGTTTTTTTAATGCCCATTTCTAGAATTCAGTTTACACTTTTTACTCTCTCTCTCACTATTCATACCATTTGCAACAACATTTGATTAGCTCAAGTGCCTCGCAATTTTCTTGATCATTGCTGAGATGTGTCTACACCTTGACTGAAGTCTAGCTGTGGAAAACTCCATTGGATGGACATTATTTGGAAACGCACACACCTCTTTAGTCAAGTCAAGTCAAGTCAAGTCAAGTCAAGAAGCTTTTATTGTAATTTCAACCATATATAGCTGATGCATTACATAGTGAAATGAAACAACGTTCCTCCAGAACCCAGGTGCTACATACAACAACATAAAACAAAAAAAAAAACCCACAGGGCCAAGAACTAGTAGAATGAAATAAAAATTCCTGTATAAAAGGCCTTACAGATGTCAGTGCATATCAGAGCAAAAACTAATCTATGAGGTCAAAGGAACTGCCTGCAAATCTCAGCAACAGGATTGGTGCAAGGTATGAATCAGAAGACAGCTGGCAAACAAAAAATGGAGGAACTGTGGCACAACCAGGTCTCTTCCAAGAGCTGGTCGCCCAGCCAAAATGAGTAATCGGGAGAGAGGGGGCCTAAGTAAGAGAGATGACCAAGAACACTAAGTTAAACATCTCTGGAGAGACTTTAAAGTGGCTGTCCACTGACGGTCCTTATTGACCCAGGGCGATCTTGAGAAGATTTACCATTAACAATGGCAGAAAATGCCTCAATCCAGGTGTGCAAAGCTTGTTGCGTCATACCGAAAAAGACTCGAGGCTGTAATTTAACCAAGTACTGAGTAAAGGGTCTAAATACATGTGATATTTCAATTTGAAATAAAATAAATCAATCAATTTAAACTATTGTATTATCAGGCTGCAACATAACAAATTTTTAAAAAGTGAAGGTATCTAAACAGGGTCTAATTTTAGTTCAATTCAGTTCAAGCAAGTGTAAACCATCTGACGGTGAGCGTATTAATGCTGCATGTCTCCTATGGCCATGTCTCATGACAGTTGGATGGAAATGCTATGACTGATCCAGGAGGCACCTTAGAGGTACAAACTTATAAACTGTACATGTCTACAGCTTTGGCATGCTGTAAGTGTTTGGTCTGTAGTTGTAGAGCAACACATACAAGCAACATATCAGATAAAGTGCTATCTGATGTGACCCTTTTTTTCCCCAGAACGAAAAGAAAGACAATGAAAATAGAGATCTCAGTCAAAGTAAAAGTAAAAAGGGTACCACATAGAAAGGAGTGAAAATAGCACCCTTCCTGTTTCTGCTGCATTTAGCTTTCATGTTATTTTCCATTTACTTCTCTAAAGAATATATGAGTATATGTCTGGGTAAACTATGACTACTTCCCTTTTCAGAATCTTCTGAACTGCACCAGTTTTCATTTCCTGGAGAGAGAGAGAGAGAGAGAGAGAGAGAGAGAGAGAGAGAGAGAGAGAGAGAGAGAGAGAGAGGTCCATGACACTTCGACTTCTTCAGAGCATTGTGATATGTTCAGTGTTGTCACATGTTCTCATAACTATTGTCATTTTTAAATCAGGTCAGTGTCTACACTAATATGATATACAGAGTCTAATATCTTTTTTTTTAACTTTTCCTTTATGTTCTGGGATTTTGTAAGTTAGTGTTTTTTGCCATATCTATGCCTAATCCCCTTCAGGCAATATAACACAAAATGTAAAACATTGCTACATTCTCTCCTTAAAATAATTTATGAGGGCATGATGACATTCAACATCATGCCAAAAAAAATCTGAGCTAAAAAAAAAAAAAGAAATATGACACTTGTCACTCGTAACCTGAAGACAAAACCAGACAAGGTGTGTGTGTTTTTTTATTATTATTTTTGAGAGCTGACTGACACACAGCCCACACATATACACAAACATGCTCACATCCTCTCCAGCTGGTTGGATAGGTGCTGCTGAAGATGTAAGTGACGCTCAGAGAGTTTTGTAGACCATGCCATATGCGCGCGCACACACACACACACACACACACACACACACACACACACACACACACACACACACACACACACACACACACCATTATGGTTTTCCTTTGTCTCAAAATACATTTTGACATTCTCAGAATGTTAACTGTTAAACTGCCCTGGGGAATAACATAATGATAAATAAAATATAATAATGTAATTAAAAATAATAATTCAAAGAATAATTCATTTGTTGGTTTTTCACCTGCATAAGTATAACTGGGGAGACATCTAGAGTTAGACAGAGGATTAGTTAGATTAGTGGTTTAGAATAGAAGTGGGGCAAATGGAGCAAAGGTCTATTAGTGCTTCTATATTGAATAAAGCAGTACAGTACAACTCTGTGAAGTATATTGTCATTGCCACTGTTACGTGAGCCCTGCCTGCATACTGCATGACTGCATACCTATTAACAATCTTACCCGGTACAATGCACATAGACACAAGTGTACCTTCAAATTCAATTAAAATCAATTCAATTCAGTTTTATTTGTATAGCCCATTTAACAATTTATATTGTCCCAAAACAACTTTACAGAAATAAAGAGATTGTAACGTTGGAATGTATAAGTTTAGTACCTATACATTTGTTCCTTATAAGTTTATTCCTAATAAGCAAGCTAGTTGAGACTGTGGCAAAGAAAAACTCCGTGGGAACCATCCTCATCTGGGTGCCACCGAATATACATTAATTATAGTTCCATCATTGTTAAGTTGTTCTGTTATGTGAAGGGTGCTTAAATGCAGAAATGTTCATGCAAACAGTAGTCCTTAGCCATTGCAGTAGACTGTTTTATCAATTACAATCCAAATCTATCTTCATAGTTCTTGAGTTGCTCAGTAACTTCATGGATCTTTAGGCTGTTCATGTGAAACCATCCGTATCTGCACAGAGTAAAATTTCAGATTATCCTCTCATTACAGTATTACAGTATTCGTACACATACGTATAAATGCTGTTCATAGACTTCAGTTCAGCATTTAAAACAATCATCCCTTAGCACCTGTTTAAGAAGCTATGGCAACAGCATTGTGGAAGACCCCACAAACCCCTCGCACACACTCACTCTCCTACCATCAGGGAAGCGGTTCCAAACCATTCAATCCTCATATCCAGACTATGCAACAGTTTTTTTCCTCAAGCCAACAGGTTCCTCAACACACAGAACTGAACTGAACTCACACGCACACACTTACTCAACTGTGTGTGTTACTGAGCTGCTACAAAACTGAACTAAACACACACTCATTACTTATTAACACATCCATGTCTTTAGTACCTCTCATATTATATTATTTTATTATTACATAACTATGTACATTTACTTGACTGCTGCTATTGCTGTTTTACACAACCTTTTATGTAACATTTTGTGTTATTTACAAGTACACTCGTGTATACAATTCTCTCTTACACACTGCACTGTATAATACACAGTAGATTTACTGGTGGCACTATTTTGTGTATTTGTCCTACACACTCTCTTGTGTTGTCTTGTCTTGCACTGTTTGCACAAGGTTGCACACGTTGCACTTTATGTGGCAAGGACTCAGTCCTTAGCTCTGTCTTTTTGTCCTTAGCTATGTGTTTTGTCTGTTATGTAGCTCTATGTTGTTTTAAGGAACACCAGGGTTCTGGAGGAGCGTTGTTTCATTTCACTGTGGACAAACCTAGATAAATAGACTGGACTTGGTAAAGTAAAAATGAGAACCAATATATCATTTATCCTATTGAAATTATATGCCTAAAACCTAGAAACAATTGCAGCATAAATATGTCAGTTTATGCATTACAGCATTTAATATTATTTATACTGCATAAGTTGTTGATAAAAAAAAAATCATAAATATGTATAATATTTGTACATCCTATAGTAGCCTTAGACATACATAATATATAGTTAATAAAAGTTGTAGACATGCCTCAGGGCATTATCTAGTGTCACCAGGCATCACACAGACTGGGTTGTCTTAGCACTGGGCCAGATACAAGCTGATAAGGCCCTGGTTGATCTCTAATGTGCTTGCTGACAGAAGAAATTGGACAAGGCTGGAGAGTTACCATGACAACTAGACACACAAGCACTTCAAAGAACCCCTACGCCACTTTCGTTGGGTAAAACTTTGCTTGCTATCTGTGTGTAGGTAGTGTGAGAACGATGCAATCAATTCTTTAAAAGATCTTATGTGCATCTGAGGTTATTGCAAAGATGTTCCAATTTAATCAGTGTTATTTTATTTGTGACAACACCAAGAATATGTATATAATCTAGTCCTAAGCAGGTCTTAAAATTAGGTAAATATAACCTTTTTAAATAAAGCCTGAGGCTGTATTTACCTAATTCTAATCTGACCAGGTGATGATTATTATGTCCTGATACATAAAACCATAAAACTCAAAAAGGGTGTTCTGTCTTTTTCAAAAGGTCAATACAACTTTTGATGAACAGCCAAATATAACATATTTCATGTGTCATAATTATTTTTTACAAACAACTAGCTGACATGGAGAAACCATCTGTAAACTTACACATTCTGATTCAGTAGCTTGTAGCAATAACCTGTAAGTGTAATCATGTTCGGTATGAATTTATCGGTCGCTCACATCATCGTGAAGTAATTTGGCTCACTCTTCTTCACAATGCTCCTTCAGTTTATTATGGTCAAAGTAGCAAAGAACATTACAGTTTATCTTGTAGATAATAGTCCTTCTTTATTTCTGTTATTAATATTACTGAGATTTTTCCACAGATTTGTGTCATCTGCATTACAGTTGTGTATGAGTGTGTGTGATTTGAATCAGAGCTTTTAGCTGATATGAAATTGAAAGAACATCTATCTACAATTTGTCACTAAACCTGACTGATAGCTGCACTATTTATGCATTCTGTCAGTCTGCCTATTTGTCACTCAAGCCGTCTAAAAGAAAACTGGGCCAATTTATTCCACACAAACACACATGTTAACAACACAGATGCTCGAATGCATCCACCAGGCAATACATACAAAACACATGCACACACTTACAAATACAAAAACAGGGTGTTTTTGAGTTTCCTAACATCTGAGAAATATGCCCCGCTTCTCCGTGTCTAAAACCATAAGTAACAATGTACAGCAAATCATGAGATTTGTAACTGATGCTACTATGACATGATATTAATATAGATCTGACCTAAATCTGTTTTTTTGCATCCCAGTGTTCTTTCTTGTCCCCGATAGCGGTTATCAATGTGCTTGGTTCTTCTAAAGCAACTCCCCAAGAGGTTTGCTGCTTTTGTTATATTATATTATATTATATTATATTATATTATATTATATTATATTATATTATATTATATTATATTATATTATATTGTATTATATTATTATGTTGTTATATTACCCTAGCACATTTTTAAACCTCAAATGGATTTTTTGCTTTAAGTTTTTATGAATCTGAGCTAGAGTGCCATTTTTCTCCTGCTTCAAGTGAAAAATATTATACATTATTAAAAAGTATTATTTCATGTCTGAAGCACTCATGTAAATGAAGACAGGTCTGAAATCTAACATTTTTAGAGGACAAGGATATGAAAAGGGACTGGGCCAGCAAAATGAGAGATTATACACAACACATAATATGCTATCAGAATCAATCCTGCCATGAACTCCACAAGATATTGAAAACATTCCTTTTAAGACTGTGGTCCATGTTGACACAATTGCTTCACACAATTCCTGCTGAATGTTTAGGTGCACTTCCACACAATGGGTTTCCTTTTTCTACTACACTCTAAAGGTGCTTTATTAGATACATTCATTCATTCATTCATTCATTCATTCATTTTGTCCCGCTTATCTGTAATTCGGGTCGCGGGGGCAGCAGTCTAAGCAGGCCCCCGCCTTCGACTGCTGCCCAATCCCCACAGCACCGTCCCTTACGGTCCCTCCTGCAGGTGGTGAGCCCACGGGAAGTTATTAGATACAGATTTAATTAAATAAAAAATATATATATTCAAAAAATATTTGTATAGCACCTTTAAAAAAGTTCACATTGTCACAAACCAGTATTACAGAAATAAATTGATTAAAATTATGAATTTCCATAAATGAGTCCCTATATGTTTATCCCTAATGAAAAAGCCAGTGATAACAAAGGCAAGGAAAATCCTCCTGAGATGGCAGAGGAGTAGTATAATGATATCTGTTGACTGCGAAGGCAAGTAAAGAACATTTCTGTCCCCCTGCTCCTTAATGGAGGATGTCATTTACCCCCGACTTCATAAAGGATGCTGCTCCCCACTCTGGTTCTAGCATAGACTTCACACCTCTCTTCCTTCATGGTGGATGTCACTCCACCTTCTGGCTTTGTGCCACCCCTTGACTTTTTTGAGGCGTGTGTGTTGATGTAGATGTTTACCAATCCAATCAACCCCTCTATATCACATAATCCCATTGACCATACACCTAAATAAGCGTGGTATATAAGTCCTGTTTTTTGTAGGATTTTTTTTATCTATCATTTGCACTGTGAGCTACAGTCTGTGTGTTACTCACCTTCATAGTTTCATAGTTTACATTTCATATCTATAGCTTATGTTTCTCTTTCGTGTTACTGTAAAGTTTCTGTTTGCTTGTGTTTCATTTGTAAATAAACCAATCTATGTAGATAGTCAGACAGACAGACTTACTAACGGTTTGTTTAATTGGTTGATTTATTATTTATATGTTTTGGAAATACAGTAGACATACAGTTAGGAAACAGTTAAATATACATAGTCTGTGAGCCTTTGAAAAACATAAAAAAAAAGCAAGTGCAATACTACACCTCCACCACAAGGTGGGAGGATAGACAATAAACTCTGAGAATCTGGCACAGACAGAAACACAGCCAAACAGATTGGCAAAAATGTTTGTGTATACGTTATCTATATGTGTTAAACAGTTAAAATGAATAGTGTGTGAGACACAATGACATCCTAATAAGGCAAACTCTAAAACACAGACCTCACCATTGTTTTTGGAACATTCATATCATTAACATCATGAATGTTAGGATCATGGCTATGCATGATGTAATGCCTTTTTTTTTATACATGACCATTAAACTTGCTGCTCCAGCTGCACTACTCATATTATTGATTTATTAACCCGTGTTGCCTCGTTTTCTGTCTAAACTCTTTGAAATGCTTACATTTGCCTGATCAATAAGGACTTTAAATTATTTTTTCTCGGTGACCATTGTGAACATACAAGCTGACACTTTGACATAGCATACACACTACTGCTAATTCAGAGTTGTAATAGAATTGTTTCATTTTACACAACATATTGATTTTTCTATTTATGTAGAATGCCAAATCCTTTTCTACAATTTGGCTTAACTTTGATTTAATAGTCTCTGGCTTTTATAGTATTTCCATTACTGGATGTCAAGTTAATATTTTAATTCACTGTCAGATCGCATCACATTCAAACCCCCAGCAGTCATTGCAGCCTCCAAACATAGCCATTGCAGACTACCATTCCCAGACCTCACAAATACTCACAAGCTTGTCATATGCTCAAGCACACACAACACTCAAGCATATTATTTAAGATATTTTTTCAACGGAACTCTAAATTTATACAATATACAAACACTTTTTGACACCTGATTACATCAAGCATTTTAAATGCCTGAATTGGCCTTTGGTGTGACTTGTTTAGCTTTACATTTCTGATTTTATTATGTATAGTGCACTCCGTCTGCTGATCACCTGGCTTGTGGCTGTTTCTCAATCTGTTTATTAATTAGAAACTTTATGCCTTGAAGCCTAATTGTGCAATTGATTCTGTCTGTGCCATCATTACATGGCAAAAAAACTTTGATTTCAACATGGACACAAAAGGAAAACCATGTTGGCAGCATGCCCTCACTGGTCACAAATCAAGGGAGAACAGTGACATCACCTTGCTGGCTGGCAGACTGCTCCCCCTGACTAATCCACAATGACCCTGGTCACACATATCCTTCAACTTTCTCACCACCTTAACAGAATCCTGAGCTAATGCAGTAATCAAAATTGCTATGCCTGATTACACTCTCTAACCTCCCCACAGCATTCTCAGCTGCAGAATTACTGTTTACTCATTCCTTCAAATGTTTTGGCTTCTCCCAGGAGCTTGTCATTTACCTTTTTTTTCGAACCCCTAGTTCACTTCCTCGATTTAGGCAAGTTTCACAGAGAAATTGGGGTAATTGTAATACTTGCCCCTATAATCCCCAAGCCAATGGTCAGGAACAAAGAGCCAACTAGGGAGTCTGCCAGTTTTTAGAACCTTTTGCTTGGCTAAACCCAATGCCTGGGCCCAGTTCCTCCCCTGGGAAGAGTATTTTATAAGTAATTTGTGCTAGGCGATCAACCCCCGCTTGTTACTTTGAAAGAGTAATCCCACTGACTCACATGACTGACTCTCAAGTAACAATCAAGTATGGGAACACATGCATCAGATCTGTCAAATCATAATGCATTTAAGAATCCAACTCATTCCTGATTCAGTAGATACAGATTCTTACTTCTTATTTACAACATCTGTTGCCTATGGCCTCACCTGCTTGTCTGAGCTTCTAGAGCCCTACACCCCATTTGCACTCTAAGGTCCACCAATACCAATACCAGATTGCTTATAGTCCCCAAGACTAGAATGACATCAATTAAAGGCTGATTGTTTAGTGCCATGACCCTAAAATAATGGAATGCCATCCCACATGACCTTTTTAATTGTACTTTTTGTCTCATTTTCTAAGCTTTCTTAAAACATTCAACAACTTATTTCTAATCAGGATTTTCAAACTTTTTCAAAATAATTTTCAAATGTGTGTTACAAACACTATAATGAAAGTTATATTATTATCATCATAATTAACAACTACGTTTATAACTCAGAACAGTCATTACATACAGCACAAATCATGTGAATAGAGTAGTACTGTGGTTTTTAAAAGTAACAATAACATCCTGTCCAGCAATGACTGATAAACATGAAGACGCAGAGTAAAAATCTAGACAAATAACCTTGGTTGTTTGTTGGTTGGACAACCCAGAATTAGACTTAGTTCAGTAGAAATAGTTTATATTAGAACTGAGAATGTGCATGTTCTATAGTGCCATGGGTGTTTGTGTCATTTTATATGCAGGCAGCCCTGTCTCTAATGGCCAGAGGCATCAGAATACTGCTATATTTGGATGTCTGCCTCCTGTGTGCCCAAAAAGGAGGTGCAGGCCATTCGGAACATGTTCACTTGTCTCTCAGTTACAGTGATATGTCTCAAAATGAACACAAAAAACCTACCTGGCATATGAACTAGTCTACATTATTTATTGGGGTCAATCTAGATTCACTGAGAATTTAATTCACTATTCATTTTCACCATTTAAATTTAGCAAAGGCCACAATGTCTGGTACCAGCTCCAGCTAAGAATGGACTCTCACCTAGAGTCACAAGCTGTGGATAGTTTTCAGAAGACTAAGATTGCAAGTGCAGGCAGCAAGAACGTAGCCAGTTGAATTATTTTGGGCACCTCACTGTGATTCCTCTTTTTACACAGGTCATGTGCCGGTGCATACAAATGTCTGGACTGAACTTATCAGCCTGTTGCCATTGTGAAGTGTGTGTGTGTGTGTGTGTGTGTGTGTGTGTGTGTGTGTGTGTGTGTGTGTGTGTGTGTGTGTGTGTGTATGCCCTCACAATCAATAAATGTATTCCCATTATTAAAGGGAACTGCTCCTCTCAGGACAAAGCATGCTAATAAACTGTAGACAGCTCATCATAATAAGAAATATATCCTGTGCAGAGCATTGTGTGGGGTCTTTTATAAGTCCATTTATCTACAGTTGTCATCACTTTGTGAAGTTTCACTATGAGGTTGTGAGATTGTTGTTTCATATTCATCTTTCCTTCGGCACATAATATGTGGGTTTTGTTTTGCTAAATATTTGGAAAGTCCACATGAAAGTTCAGGTCTATTTTTGAAGTACAAATTCATTAACATATTTTACATACTTAATACAAGGCTTAAATAAAAATAAGGCTTGGTGTTGTCTAGTAACTGGGCTTGCCTATTTTAGTATTGACATGTCTGATCAGAATGATTTCCTTGTGACTAATAGTGTATCATTGTTTCTAAACTGCCTTCCTACATTTAAGTATAGTATAGAGAGCATGTTGTTATTTATTTGTTTATTTTGGTATTTATACAGCCTTTTAACACAACATACAAAGGCCTATTATGTCATGTGTAGCAGCAAAAAGAGAATTGGAAAGAACGAGTGGAGGAGGGGGAGATGGCTGAGGAATAGAGGGACGGTGTCTGCATTCTGTGGGCTGAGGGTACACATCCTGTGTCACTCTGTTCTGCTCACATTTCACATGGCTGAGAGAATGTTGAGCAATCAGTCTGCCCTGCAGAGGTATACACACACACACACACACACACACACACACACACACACACACACACACACACACACACACACACAAATAAAACTATAGTGTTAGCACTACATTAGGATTTGCTGTGCTGTCACTATAATGCACTGCGTTTATAAAATTTCAGCTGGCCTCCCAATTCATGTGCTGTTGCAAATCATACCATCATTAAGAATCACATTTTGAGATTTAATAAGTACCCCCCACGCACATACTCATAGAAAGGTCCCCTGCACTGACCCACTGTACACACCCCATCCACTATCCACAGCCTACTCACCCTCTATTGGGCAAGTCTTCCTTCATCCTGAAATTGATGATCATATCCTTGATTTAATCTTACCCCAACAAACCAGCAGGTATTTGGAATTCCATTAAGGTGAAGCTATGAGGACATTTCACATTGAATAAGGCATTGTGTGTTACTGGAACACAGATTTCTGAAAGGTTTGCTGGCATGGACCTTCACTTACTTTACAGCTAGCAGAAACATAAAACAAACTACAGTATATTGTTTCTGGTGTTGTGAGAGTGTGACAGTTAAAATGTTGGATCATGGTCAGAAGGGCACAAGTTCAAATCCAAGCAAACTGATTGAGCAAGGCTCGTAACACTCACCTGCGCAGCTGTATGAATTAAATAAATGTCTGTCTGGATAAGGTCATCTACCAATTGTCATTAATGAAAATGCTGATGATGCATTGTTGTAGTCCCTATCAATCCATTCAGGTATTTTATTACAGACAGTGTTGCTCACAGTAAAGAAACATTGCAGATTATGCTGCACCAAAGCAAAGTGCCTAATCTCAGCAGATCTGGCCAAAACAGCAGAGAGAAGAATAATATGGAAGTGAGAACTTCCATGTCAAATTAAATAAACCTATCCACAGCGCAGTGATGAGGTGGGAGCGATTAAAAAGGTGCGTTTTTTTGTTGTTGTCATGGGATGGCCACACAATAACCACTCTTTGATAATGCTTTATCAATAGCCTTTGTATAAAAAGGCATTGTCAGCCACTCAGCAGGCTCTGCATGTTATTACAGAGGGTGCGTGACAAAGAGTGCATGATGTTCACTACACTGTAGCCCTCATATCTCTCCCTTTTACAACATGAGATGTAATGACTGGCTACCTGCCACCTCTTGCTTTTAATCTCTTTCTTTTAGAGGACAGAAAAATAAACCTTGTTTTTTCCTTCTGATCTAAATGGATCCAAATTATATTCTTTCACAGGGAACAGTCTGTGACAGAGGAACTAATGCGCATAATTATGGATTATACAAGTGCTCGAGAGTAGAGTAAATAACAGCAAAATTAGGAAACACAGATCTGTGTCAGAGTTCATTTCAACACATCTATATAGATCCATATAATGCTGACATTTTGCCACTGTAACAGAGATAAATTTATATAGAGAAAAACATTTATATCTCTAAACTAATTACTAATAGAATTTACAATTCTATTGTAAAGTGTTACTAATACATTTTAACAGTGTAATTTCTTAACTTACTGCCCTTTAACCAAAACTGTACATTTCCAACAACACAAAGATTCACTGTTAATTACACAAAGAAATAAAAACAAGATATGATTGCTTTTATGTATGTGATTTTATGATTTTATGCATGTTTTTCATCTTTTAATATTTTATGTTTTATGCATGTTATTTAATTTTAAAACATTTTTCAAATACTTATAGACATATTCAATGATTAGTTTTACAAATATAACAATATGGGACAATTTGTTACTTATAAAAGAAAAGGTTTTTTTTTTCTTTAGTTTCAAACAGTAAGCTGCTTCAGGCAGATAAGAGAAAAGGCATTACTGTATACATGAAAGTCATCATTAAAGTATAGTGTGTCTACAATACAGTTTATCGTAGTAATAGTAAACGCTTCATTTATGTTCATGGTCTTGTGGGAAGACAAAACTAAGATGACATGCATGGGAATATGGCAAATATTAGGTCACCAAATTTTCTTGTTGCAATCTTTCTTTACATTTCTTGAGAGGCTGAAATACCCTGACAACATCATAATATGATGCAATTGAGACAGTTTTTAAATAAGAAAACTTGAATAAGCATAGAAATCCTAGAATGTGCATGTATATCTCTGTACATTTATTTCCCAGAGGTTTACTGAGACAGAGTGCTGGGAAAATAGTGTATTAGGCAAGACTCTCTGTGACTTAGGAAGCCCAACACATCCGAGGGGTCATGGTTCAAATTACTCCATACTAAGCCACACCCCCAACCCTTCCTGACACTCCCACTAAGTCCAAAAAAACAACCTTTTTCATTCTCCATATGAAACACATGGTGTTTTATTTATAGCATGGCCAGAAATACAGTAAATACTCCTCGCACAAAGACAGAGAAAAAATCCATGTTTTGTTGCTTTTATGAAAAAGTATTGTTTGAAACTGAAATCTTATATTAAGTCTTGTCTCTGTGCAGTGTTTCACTCAGCCAAGCAGAAATCATTAGTCATAAAAGAAGAAGCAGAGTAATTAAAAAAACTATTAAAAAACTAGATCTCCCTAAATGCACAGCCTGGGAAATCTATTGCAGTCGGTGAACCACCCAGTTACATCACTTCTCCTTTTATGGAGAATAAGTACTTAAAATGTACTCTTCCTTTTAAATCTATTTAAGCCAGTTGTTAGATCAAGGCTTGAATTAGGTGCTTTCAGACTGTGAAAATAAGTGTCAATAAGAGGAAGTGCTATGGGTATTTGGTCTACATTCATAAAACACTTTACAAGCTCAGCTGCCTGTCATTAGAAAAAAGTATGCATTTATACAGATTTAAACAATGCTTATTACTTCTAAATCTTATTACTTGAACTTGAATCATATCATTTGATGTTGCAACACCTTCATCAAAAAAGTTTTCTTTGTAAACATGTTTGTTTGCAAAAAGAAATTCAACAGAAACCAATAGTCAACCTAGCTTTGTGTAAGGAGAATGTTTCTTATTTTAGGATGAAACCCAGTCCCATACAGACTAATTAACCACAGAGATGTATAGCTAACGTTAAAAAGAAAGAAAAATAAATCTTTCAATATCCTCCGAAATTAAAGCATGCAACAAATAAACAGCTGGACATAAAAACTTAATCATAAAATCATTTTGTTCAGCAAAATTTATCTCAAATTTTGACTCATAAAAGTACCTTTTGCAGATATAACAGCCAAACAAACTCAAGGCACACTTTCTACAAAATGTGTTGCACTTGTCCTCTTCTGTCCAGTTTATCCCAAACCAGCTCAACAATGTTTAAGTCTAGAAACTGTCCCAGACAATCATGCATTCTTTTCGATGTTTGGCAGTTTGTATGAAGGAACAATTTTTCACCCTTCTTGATGTCATACAAAAGCAATGCTTCCATAAGGCCTTCTCCGATTCTTCAGTAATCCACTAGCAGTGCTTCATGGACCAAGCACACCACTTTCTTATTTTGGCATCTTAGCAATGGCTTTTGCATTGCCACTGGACTGTAGACGCAAGCTTTAGTCTCTCAGAAACTTGTCTTCTGATTCTGTTATGGCTTTGAGTCTGTAAGATCTCTTCCTGTCAGAGATTCCTTCAGATTCATGTGTCATTTAATGGTGTACGAAAGTGTACTCACTGACACCTTGGCTTTGTAAAGGGAAGACCTACATTTCTAAACATTATAATGGTCTGTCTGCCTCCGTTGATTAATTTGGCTTTGGGTTTATAAATAATCAACAAAAGTTGGTAAACCTGTAATAAAATTTGCATACTTTTTTATATTTTTTATATTTCTAGTTTTTGGTAACCTAAACTTTTTTCTGCCTCTGGCAGTGTACCACTTAAATTTGTTGCATTTTCGGTGTTTCACTGGACATGGGTGAAAAATGGGTCTGTTCTGAAACCAGTCTTAAAAAGTGTTATACAAAGCTTCATGTCAAAGAAAAAATATGTTAAAAAGAACTGGTGAATGTAATGTTGTCTAAGGCCAAATATTACCAAAAATCCCAAAAGAAACCGAGAGCTATAATTACCCCTGCCTGATTCTGACATTGCAATTCATGGTATGACTAATGTTTTCATATAAACTAGCCTTGCAACCCACATCACACTCCTATGCAATACCCTTTTTTTCCAGTGAGTGCAAGCACTAAAGTGTAATATGCCTGATTTAGCCATGTCATTTTCAAAAGGGGAATTCCAGTGACTTTCTATCTCTCAGTAATGATTTGTTAATAACACTACACAAGAAAAAGAGAAACTCCGACTTGCTTTTTGACACTTCCTTTTCCCAAAAACACAGCAAAGCTGAAAAGAGTAATTAGTGAGACAGAAATGCATCCTCTTTTGCTTCAGGTAAACTTGTTTTGTCTTGCCACTGCCAGCCCACATTAAAGAGTTGATTCAAGTAAAGTGCAGATTTGCCAAGAGCTTTACATATTCTTTGCTTTTTTTTTTTTTAGGTCATATAATAACCATGCACAAGCTTGATGTCAGTTTTGTAATCAAGTCATGAACACCGGATGTTGTTATGATAAGCTAAATTCTCTGGAGCACAATTAACAGACTGCTAAAAACTCGCTGGAGATTAAATTCCTACTTTCAGTCACAGGCAACACTGTCATGTGATTACATGCTGAGCTGACCTTAGACCAGCATTTTGTGGTCACACTATGTTAATACCTGAGTCACATCCTGCAATTCTCATGCAATCTCAGACTCAGAGCCCTCACAGCTGCTGTTGTACATGCATGCACAATCACGACCGACCTTCAGTTCCTTTATTCAGTACAGACAATAAGGGGTTTAAGCATGTAGGAATGTGTGTCAAGCTAAATACCTCACAATTGTTCATCACTGCACTCTGATTGCACGCCTTTACAGCATTGTAAACATTGGAGCTCTGCTCTATTGCACTGACAGACAGTGCTATTGCCTGGAGTTGCATATAGTATCTCATATAGTACATCACTAGCTGGGTGTTGTGTCATGGGATGTGTTTTCTGTACATAC
The DNA here is from genome assembly GCF_946808225.1 of Silurus aristotelis. Classification (NCBI taxonomy): domain Eukaryota; kingdom Metazoa; phylum Chordata; class Actinopteri; order Siluriformes; family Siluridae; genus Silurus; species Silurus aristotelis. The sequence continues at coordinate 7,880,405 of NC_139601.1, read as the reverse complement.
TATCTTTTTCAAAAGCACAGACAACAAACAGTACAAATTCTCAAAATAACATTCTTCACTGCTGGTGGGTTGCAAATTTCTTTGAAATACCAAAAAGACAAAAATCTTATTTTATTTCTTTAAATGGTAGCTGTCCTTCTCTTTCATTACAGTCTCTCTGTTTGGCCCTTCTAAACTTTCAACCTGCTACAGATACACCAAATCTACACCTCTTTCCTTTCATGCAGGAGTGGACCAGTGCAAAAGCTCTAGAATAGAAAGGAATTAATGGAAAGGAGCTTCAAATAGGCAGTTGTGCAATGTCTACTGCCCTTCACTGCTCATTTCTCCCCTCCCCTCTCCTGCTCTGTACCTCCCCAGTGGCTTGTGGCCATGTATGTACACAGCATTACCTCACCTCCACTAGATGAGACACTAGCATTCCAGGAAAAGCTAGGCTTTCACATACATGTTTGTCGAAAGAGACAAAAAAAATCTTGAAAGAGGGAAGGAGAGACAGAATCTAAGAGCAAGAGAGAAAGCAAGAGCACACCTGTGAAAGCTACAAAGAAGGGCAGTGTTATGCAACAGCTTAGGGATTGCTTAAGAGCTCCTCACTCATAGCCAACAGGAACTATGTCGACACACTGACAGGGAAAAACAAAGGAACCATGACAACTATCTGTACACAAAGAAGTGATCACGTATTCAAATGATAGCACACACTCTACACTCCTTCTGATGATCAATGGGAAAGGAAGCCAGCACGCAGTTACACCTCTATCACGCAGAGTTTCGTGTCATTATGAGCCTATGCAATATCACGGTAAATAGTGTAGTGTTTGGCAGGTCAGTGTATGCCTGGTAAATGCTCCATTGGTCATGAGCACAGACAGAGACAGATTGTAATTAAACCCTGTATAAGCATGTAAAACCTTGACATTCACCTCTGCATATGTGTACAGATGATTCACTGTGAAACTCTTTGCTCTGAATGAGGAAATTAAAACAAAGTAGGCATCCTGGAAATAGAATTCCACTCAAAAACACACTTGCTTAAGGTCACTGATTTCAACATACACACTTCTGCGAAATGGCTGAATTATTATCAACGGGCAACCTTTTTGACAGCCAGCTATTATTAGGTTACAGACTCTGCTTCTCAGCGCACACAGAGCACATTGCAGTGCTATGTAGATATTAGGTTTATGTCTGCCGTTTTGCATTTACCTATTTTAACGAAGAGGCCAAAGTTCAAAAAGCTTTGATCTAAAAGCATTAATTTAGTTGTCATAAGCGTGCTGTGTAAATGAGATCGGATGGAAAGAGCAAATCTATACAATGGGTGAGCAACAGAGAAACAAGTGTGGGTGAAACCAAAAAATCTGAAAGAATGACAAAAAGAGCGGAAGAAGAAGAAGGGAGAGAGGCAATATGTCAGAAAGACAGGGGAAAAGAGACAACCATGCAATAATAAATACTGCCATCAAGCATTACAAGGAGTTTCATCAGAAGTGCATGCATTGTAGCCAGCTGCCACTACTCTAAGCTAACAAAGCAGTCTTCCAGGCACTGTTGACCTACACTAACATTTGAAGAGCAGGTAATGAAGCTCTTAAGCAATATGATTAAAATATAAGAGAACAAAAGCTATTTTGTATTTTGCAGTTATTTTGCAGTATTTTGAAGTTAAACTGCCATATTATTTGATTCATTGTTGTTTTATTTATATAGTGCTTTCAACAATGGTCATTGTAAAAAAAATGCTTTGTAAAAAACGGTTTCATAAAACTTGTGTATGTTTGTTTGCAGTCCTAATTAGATCTTAAATATAAAGCCGTTTACTGATTAAGTGTGAATATAGATACATTTTAATTAAATACCCCTAACTTTTGACATGATTCAAAGACAATTAAGCATTTTTCAAGGCAACCATGTATTACTCATTGGATGTTTTGCATGGGTATTAGATAAGCTGCAGGATATCAGAAACATCAGTCAGCTATCTGCCTCCCACCCAGCTCTGTGGACATGCTGTATCCTTCCCATACTTCCTCTGAGTCGACCCCTTGAATTATGCTGAAAAGTCATGAAAGCTTACAGGAAGGGATAGCAAAGATTAGAAAATAAACAACACAGCAGACAGAAGACAGACAGTAAGACACCCTGAGATTAAGAAAGACACAAATTTAGATATGGAAACACCAGAGTGTTTTCTTAGTCATGAAAACTACTGTAGGGTAAAGAGACATTTAATCATAAAATAAAGCTAAGCTATGTCTTTTCTGGCTCAACTATTCTTTTAATAATACTTTTACTTTCGTTTCAGTGACTAGAATCAAGTTTACCTTGGTTTGCTCCAAAGACATATACCAGTTGTGTGGTAGGAAGGAACTCGTGGTCTGAGTGGCTTCCCCTTTCCTGTTCCTTGCTGTTCGTGGAAGTGTTAGTTTAATAGGATATCCTTAAGCTCGAGGATAGGCATTTGAGAAAAAAAAATTTAAGGAGGGTTGCATCCTGACTAATAGAAATTCTCACAAACCTCTGTCCTTCAGAAACTTTCCTGAACACAATTAGTGTAATTTGGTATTGGAGAAATATATATATATATATATATATATATATATATATATATATATATATATATATATATATATATATATATATATATATATATATAATTATTATTTATAAATTTGTATTTATATATTAATACAAATTTATAAATAATAATTATATATATATAAGATGGAAACTAGAGCTTTGGTCTTAGATACCTTCTTTTGATACCTTAGATAACTCCTTGCTTGTTTTGCTCGACTTTAGTGCTTAGTGATGTCATTACAGGATGCCGAAAAACTAGTTAGTGCTGTTGTTATACAGTATCTAGATTAGACTACTGTTAAGCGTTACTGTCTGATTGGTTGAGTAAGTGAATAAATAAGCTTCATTTTGTCCAGAATGCAGCAGCAAGAGTCCTTACCAGATAAAAAAAAAATTACCACATCACCCCTGTTTTACTCAGTCTACACTGGCTCCACATTAAATCTTGCAGTGATTACAAAATACTACTACTGACATATAAAGCACTTAATGGTCTCGTGCCGCAGTATCTGAGTGAACGTCTGTCCCCAATTGCTCAGTGTCCTACATTTTTTACAACAATAAGGATACTTAATAACCCATATCCTTCTCTCTCAGTCACCCCTTTTCTTAATCTTTTTCTCTCTCTCAATCGAGTTAGGCATTCTCCTGAGGTACCAGTGTCCACTGTTCCTGCCCCTCTCCTTGGTTCTGCCCGCTTTGTCCCAGCCTGCCTCTGGATGGTGTTCTCTTTAATACAGAATGCGTATTTTTCTATGTCAAAACTAATGCAGTTTAACATGAATGTAATGCATGTAAAACCACATGGTTGTGGTTAATCTCATATCTTAGGATCTTGTAACAGGGCTTAAGGCAGAAAGATAATAAATATATAATCAGAAAGATAATAAATGTTTCTGGGTCATAAAAACTCCTTAAAATCCTATGAAACTAATTGTTTATTTTATATAGTACTAGCTGAAAGTACGCGTGCTTCGCTACGGAAGGCAGAACGCTAAGCAATATGGCAATAAGCAGTAAGCACGGAGCAGGACTGGATGATCAGAGATCAGAACGTAACGTCAACAAATAACGTACTACCCCTTTGTAGTACCGATACAGGGCAAACTACTTTGAAAATAATTTTTATCGTGCATCTAACATCTAATAAGAAACAATGTACTAAGTTTCATTAGGATCGGTAATGTTATTTCGAAGAATTTACAATGTGTGAGAAATCGCGTTTTTCGCGTGTTAGCTGCGATCCAGGCCGAATTTTTTAAAACCCTTTCTTAGTGAGCACCTAAGACCCAAGAGGAAGGTATGTTCCAAATTTCATTGCAATCCGTTCAGTGGTTTTTGAGATTTCGTGATGAGTGAGTGAGTCAGTCAGTGGTATTTGAGCTTTATATATATAGATATTCCATTACTTAAAAAATAGTCCAGTTCTGTCTGTGCCAAAAGGGTTAAACCAGATTGCACTTATTATTGCAATGTTTAGTAAAAGCTCTATGTGATATTATGAGAGTAAGACTACATATTACTCATATGTATAAAATAAGGTCATTGTTCTATCACTTATATAGGCAAATTTAATGTGAATTATCACTCTGATTCTTTATAACTTTCCCTACTTTCTCTCTGCTAGCTTTCACTTCGTCACACAACCTCTCACCCATGGTTGACTCACTTGGCCTCATTTTTTTTTATCAGACTTGTTATGCGAGGCGTGTGATTCAGAAAAGGCAGCTGACTAAAAGAAGTCACTTATATGTCTAGGAGTGGACTGGAAATGGAATTTTTTTATTGTCTCACTTAATATAGAGACATGTTAGGGAACTTTATAAAAACACAGCTAGCACTTGAGTAGTGCTATTTGAACATTGACATTTTTTTTTTACCCCCTTTTTTTTTTTTACACATCCTTTTTCAACCTTAGTTCTAAGAAAAGGAAAAAAATGATATAAAAATCAGTTCTACTGCAGTTTTCTTTATTGCCAAGTCAGGGAGTGATTAGCATTTTATATATATATATATATATATATATATATATATATATATATATATATATATATATATATATAAAATGCTAATCACTCATCTCATATTAAATAAGTAATTTCTTTTATTTATGAACCTATTTTGCACTTTTTTTTTTTTTTTTTTTCTCACCTAATAGTCCTGTATGTTTGGTATGGCGTACTTAAATATTGGACTAAAGTAACAGGCAGTGCTGCAGCTGCACTTTTTTTACACTACAGATCCTAAAGTGAATTTCAACATTTTCAACAAAAAATTATCATTTCATTTTAGACATTGAATATCAAGATTCGAATTGGGCTCTAAATAAGTACCAATTACTATCTGCCTGCAACATGATTAAGGGCCATGCCTTTTCAGTAATGTTCACATTTGATCTTTATGAGAGGGTGGGGTTATTACTGACTCCAGCATGTGATAAGCAATTCTACCGCAATTTAATTTAGCTGTACTGTATGTTCGAAGACATAAGGCCTCATAATGGATTATAAATAAAACAAAGAAAAAGATTTATAGTGTCAGAAAGAAGCAGGTATGTTTCAAGCAAACATTTAAAGTAGGCCAATACAATAAACTATATTAGCATAGACACAGATACTGCTAAATACCTTTGATCAAAAAACTTAATGTTCTTTTACCCTTTTGATGCAATGCACAAGTTTTTTCCAAGCCTACTTGCGGTGTGCTCAACATGCAACACAGTAAATTGGTCAAATATATTAATACCAATATTGATATTACTCAGCAGTTAGCAGTCAGGTTATAACTTTACTGTGCATCTTTGTTTTTTCTGTCTTCTTTAGTTCCACATGTTCACAACTGAATAAAAAGCCAGATAATGGATGAGTGAAGTTTCAGTAGTCTCACTTCACAGTCACCGTCCGATGGGCCTTGTTTTGAGAAGTGTTAAAAACTGCTGATTTGGAGGCTGTGTCGTCTGACAGAGGATTAAGTAACACTCCAGGCAAAATTTCCACTGAAACTGAGACTTTCAGTGCAAAATGAATAAGGAAGTTAATCAATTTGGTAATTTCGAGTCAGGTTTATTGCATGTGAGAGCGCATGACTGAAATACATCTACCATAGGTTCTATTAGCCAACATTTTTTACAGTATTAACTAATATCTAATTTCCATTAAACATCTGAAAATACACATGTGGATCTTTTTGTGTATTGTGTTCACACTATTCATTTCTACAGAACCTACTAACACTCTCTTGCATACTTTCTTTAATATTAGAAGTATTGGGAATCTATAGTAGCCAACTAATCAGAAAACACTCTCAGCTTCAAGCATGATCAGCAAGTCCAATCAAAATAGTTGCCTAACAAGACAATGACTAATGATACTAGGCAATACACTCCATCTAGGACCACTGCCTTCAAAATATCACACTTTCACAGTCCAACTTGAGGTAATTTTAATGGTCTAAAACACCCCAGATATATTCAGTGAGCAAAGACATTTTAGATTACTGACACTATATTCACTGAGTGGTCTATAGTATTAGCAAATCTTAATAAGGTTGAATGGTATTTTCTCATTAATAGAGAAAAAAAAAAGTCTTTAGCTAGCCTAGAGAATAAACTGGACTTATCACAACTAGACAACCCTAAAACAGCAACATAACAGCTGGCAATTTTTTATGCTTAAAATCTATTGATTGCCTTTTACTGTAGAAAACATAAACATTACAGCTCAATGATTGACTAACTAAATCACCAACATTGGTTTACCTGATCAGATTCAGAACTATCTGTGGTCTGACCACTTTATGTAAGTAAATGTGCCTTTAAATGTTATTTTATAGCAGATAAATAGAAAAATGGAGTGAAAGAGAGCTGAGAAATGGGATACCCTGTACAAACAGAAGTGTTCAATTAATTTGGATCCCTGATGATTAAAAGGGCCAAATGCTCCAAAGTAAAACATGTGATAACCAGACAGCTCAATGAATACAACAGACAACAGTACAGATACACAGTCAATATTTTAAAGCATATTCGCAACTATTAAAAGAACACAAAATAACAAGCATCTAGTACTGTTTTTTGAGGAAACTCAAACTTCAAACAAGACAGCCTCCTATCAAACATAAAGGTGATAATGTGCCATTGGGAGTGAGAGGGGCAAGTCGTTAGATACTAGTTGTATTGTTCAGAAACCAAAACCAAAGCTTTTGGTTAAATGTCTGTGCTGATTAAACCTAGTGTGAAAGATGCGACACTTCACGTCAATGCTTTTTTTTGTCTATACTTTAATACAATTCGGTAAGGAATACACAAGTCTTTGTAAATAAACTGTTGCTGTAGTTTTTGTCAAGCCCATTCACACACAAACTACAATACCGTCCACTCAAGGATTGTCATCTAAAAAAGATTAGAGTTGTGTCTTTGAGAGGTTGTGGTACATGTAGACCAAGACCAATCACTGAATGTTGAATTAATTTATTAATTACATCAAAAATTAACAAAACAGTGTGATGGGTATTTTTAAAAGCTTAAACATCTTACACAATTACATCATTCTTTAATGATATCAAACAAATGTAAAGACAGCACGTACAGGAATTTAAATACTACCAACAAGATCCATTTTCTGCCCCTTAATGTTTGTTTGAAATTATCTGTGAAAAGCCATGCAAAGTCAATTAAGAGTCGTTTTTAAAGGTCAGGAACAGTGGAATTCAAAAAGTGCAGTAAAAAGCTATTTGTTTATGCATGAGGATGGTCAGTGGTGTGGAATATAGTGTTTCAAAATCTATAAAAAATATATAGTACACACTCCAGATGAAGTCTACTACTACCAAGATCTGTCTCAAGCATTAGAAGACTTTATCATCTTTATCAATGTTTTAGCAAAAATATGAGGTAATCTATATCAAATTAATTCACATAAGACCATTTATTTCCTCTTTTTAATATAGATACAACAGGTGTTGCATTATAGAACATTTTATTAAACTCCTCTTAACCTACTCTCTAGTTCCATCACAACAAAGAGCATTGCTAGTCACAGTGAAATTATCTGTGAGTTTCAATTTACACCTGCAAATTGATGCAATATTTATTTTCAGGCAAGCAACAGTTTACAGGCCCTGATGAGTCACTACCAATTTGCACATATTTAACATTCAGTTAAAAAGAGTATACAAACTTTGAAAAAAGTAAATAGTAGAAACAGCCTTCCTCTGATAGGTGTGGGTGGTGAATTTTTATTGTTCCATTATATTTTTGGTGATATAACTGTGCAACAGATTTACTGTAACCTGTCATCTTGAAAATCAGCAGAGATCTTAAAGCCGACTCAAATTCTTGACTATTTAGGTAATTAAATTAAATTAGACACATCCTCTGTTGTAAACTAATTTAATTAACTTGTGTGTGTGTTCACAGCTCTGAACAAGGAAACATTATAGTTGCCACTGGATTATACACAGATACATTGGTGTATATACCAAGGAAAAATGATAGTTGCCATTAGTTCATACACCAATGACTATGTTTTAAGTAAAAATAAATGTAATGCTATTATTTTAATCTTAAAATGGTATAGGACACTATGTGTTTAAAAAAAAAAAACATATATTAAACTTGAGGCTGATATGCTTTTAATTTTGGTCTAGAAGACATAGGCCTGAATGCTGAGATGCATGGTGTGGATGAAATGTTTCCATTTTGAGTAGCAGGTGGCTAATCGCCCACTCAGAATCCTGCTGATTGTGGAACATCCCAGGAAGCCTCTGTTGCCCACACACACAAACACACACATAATCTGACTCAGCCTGAAACTCAGAGGGTTGAGCAGCATCCTGCCTCACACATGTCTTCCGGGGTGTGTGTGTGTGTGTGGGGGGGGGGGGGGTATATTCTCAGTACATACACAGAGAGCTGACATCAGGTTTTTTTCTATTATTAATAACTAAACAGGCACAGTGGGTAGATTCTCACCTCACCACTCAAAGGTCCTTATTCATGATTATAATGAAGGAACAACTGTAAGCGCTAAGCATGCTAAATTTATTTTATACATGTGACATTTCTTTGTATTTCTTTTTGTTAAAAGTAAAAGTGAATGTACAAGTATACAATATACAAACTGAATGTACAATATACAAACTTAAAAGGAATATACAAACGATTGCACATTGTATTTCTGAACTGTATACAGTTTTGTATAGCGATTCACCGGGCTGTGTTTTAAATGGCTCTGCTCTAAAGAACGGCTATAGCCAGCAAACATGTTACATGCACAAATACACAAATACCCTAATGTAATGAACTAGCATTATTAAAATAATGGTTTTGAAATGCACAATTTGCCCATGCAGGTTTTTTTTTTTTTTTTTTTTTTTTACAACAGCAGTTTTACTCTTGCTTCAAAATAGCATATTTTTCACTTTGCCTTCTTTGTAGAATAAACCTAACTTTAATGAGGATCAGTTACTGCAGACTCTATGTCATGCAGGCTCCCTGAATGTCCCTGTGGTAAACACTGCAAACATGGTGCAACACCTGCATTAGTATTGACTCAGAAAAAAGGAGGGGGGTGTGCTTTAATAGTGTAGCAGTAGTACTATTATATAATGTACTCTACATGCTGCCAATTTTTTGTTAGAAATTCAATTAAGTTTTATTTGTATAGCACTTTTATCAATGGACATTTTCGCAAAGTAGCTTTACAGATATACGAAGGTTAGGAAGTGGGAATGTATAGGTGTAGTGCCTGTAAGTTTAACCCTTATAAGTTTATCCTTAATGAGTATGCCAGTGGTGACAGTGGCATGGAAAATCTCCCTGACATGGTATTAGGAAGAAACCTTGAGAGGAACCAGACTCAAAAAAGAACCCATCATCATCTGGATGGCACAGAACATCCATTCAATATAGTTTTGTCATTGTTGAGGTGTGCTGTTCATGTATATTTTAATTATAGTTGTTATAGTTTATAATAACTATAATCCAAATCCATTCTCATAGTTCTTGTGTTGCTCAGTAACTTCATGGATGTTCAAGTAGTTCATATGGAACCATTCTCAGCTGCACAGAGTGGTCTCCATACAGAGGTAGGACAGTGCTTAACTACAGACAGAAAGAGAGAGAGAGAGAGAGAGAGAGAGAGAGAGAGAGAGAGAGAGAGAGATGGGGGGGAGGAGGTCGACTTCCGCTCTTTAAAGCGTATTATTATTCGGGTAATATTTGCTTTTATGGCGTAGTGAATGTTTACTCCTCATACCCTGCTGATACAACCCCCCCCCCCCCCCCCCCCCCCGGTGCATGAGCGCTCTGTGCTGCCCGCTATTGCGGCGATGTGCTCCAGATGTCGTCAGACGCAGGAGGTGGAGCTCGAGATGTTGCAATCGCGCTCAGTACAGCATCATCGAGGCGAAGCTGGTGTCACGCACAAAAAAAAAGAAAGCATAATAGGAGTCACCGAGCAAACTGGGAGCCCACAATTCGGACGCTCAGGTGGAGGGGTCACGTCTGAATGTATGAGCCTCATTCATTAAACTCTCTCGAGTCCTGTTTGAGCCGTAACCATATGGTTAAGACCAGGACACACCAGTGCTGGGACACGTTTCTCTTAACTTTCTGGACTTAACTTTTTTTTCCTCCATCTGAACCGTTCGTTAGAACCATATCTTTTTTTTTTTATTCGATGTTTATTTTTCAAACAGCTTTGCTCTTTTTATTTCAAGACCAAGAAGCTGCTTTACTCAAGAAGATCGACTTTGTTCTTGTGATTATCAGCCTTCATTCAGCCGGAGTCAGGAACAAAGGCATTAGTGTCAACGCTAAATGTTTTTCCCACTTTAAGAATTCAGCATTATTCCCCGAACAACTTAACAAAAGGAAACTACAAACCTTCAAGTCTGAACAAATTAAAACCCTCATTTTGTTTGATTTTCCTCTACATTTGCGTCTTGGATACTTTTTGGACTCAGCAGCCAAGTACAGTTGAGGAACAATCACCTCGTCCAGCCTGGCTCTCGGCGTTAATTCTCCTGGAAGAGTTCCTGTGTACACTTCTATACCAGTTGCATATTCACTTTCACTAGTTTTTATTTTATTTGTTTTGTAAAAAAAAAAATTTATTGAGGCCAAAAAAGATAATATCCGAGTTGGGCTCCAACAACTGGCGCTGGAGTTGAATTACTATTGTTCTGCTGTTGAAGGAGCGAGTCCTTTGTTCAGCAGCGAGGTGAGTGGCACCCGTTTGATTTTCTTCCTTTTTTTGCTAATTATCTCACTAACAAAGACAAGATTGTCGCCAGGTATGTGCTGTCTCAATGAGCTGCACTTTGTTTAAAAAAAAAGATTGTGAAATAGTCTGGGTTAAACTTTAGATGGAAAAAGTGATGGTGCAACTCTTTCGCAAAACCTGCCCTCAAACGCGACACGCTATTCCGGGTTTCTCAAATGCGTCCGATTTCCACGCTTCGTTATGTGTATACAGGGTTTTTTAATACAATAATTTGGGGGAAATTTCGGCACAAGCTGATTATTTGCTTAAGCCTGGGTTATGTGTAAACTATCGGAAGGTGGCAGTGGAAAAATGAGACTGCGCTACGTCACTGTGTGACGCGCTTGAATGTGTAATAGGTCGTTGTGTGACTCACTGGCAGCGCCTATGCTTTCGACAGTAACTCGAGTACGAGACTGGTTGCATCAAGCAACTGTGCTCATCACACAGACATTCACCCATTTTTAGTCTGTCTGATGGAACAGCGGATGTGATTCAGCCTTGCCTTCTCCCAGATGGCTTTATCCCCATAGCTCACTTGTTATTTCAACTCGAGCCTGCTCAGAGGTCCCTATTTGTGCAACTGCATGAGTCTAAAGTAACCTTCATTTACCTGGTAAATATGTGCAAAAAAAACATTGGCCAACGAATACCGGAAAACACAGCATATGGTGCACTTCAGGCTATGCAGATCGTATTCCAACCAGTCCTTTGAGCAAATTTTGATCTTTTGTCTTCAAATAATTTATACAATGGCTCTTTTCATTCACTTTTCTACAGATGAGCGTAAACCTCTCTGCACCTGCGCTCCCGCTGCGTCTAAAGCGAGTGGACTGTGAAGACTCCCAAAACACCCATGCACCAAAATGCAAGCGTCGTAAGCTGAGCCAGCCCCCTTCCCCTGGTCTAGCCCCATGCCTCCGGCCTCAAACACAAAGCACGGAGCACACAGGTCCAGAAAAGCTCTGTGTCTCTTCCATTGGGAGCTATATTCTACTAGAGGCCACAGAGGGCACCCAGACATATCGAGCTGTCCATCGCATCACTGAGCAGGAGTTTACCTGTAAGGTAAGGTTATTTTCCGTCAATATGGTCCGGAGGATTTTGCCACTTGCCCTTAGTTAAAAGTAAAAGTAACTAGAAGTAACTGGGGGACTGATCTAATGCTCCCTTTCTTGAATGCACTCGTTTTTTCATAATATGTTGAGGTCATTCCATTTCTTTTCTTTGTGTGGCTTGTGTTAACAAAAAATAGTCTAGTTCTTTGTGGTGGTCTATAATTAATTTTGCCTATGTTTGCTAGGTATTTTCGATGAGGAAGTACCATGAGCTCATCGCTCCGTACACCCGTCTGCTTCCTCATGACAACATTTGTAAGATATCAGAGATCATCATGGGCGAGCAGAATGTGTACATCTTCTTCGAACGCAACTACGGTGACATGCACTCATATGTGCGCACCTGTAAGAGGCTCCAGGAGGACGAAGCCGTGCGTCTCTTCAAGCAAATGGCATCGGCGGTCAACCACTGTCATGAAAATGGCGTCGTATTGAGAGACCTCAAGTTGCGCAAATTCGTCTTTACTGATGCACAAAGGTCAGTCATTATTTTAGCCACTGGCTTGTTTATCAGTGACAAACTTACACATAAAGAACCATCTTATTAATTCTTTATCAGCGCATTATCTGTTTAAAGCTGCTTTGAGACAATGTTAATGGTTAAATAAAATCAAATAAAAATTCATTGAATTAAATTTTATCTATTTCCTATCAGAAAAACAAAACCAAACTTGTAACTATAGAAGTATCTGATGTAAATAAATAGTGAATGAATGAATGAATGAATGAATGAAAAAATGAATGAATGAATGAAAGAAAGGGACCTAAATGAATGTTGGTCTTTGCCCACAGAACAAAGCTGGTTTTGCAGAACCTAGAGGACTCCTGTCTCCTCAACGGAGATGACGACTCTCTCACAGACAAGCACGGGTGTCCAGCCTATGTGGGACCAGAAATCCTGAACTCACGACATTCATACTCTGGAAAGGCAGCAGACATCTGGAGCCTGGGAGTTGTACTCTACACAATGCTGGTGGGTCGCTACCCCTTTCAAGATGTGGAGCCTGCTGCCTTGTTCAGCAAAATACGCAGGGGTGCCTTCACAATCCCCGAGACTCTGTCCCCAAGAGCCAAGTCTCTAGTGTGCTGCATGCTCAGAAAGTCACCACTGGAGAGGCTGGAGGCCCAAGACATTTTGCTGCACCCGTGGCTCCACTGTAGCAACAATACCTTTGTCAGCCAGCACCCTATCTCCAGGCACTCAAATGACCAAGTGGTGCCAGACTTTGAGAAAGGAAAAGAAGGAGACTGTTACTGAAACATGGTGAAGAACCAGAACGAGCTTTCACATGCTTGCATCTGCCTGCACTGTCTGTGATCTCTGACTGTTTGAGGTGGCTGCAAAATGAGAAACACTTAGCAGATTCAAGACAAAGTGAACTGGATTTCTGTTTGGATTCAGGTTCCTTCTCTTTGTGGTCTTTACAAATAGACCTAAGGTTGGTGTGAATACCTATGGTGATACATGCTGTTTAAGATCAAAATGAAAGGGCTATAAAATGGTGTTTTGGGGCTTTAAAATGACTTCAGGAGTAGATTTGCTATTGAAGGCACAAATGGACCTTTACCCCTCCACTCCTGCAAACATTTAGTTCAACAGTGTTGTGATTTTCATGTATATACTTCATAAAATGTACATTTAAGTTTGTGAAAGACTTTGATTTGTTTTGCCCGATACCTCCGACTTGAATCCTGGGATACTTGATGCACAGTATGTGCCTTTTTAGTATGTACTGTTTACATATTTTTCAGTGGGAAACACAGTAATTTAAAGTGCCTTTTCACTATAAAAATAAGTTTATAATTAAGTAGGTTTTTTTTTTGTTGCTTTTTTAAGTAACCTACCAAAGATTTAAGTTCACCAAACCTCATTAAATGTGTGACTTTCTGCTACGTTAGCTGAAGTGCTCACATTGGCTTTCTTGTATATGAAGGGTTTAAAAGAATAGTGTTTCACAACACTTAGAGGCATATCTGTTGTCTTGTGACCCTGTTCTTGATTCACTGAGATAACATGATAGAAAAGAAAAAATGCCGTGCCATGTTCGTGTATATTAGAAGCTATAATCCACACACATTCTCTCTCTCTCTCTCTCTCTCTCTCTCTCTCTCTCTCTCTCTTATATTTATATATATATATATATATATATATATATATATATATATATATATATATATATATATATATATATATATACATACATACATATATACACACACCGTTCAGGATTAAGATTCTTTAATGCCAGGTTTGTAAAAGTGTTCTGAGGAACCTCTGATGTTATTGTTGGCATGGTGTCTTTGTTCATAGATAAAACATGACCTAGGGCTTGAGTACTGTCTGATATGTGTATGTGCTGTGGGTGGACATAGATCCCCAAGAATACAGAGTGTTCGTTCTTGCACACCACAGCACATTACCACGTAATGGTAGTGCGGTGTGTGGCATGTGTGACACACTGGAGAAAAAGAGAAGCATTACAGTTGTCGGCAGTAATGCCTGCGTACAGTGTGTTGACAGTCATCAGTTTGTCAAACTATTATGTGAATTTGTAAATATCTTTTTTTTTTAAACTATGGCAACAATAGGACACTACATTTTGTTCTCAGTTGAAGGGGTCATTGTAATTGTTTTGTAAGTATTTGTTGCCAGTACAAATAAACAAAGTACATAAAAAAAGTGTTGCATGTCTATAAAATATTGGTTTTCTACTTACTGTGCTTCAAGGGTTAATTAGAAATCCCGCCTAACGTAGGATATTATTAATATAGCTCTCTCTCTGTATTTATATATATATATATATATTTATATATATATATATATATATATATATATATATATATATATATATATATATATATATATATATATATAAATAAAATACATATTATACATATATATTATACACACACATATATACGCTGTATATATATAAAAAACAGTTTATCAGCATTAAGTTAACCATTAATGAAGTAAAACAATTAACTTAAACTGATAATAACTTTAGAGATTTATTAAACATAATAAACAAACATAATTAAACATAATAGAGCCCAGAGCACACAAGGCAAAAGCTGTTCATCTTCTAAAATGCACCACACAAACAAAGATTTGCACCTTAACAAATGTACATACAGAAATATGCACATTAAAGTACACGTTTAGGATTCCCAATGCTTTTCTCTATGGGGTTTGCTTTCTAAATCCCCTGCACTAATAAATCTTCTGAGTAACAATAATGCATTTTATAACATTTAAAGTTCCAAGAATTTCGGTAGCATCGGTATAATTAAGCTACCACAAACTAGTGTTATGCACTATAGAGTCACGCACAATATAAAACAAATGCCAAAGACACTCAACCACTGTTTAAGTAGCTGCCACCAGAGAGAATATACTGAGCTGGTTACTAGTTTACTATATAAAAAGATTGTACATGACAAAAGTTTAGCATATCATTGGAACAGAATCCCACCTTGGATCACACTACTGTAATGTTACAATATCTTGCTAAAATGTAATAAATGGTACAGATAACATTCAACTTATTTAAACTGATACTGGTATAAATCTTAAATGATAAACAATAATGTTATTGTAGAACAGTCATTTTAAAACAGTAGCATATTAAAAAAGTTTTCTACTCAAGCATAGCAAAAGACCAAAACCCAAGATAATTTTGACATTACCCATACTGCAGTAGAAAAAAAAAAAAAAAAGATTAAATCATATTGGCCGGCCATACAACAGGTTACAACAGGTTACTTCAGTGTGATCGTGCCTTTAAATGCAACAAAAGCATAACACTCATTTCCAAAATCTACCAAGCTTGACATTCTGAAAAGAAAACAATTTGCTCATTGGCAACCCCAGCATACTCCAAGAAAATAACACACAAATACAATATAAAACACGTTTGGTCCCTTAATATGACAGCAATCAAGTTTTTATAACTAGATAAATGAAACAACAATGATAATTCTAAGAACTAAGAGGGAGGAAAGCAGAACACACCACCTGGTGGCAAAAGACAGCATTTTTTAAACCGGTACAAAAAAAAGACAATATATTACAGAATTTATTCAAATCCAATAAAATGTTAATGTTAATGCTAAATAACGCTTAATTCTGGACTGAAAATGCATTTATCAATATATACATTTTACAAATTCAATGGTGAAGACGGAATGAAATTGGAAACAGATATATGCGGTCATAAAAGTAAACTGCAAAGAATAAAGCGCTTCATCTATTTATCAATATATACATTTTGCAAATTTAATTGTGAAGACACAGGGGATGGAATTGGAAACAGATGTATGTGGTCATAAAAGTAAACTGTAAAGAATAAATCGCTTCATCCAACTGTTATATATAAAATACAACTATTATAACTTTATAATCATATAAAAAGCACTTAACTGAAATTTTGACAATGTAAGAAAAGCATGTGATACTTTGCAAGTGTGCAGAGTTCCTCAGAATTTGGTGACAAAAAAGAACTACAATAACAAATACTGAAAAATACAAACACTATAAATTTTTTTTTAATTAAACCAAAGGTGTGAACCTCTTCCGGGTAATAATTTTTAAATGTATTTTCTCCTATTTTATAAAGAGAAAGGAACAATCCCTTGAAATGAAATGGAAAAGACATTAGATCTCAAAAGTTTATTTATGAAAAATGTTTTTCAGAGGCATTCAGGAGCAAGGCAGAGGATTTATGACATCTTTACTGGGCACATAATGGCCGATACCTGCAATGAAAAGAACACAATCAGCTTGTGCTGGTACAAGTTACTGTCAAAAATGGTATTTAAATGTCAATGCTTGTCTCCTAACAAAACTGTTTTTGTGTTTTTCTCCTGTTTAGTGTTTAGTGTTTTGTGTGTGTGTGTGTGTGTGTGTGTGTGTGTGTGTGTGTGTGTTTAATTGTATTGTTAAATGCTGTGTAATTTAAATTATTGAATGCATGTGTTATGTCATGCATGTATGTAAAATGTAGAAAACAATTTCATTTCACTATACAATGTATACAGCTGAGGAAACGGCCTGCAAATGAACCTTTCAGTCATCATATACTTTATGTTTTACATATTTTGCAAGCATGTACTATTTTTTAAACTATTAAAATGTAAACCTTTGAACATAAGGGAAACTCTGTAAAAATTATTATAAGGATATTTTATTATCATATGGTGTACTCTCACCACTCCCCATCAATGTTTTTTTCCGCCTCCTCAAAGTTGCCTTGGTCCAGGTCCAGGTCCAGGTCCAGGTCTGTTCCAACTCCCGAGTCTCGTGGAGTCATAAAAAGACTAGAATCCAATGTAAGCAGGTATTAAACACTACATACCCAATTTACTTCTATGTGAAATATTTACAAGCTTAAATGCTCATGTAACTATTTAGTTTATCATTATAAAGTTTATATTACTTTTAAATCAGGAGTGATACAACAGGAGTAAATAGCATACACTACCTAACAGAGCGGCATGTAAAAAACACAATCCTTTTCAGCCTCTTGTTGTGGAAAAAATAATTGAGGGACCACAGGTTGCCTTCTTCACCATACGGGTCAGAATCAAGGTCTGGATTATAGCTAGAATTATAACAGAATATTGTCATTAAGTAGTGTATAATTATCGTGTACATCATATTTAATATAAAATGTGGAAAATAAATCAAGTGATCTATATTAATTATAATCCCAGAACATGCATATTGTCTAAGTTTTGTATAAGAATTTGTACCTGTAAATGTCACACTCGTTCAAACTGATCTCAGTGTCAATGTCCTCCCAGAGCTTAGATTGCAAGCGACTGTATGCCTCCCCAGCAGCAGTAGACAAGCTACTGTTCACAGCATTAATCACCTAAAAGAGTGTATTTTTAACTTTACATTCACTTAGTGGTAACATTAAACATAATCTAAACAGCTCTTTAGCTTGGTGCAGTTTTAACAATGCTTCTAAGTGTGAAAATTTGCCTACCCAGTTGACACTAGGCTCTCTACTAAATTCATGCCCTCGGGTGCGGCTGAAGTCATAGTCCGGCCTGAAGGACTCGTTAAGTGTAGCAATCAAGTAGAACAAAGTCTTCCTGCTGCACTTGTCAGAAAGTGGACCCTCTGCTTCATCACCACTTTGACTTTGACTCAGTCTAAAAGTACATAAACATGTGTTACAAATATATAATCCACTGTGCACTCATTAAAAACTTAACCTCAGAACATTCATGCAGTTAATCAATCAAAAACATGGCAGCAGTACAATGCAAAAAAAAAAAAAAAAAAAAAAGTGCCAATACCAGTCAAAAGAAGTCTTTTTCACATCAAACATGAAAATGAACATTAAAGAAACGCAGCAAGCTAACAGACTTGATTTTTCTTTTTAAGGAAAAAATATGCATTAGTGTTTTTACTAAAACCACAATAGAAAATTTTTTTATCATTTATTGCTGCTGTTATTTGCTGCTTTTAGATTTGGCTTTAGTTTGCACCGTTCATTGAATCCATCACTATGTCATGAGTGAGGTGATTGCGCAATCTGATGCTCGCAAGTCATGACAGAACAGATCATGTTATCAGAAGTTATCAAACAGTTTACACAATAGCACCTCATAAAACTATAATATTTTCACATGATGAGGATTATACAGTATTTGTTTACCATGCTAATGTTTCACCTTCATCTATTACACCAGTGTGTTTTCGTTTCATGTGCTCGAGCTTCACTGTGGTACTTCCATGCAACACAAGCTCCACTTTGCATTATTTTCAGGTACGGTTCTTTGTTGCGTTTAACATAAAATGCTCCCATGCCTTGGATGACTTGGGACACACACTTTTTCCTGCTGGCAAGTGGCTGTGCTATCTTACCGTCATGCTACCCAGTAATTTGAGCAGCCCAAGTAATCGATAACGGCATTTGTTGACAACAAATTTTATTATCGATTATTATTGATTTTCTCGATTAGTTGTTGCAGCCCTACATGGCACAATTAAATAAAGTGGTCTGGTCATATGAATCATGCTTTCTTTTACACATTATTTTACCTGGGGTAAAGATAGCACCAAGCTCCACTAAGCAAAGAAGGCAATCGATAATAATTAGTCCTGTCATTTATTCACATGGCTGTTACTTTCACACAGACCACCTACCTAAACATTATTGCGGACCAAGAACGCCGCTTCATGGCAAAACTATTGCAGTTGCCTTTTACAGCAGGAAAATGCTATAGTGTGAGAAAGATGGGAAAACTCTTGAGGCCAAAGTGCTGATTTGGCCTCAATTTTCTCATGTCTCGATTATACCACTTATGTGAATAAGCTGGACAAACAAGCCAGCACTATAGAGGATCCATTTCTTTCTTACAGGGCTTGAAAAATATGCCGCTGACATGGTGCCAAATACCACACCACACCTTCAGAAGTTTTGTGTGTCCATGACAAGTGTTTTTTATTGTTATGGTTGATCAGGGTGTATATATGTTTATATACAGTGAGGAAAATAAGTATTTGAACACCCTGCTATTTTGCAAGTTCTCCCACTTAGAAATCATGGCGGGGTCTGAAATTGTCATCGTAGGTGCATGTCCACTGTGAGAAACATAATCTAAAAAAAAAAATCCAGAAATCACAATATATGATTTTTAAACTATTTATTTGTATGATACAGCTGCAAATAAGTATTTGAACACCTGTCTATCAGCTAGAATTCTGACCCTCAAAGACCTGTTAGTCTGCCTTTAAAATGTCCACCTCCACTACATTTATTATCCTAAATTAGATGCACCTGTTTGTGGTCGTTAGCTGCATAAAGACACCTGTCCACCCCATACAATCAGTAAGAATCCAACTACTAACATGGCCAAGACCAAAGAGCTGTCCAAAGACACTAGAGACAAAATTGTACACCTCCACAAGGCTGGAAAGGGCTACGGGGAAATTGCCAAGCAGCTTGGTGAAAAAAGGTCCACTGTTGGAGCAATCATTAGAAAATGGAAGAAGCTAAACATGACTGTCAATCTCTCAGACTGGGGCTCCATGCAAGACCTCACCTCGTGGGGTCTCAATGATCCTAAGGAAGGTGAGAAATCAGCCCAGAACTACACGGGAGGAGCTGGTCAATGACCTGAAAAGAGCTGGGACCACCGTTTCCAATGTTACTGTTGGTAATACACGAAGACGTCATGGTTTGAAATCATGCATGGCACGGAAGGTTCCCCTGCTTAAACCAGCACATGTCCAGGCACGTCTTAAGTTTGCCAATGACCATTTGGATGATCCAGAGGAGTCATGGGAGAAAGTCATGTGGTCAGATGAGACCAAAATAGAACTTTTGGGTCATAATTCCACTAAACGCGTTTGGAGGAAGAAGAATGATGAGTACCATCCCAAGAACACCATCCCTACTGTGAAGCATGGGGGTGGTAGCATCATGCTTTGGGGGTGTTTTTCTGCACATGGGACAGGGCGACTGCACTGTATTAAGGAGAGGATGACCGGGGCCACGTACTGCGAGATTTTGTGGAACAACCTCCTTCCCTCAGTTAGAGCATTGAAGCTGGGTCGAGGCTGGGTCTTATAACATGACAATGACCCGAAGCACACAGCCAGGATAACCAAGGAGTGGCTCTGTAAGAAGCATATCAAGGTTCTGGCGTGGCCTAGCCAGTCTCCAGACCTAAACCCAATAGAGAATCTTTGGAGGGAGCTCAAAATCCGTGTTTCTCAGCGACAGGCCAGAAACCTGACTGATCTAGAGAAGATCTGTGTGGAGGAGTGGGCCAAAATCCCTCCTGCAGTGTGTGCAAACCTGGTGAAAAACTACAGGAAACGTTTGACCTTTGTAATTGCAAACAAAGTCTACTGTACCAAATATTAACATTGACTTTCTCAGGTGTTCAAATAATTATTTGCAGCTGTATCATACAAATAAATAGTTAAAAAATCATACATTGTGATTTCTGGTTATTTTTTTTTTTAGATTATGTCTCTCACAGTGGACATGCACCTACGATGACAATTTCAGACCCCTCCATGATTTCTAAGTGGGAGAACTTGCAAAATAGGAGGGTGTTCAAATACTTATTTTCCTCACTATATATATATATATATATATATATATATATATATATATATATATATATATATATATATATATATATATATATATATATATATATGGCCTTACATGCACAGGTTTCAAATAAGGGACAGCATTTCATGTACATACTTGTTAGGGCTGACTCCAGAAGACTGAGGAGGGGACAATGCTTCTAGCACATGAGGCAGTCCCTCCTGACAAAACTGCTTAAACATCTGCTTGTCTTCTCCTGCCATTTTGCAGGAGTAGCTTTCAATTCTAGGAAAAGAAACAGCATCACAAACATAGTAGTCTGTTTGTTGTTTGTTCTTTTTAATGGCATGCCAGCATGAGCAGCTATTTTCGGAAAAATAGGACATTATTGCAGTAGATGTTTACCAAGTTTCGACTGTGGCAAAATATTGTATTTATAGTTATTCCTTTTAGTACTCCGTAAGTATTACAGTATTTTCTTGACTTGTTTTTTTGCACAAAAAAAGTCAGTAGATATTAACAATAATAACAATATTTAAGAAGCGATTCCATGCTAGAGATGAGGCATGAATCAACATTAGATGCCCAGTCGTCATGCTTGTCACATTCACATATGCCAGTGCTCTACAATACAGGTCTCATTACTCTTGATCAACTGATAAACATAGATCTTGTTCAGTCTACTGACAGAACAAACAAACAAAAAAAAACTTACCGCCCAATTATCTTGCAGTCTCCAGTCTCTATTGTTAGCTGAGAATTGATTGCTTCAAAACTTGAATTTTCTAAAAGCTTCATTGTAGGTTAGCTGTATTCTGACAAGAAAAAAACAACAAAAAAAACAACAAAAAAAAAAAACAGGACTTCAGCCTTACTAATTAACCTACAAAACTTTTCTATATTAGCAAACTGTAGCTATATGTACACCATATACCATATGATTCCAACATGTAATTGTCTGCTAAACTTTATTGCAACGTTTATCTGTCGCCTAAAACATGCGCCAAAGCACTCGAGTCTTTAATATAGATTACTATTACTGCAAAAGTACACGTAAAGGTCTTTGTCGAGAGCTTATTGCACTTCGATGTCGGATGAATATATCTTCCTTCTCACTGTAAAATTTCCAGCACCTGCCATTAAAAGTGAAATAACGAGGAAAATTAGGCATCCCAGCTACTGACTCCGAGCTTAAAAGCAGAGGCGCAAGGCTTTTGCAAGCCTTTTCTTATGCGTCTCGTTTTTTTTTAGACGCAGACTTTCTTAATATTTTCGTCTATAATATAAACTTCACAGCTAGCGACGCTTTCCCAGGTCGGAAAGATGTTTATTTACATCCGGTAGAGCCGGAAGAAGGGCAATATGACTACTAGACTGACACCCACTGGACTGGAGCTTCAGTCTGCACATGGATTTAAAGAACCTTTGGAGAAGTCCAGGGTATCTGTTTGTGTCTATTTACCAAAGCCTGACTAGTTATATAATCTCCCCCTTGGTGTAAATGAGTCTGTGTGTGTAATGAGCTGGTGTCCCACTCTGGGTGAAATTTAGTGCTTTACACATAGCGGTCCTACAACCCTGAGTGTAAGCTGTTAGTACAGTTTAATTAAATGGTGTTAGGGAGGTTTACTATCTAGCTCGAAGAACCAACACCATTCTTGCTTTCATCTGCTAGCTCCTGTTCGATAGGTGGCGGGATGTTGAATGACGGCGCTGCTGCTCAGTGTTCTGGCCTTTTAAGCACTCCGTCGAAGGCGGTCCACTGTGCTGTCACAGAGGTAACTTATGGTAAACTGTAAATCTCCCTCTAGTGGTGAAGCGTGGAAATCCAACTGAATAAGAACGCTTTTCTACAAATGGTGTTTGTTGAGTACCACATGCAGGGGCGTAGATTACACGGGGGATATGTCCCACGTACTTTTTATAAAAAGTAAATTCTTCCCCCTTAATTTTTTAGTGGAGAGTTGTGTTCACGACATGTTAAAGTTTTTTAATGGAGCAATGTATATAAATGCATAGTGATTTAAAATTCAAAGAGACAAGATAGTCTATACATGACGTTCACGTATCCATGGCAATCAGTCACTCACTTGTCACGTCATCATCACACGCCCGCTTCCGCGGTCCCGCGCTGTATCCACATTCGGTTGCGACGAGCTCAAAGCGACAAAAAACGCTTCACCCCTTTTTACAAAAAAGTCAAGCAGTTTTAGTTGGCTTATGGTATCTGAATTGTGTTGCACAATGTTTAGTAACTCTGCCTGTTGCTCTTGTTGAATAATTACCAAGTTTTGAAGAAATTTTAAGGAAAAATAGCTGCTTGGACAAACTTTTTTTTCTGTGTATTTTCCCTAACTCTTTTATAGATGGGAAGGAACGTCGCAGAAACACTTTTGGCAGTTTTAAGTAGCTTTATATATTGAGATATATGTTCGCTTTAACACTGTAAAAAGCTACTACTTTTAAACAAACCAGCCAGGAAGCTTACAAGAAGTGACACTAAATGTTTATTTTATCTCATTGTATAATTGATATCGGGTCTTGACATGTTTGTCAGTTGAGTTCAATACATATTTTCTTTCAATAATTTGTTTTGAATTACTTGTTTTATTCCTGAAACATGGACTGTAGAATAGAACAAAATGACGATTATTTGAATGTGCAAGTATCCATTACTGTGTGCCATGTACTGTGCATACACAAAATACAATTTAAAATATGTAAACAATATACTCTTAGTATTATTATAAGGACATCTTTGTACTTTATACTCAAAAAGGTACACATTACTACCGTAGAGTACTAATGTGTACCTTAAAGTACAACTATACATTTTTGGGGTAAATAAGGTACAAAGATGTCCTTTTAAGGGTACTGTCCCAATGGCAAGCTGTTGTATTTCTTTCTTTCTTTCTGTTTTATAATCATATATAATCATAAAGCATATAAAACAAAAAAAATTATGATTAAAAATAAAACTTGTCAATTACACAACGGTTAACTGAATTAACAGGTTAACATTCACAGTGAGACACACGAATTTCAACCAGTTCACACGCCACACCTTGTGTTTCTCACTATGAGATTAAATAGAGGACTTGCAGCGCTATATTGACTTAATCGACATACAAATGGAAGTTCAATGCCAAGTTCATAGCTGTCTCAAGTTATAAAGAGTTTGATGAAACCTAACAGCCAATCAGACATGAGGATTTTTTCCCCCGGGTATTTTAAGTGATCGCACTGCTAGTACTTTTCTTACTAGGCAACATGGATGAGCAGAGTGGAAGTTGGAGGAGCAAGATAAGATCCATCCAGTAGAGAATCCTTTCATTTTTATTTTTAGCGTATTGATTTTTACTAAAGCCAGTAGCACTACAGAGCCGAGAATTAACAACCACTACATGGACATTACAAGGAAAAGTGTAGGAGAGTAGAGGTTAGGGTTGGTAATTAACATGTTGGTACTATGACTGGTAAAGGGAGAGAGGTAGCTGTTATGATGGAGCGGAGATAGGAAGATATGTTGTGTGTTCAGGAGAACAAGTGGAACGGGAGAAAGGCCAGGAACATTGGAGGTGGGTCTAAACTGTTCTACCATGGTATGGATGGGAAGAGAAATGGTGTAGGGGTGATCCTGAGGGAAGTCTACAAGGTGAAGAGAGATTCCAATATGTTGATGAACTTGAAGCTGGAAGTTGAAGGGGTGATACTAAATGTTATCAGTACATATGCTCCACAAGTGGGTTGTGGGATGGAGGAGAAGGAAAAATTCTGGAGTGAGTTAGATAAAGTGGTGGAGAGTGTAGGAAAGAAAGCTTGATGATTGGGGCAGACTTCAAGCAGACTTCATGTAGGTAAAGGGAACGGATGATGAGGTGATGGGTAGGTATGGCCTTAAGGAGAGGAATGTGAAAGGGCAGAATTAGGTGGTAGATTTTGCTAAAATTATAGAAATAGCAGTGGTAAATACATATTATATAAAGAATCAGGAGCATTCTTATAAAGCCCCACAATTATGGAGCAGCCTTCCAATCAGTGTTCGGGAATAAGACACAGTCTCATTGTTCAAGTCAAGGATAAAAAACATTTATTTAGTCAAGCTTTTTATTAGTAGATTTTTTTAGGTAAAGGAGCAGATCTGGAGGGATCATGGATATAGAGTGTTCGGTAAACTGAGATATTTGTATGCTGTCGTCCCCTCACTCTCACACATTTACTCAGGTTTGTTGATGGTGGTGTGGTGGGTCGTCTTTTATACCAGAGATCCCTCATGTCTGTGTTACCTTCTGTTTCTCCCTTTCAGTAATGCTGCTATAGCGAGTTTTGCCGGAGTCCCCAACTGCACAGTGACATTAACTTTCATACAACAATAAGGATACTTAATAATCCATATCCTTCTGTCCCTGTCACCCCTCTTCTCTCTCTCTCTCTCTCTCTCTCTCTCTCTCTCTCTCTCTCTCTCTCTCTCTCTCTCTCTCTCTCTCTCTCTCTCTCTCTCTCAGTCGAATTAAACATGCTCCTGAGGTTCCAATGACCAATGTTCCTGCCCCTCTTCTTGGATCTGCCCACTTCATCCAGGCCTGCCTCTGGATGGTGTTCTTTTCGATTGGAGGCCACTCTATGCAACTGGGGATGTTTCTCAACAATGCCCTGGGGATGTTTCTCAACAATGCCCTGGGGATCCATGAAATTACGGAATAAGAACCGGAAATCTGAAGATTTGAATTTGGACAGTAGTTAATGTCAGCAGTCTGCTACATGACTCTGGACTACAGTTTGCATCTGATCACCATCACTGCACACCTCAACATTGTTTATCTGTAATAAATTGACATTCGGTGCGACCCAGATGAGGATGGGTTCCCTCTTGTGTCTGGTTCCTCTCAAGGTTTCTTCTCAGGGAGTTTTAAATAAAAAAAGATTTTTAATAAAACATTATAAAAGATAAAGGTGTTTTATAACAAGCACTGTAGCAGTGGAGTGGGAGAACCTAAGAAGGTTGAAAACAAGTCATGTTGTACATGGCTACCCCAAGGTCACATGTAGTCAACGGAGGTGTGATCAGAGAGTTGTCCATAGAGATCACGAGATCTTTATGTGGAGATAAATTACCTGGAATTAACAACATTTCAGTTTTTCTGGGATTCAACGTTAGCTGATAAACTGCCATTCACAATAAGATATCTGCCAGACAAGTTGAGATTTCAGCAGAAACATGAGAGTCCATGAATAGGAAGAAGATAATTATTTGTTCCTCTGTACAATGGTTATGACTACTGACCACCAGCAGTATGTGGACCACTGACAATTATATCCATATGTGGACCTTCCCCAAATTGTTGCCACAGAGCTGGAGGCAGCATTATAGTTTGTAAAGAACAACAGCAACCTCTAAAATCACATCAGTGTGTGTTCTTGCTGAGGATGCTAAAAGGATTTGGCATAAATATTATTTAAGACCCTGCTGATTGTTCTGATTGCACTAAAGATAGTGTTCTGCCTGGCTGTACAAGACTGTAATTTGGTAAATTGGCTTGGGATCTCAGACTCAGAAAAAGAAAACTGTCCCAAAGATTTTTAGTCAGTCATTCTGATCTCCTCCCCCTCTATCCATGCAAGAGATTCTCAGGACTCTCGACATTAACTGAATTGTCTTTTTTTCTAATTTACACATTCGCTTTCACTATACTCAAAGTACAAAAGCAGACATATAAAAGATGAGTATGGTTGTGCTTTTTTGCGACAAAGGTACACTAGGTAGTACCTAATAGTGACAATGATGTAGTATTTGCTATAAACAGCTTTATGTAAGTCACTATTTTTCTAATTATTTCCGTTATGTACTTTTTTCTAAATGTTCACCTGGGTGTATAATGTTTTGACACTGTTTTTTTATGATTGCTAATATGTATTTCTCAAAGCTAAAATAATATTTTTAAAATCATTAACACAAATATAACTACCAAGGCACATTTTGTTCCCAAAAGATGCCTTAGCTATCAAAATAACTCACTCACTCATATGTCACTCATATCTATATATTAAATCAAAATATGTATCAAGATTTTCTGTCAGTTGCCCACCTTCTTCAGCTAAATTTAAAAAGTATATTTTAAAGAATTTTTGTTGTGATTTGCACATAAAGTGAGTATGAATATGCTCAATGAGATTAACAAATGCTTCATAAAATAATTGTATGTATTGCTTGTATATTAATTCCAATCATTTGTAAGTAGGACACTGGTACATGCTCAATCACAATTAGCGTAATGTCACCCATGAAATACAACTAACATTGATATACAGGTAGACGTTTATGAAGTACACAAACAATGTACTTGAGTTAAAGTAGAGACAGTAGGTAAAATATTACTTAAAACAATTATAAAATTACTACAAAAGATTTAGCCTTAAAATGTACTTAGGTATACAAAGTATTATGGTTTATTATGACATTAATTTCGTATTATACTTTTTGTCACAAGACTCTTGCTTAATTAACTCAGTTTATATAAAAAGACTCAAATGTTACTCTTAGCACACTAATCTATTAATAGAATGATATTAATGAGTCAAACACTAGACTGGAGACTGGCTAGGCCACGCCAGAACCTTGATATGCTTCTTACAGAGCCACTCCTTGGTTATCCTGGCTGTGTGCTTCGGGTCATTGTCATGTTGGAAGACCCAGCCTCGACCCATCTTCAATGCTCTAACTGAGGGCAGGAGGTTGTTCCCCAAAATCTCGCAATACATAGCCCCGGTCATCCTCTTCTTAATACAGTGCAGTCGCCCTGTCCCATGTGCAGAAAATACATGGTAGCAAAAATGCTACCACCCCATGCTTCACAGTAGGGATGGTGTTCTTGGGATGGTACTCATCATTCTTCTTCCTCCAAACACGTTTAGTGGAATTATGACCCAAAAGTTCTATTTTGGTCTCATCTGACCACATGACTTTCTCCCATGACTCCTCTGGATCATCCAAATGGTCATTGGCAAACTTAAGACGTGCCTGGACATGTGCTGGTTTAAGCAGGGGAACCTTCTGTGCCATGCATGATTTCAAACCATGACGTCTTAGTGTATTACCAACAGTAACCTTGGAAACGGTGGTCCCAACTCTTTTCAGGTCATTGACCAGCTCCTCCCATACTGATTGTATGGGGTGGACAGGTGTCTTTATGCAGCTAACGACCTCAAACAGGTGCATCTAATTTAGGATAATAAATGTAGTGGAGGTGGACATTTTATAGGCAGACTAACAGGTCTTTGAGGGTCAGAATTCTAGCTGATAGACAGGTGTTCAAATACTTATTTTTAGCTGTATCATACAAATAAATAGTTTAAAAATCATATATTGTGATTTCTGGATTTTTTTATTTTATTTTTTTATTTTATTTTTTTTATGTCTCTCACAGTGGACATGCACCTACGATGACAATTTCAGACCCCTCCATGATTTCTAAGTGGGAGAACTTGCAAAATAGCAGAGTGTTCAAATACTTATTTTCCTCACTGTATCAGCACAACTGGGTGGTAAATGCTTAAATATTTCTCCCTGATTAAACAAAAAATCCAGTGTATGGCTAATCTGTCTTACATTATGTGCCTGTGCATTTTTGATGCTTTACTGCAACTGGTGTGGGAGAAATTGCTGGCATTACCTCTGTCATTTGAAAACCTTTTTGTACAATGGGTCAGGGTCTATAGCCCTAATGCTTAGCAAGACAAGAATGTGTAGTAGTTGTTTGAATCTGTGCTTCAGCTACAGGCTTAGAGAACCACTATCTTTAATGAACAGCCAAGCATGCTAAAAAAAAAACAGGAATAGGACATGATGCCCACTTCTATCTTCTATCTAACTGGTAAACAATGTGTCTATATAGGTTTATTGTTTTATTATGCAACATTATTTATCTGCATCTTTCCTGCCACTTGCATATCTACTTTATTTTACTACCAACTGGGCTGTGACTACAAAAGATCTGTGGATCCTGATGACCATGTTTCATGGTTAATCTCAAGTCCTATCTCTTGGAGCTCTATGATGGAGACACAATTCAAAATGTTTGACTTGTTCTCAGGGCCGACTATTTGAATCATGTATAAACCACACAATTTCCTGGACCATGTGCAATGCTGTCAGAAGCAAGCCACCAGTGCCAGGAGGAAAGTAATTAAATATCAGTGTATGTCAGATCATAACCCTTTAGCAGTTCACATTTGGCAGATTGGAATTGAATGGGGCTGCTTTAACTATATGTGTTGTATATGTAATGGCAAGCCATCTGTATGCCTGAGGAATTTCAGGGTGTTTGTTGTCAGCTGGCACTGGGCCTGTACATTTGTGGCTGATGGGTAGATTATACATCAGATAAAATAAGCATATAGCTGGTCCATATCCTCAGTTTGCAGAGGAAGTTAGCTTAAACCACTTTGGCCTTTCCTAGCTGACTTCGCCATCAGCAAGTTATTTCAGTCCACAGAACTGCAGCACACTCAGTGTTTTTGTCTTCATAGCGCCACTCTGACTTAAGACTGTTCACAATAGAAATCCTAGGTCAAGTTTTGAAAAACTAAAACGAACCCATCTGGCACCAACCATAATGTAACGGTCAAAAAATACTGACATCTGCATGATTTCATCTGATCATCTAATTAGATAATTGCATAAATGAGCAGGTGTAAAGGTGTTCTCTGATAAAGTGGCCAGTAAGTGTTTATATGTTTCATTATGGTAATGTATAAAACCTAAATCTATTATGCATTGTACAGAAACAGTGATAAAACTGACTCCAAATTATATTAGTCAACATATCCCATATATTTATTTTGCAATTAATTCACTGTAAAATACTGATAATCTCACAATGACAGTAAAGTTATTTTAAAGATCCTGTAGTAATCACTGAATCCTGATCGGAACTGTGGTGGACACCGTGGCTATCCGTGAAACTCTGACTGAGAGGCAGAAATACAGAGTGGTTGAGATTCCAGTGTACGATACAAACAAACAAACATTCCCTATTAGGACAAAAAGTTGCTAATCCACCTGAAACCCACTGACAGAGAGAAAGTGTAATTTTAAGCAGATTGAATTCAGGAGCTGTGACATGGCAACAGTCCTGAAAGGCAACAATTACACTGAAATGACCAAAAAAATTAAAGTTGCATCAATGAACAGCCTTATAATGTCACAGAAAAAGTAATTATAGAAAATATTTTAATAAATCCTCACAAAGCTGCAATTAATCTGAAAATGTATATGCCAAAACTGATCATCCAATTTGCAAACCTAGGTTATAAGTGTCATCTTGAGGTCAAGTATTAACTAATAATAGTACAGAGACAAGGTATTCTGTTTGAAAAAGGTACTTAAATCCACGAATGAGTAGAAAAAATATTTTGAAAGCTAAAACAGTCCCTGAGAACCTTTACAAACATTAAGAATATTAAGGACTGAAAAGGGGAACACAATTTATAATTATTTTGAAAGGGAATGATTCAAACTGAAGCCGAATGTATATCAAAATATATGCAACAAGATATAGTGGGTTTGAAATGTCCAAAACAAATCTATAGCATCCGTTTCTAGATTCAAGACACTGGTTTAAACTCACAAGTGTGTCGTTAAAATAATATAATACACCATCAATATACATTAAGGAAATCCAATTTCAAAGAGGAAATTAATTCACATAAATGAGAGCACTGATTAAGATATCGCTTGCATTCCATCAGCTTTCACTTGTCCAAGGCATACACAGTATACAAATAAACACTTTCTGCATTAATGTTACATTATTTGCTGCAAGTTCCATGTACTAAAAAAAAAGAATTCACATACCATACACAAGATATAAATGTACAGTGTGATCAAATATATATATTTTTTGTATACAACTACATAAATAATTTCTTTGAGATCTTTATAACAGACTTTAATATTGAAGTAAATTTTATGCAGAACATATGCAGAAATTTAAAAGGTTTAAATAGTCAAAATAGAACAAAAAACGAAAGGGTAAACAACATAAAAAAAAAAAATCTAAAACATACTTTGAACAATGTTTAAAATATATATTTTTTGTTGTTAAAGGCAAAGAAAAGCCTCAGCTCAATAAGTCGATTTTTTTTTTTACATGATCATTTACTGACAGTTCAGTGAATGAGAAGCAGTCTTCCACAAGGTCACGATTAGCTGTCAATCATCTCAGAAAGCTCCAACAATAGGTCATCCTCGCCTTTGCCTGGGTCCAGTTCAATCTCATCCTCCAGCCTGTCGTCAGTAAATTCATCCAGCAGGTCCTCAAAATCATCCACTGTTGAGTTTTCTGCAGGAGCACTGCCACGTGCAGAAGCTAAACTCGCTCGACGTGGCCGAGTTTGGGTTGGAGTCTTAATGACAGGGCTACAAAATAAATAATTAATCCAGGTTAATTTACAAAATATATTTTTCTGCAATTATAAAAAGTAAAAAAATTATAAAAAAAGACACACTATTATATATATATATATATACACACATACACATACATACACACACACACACACACTATATACAGTGAGGAAAATAAGTATTTGAACACCCTACTATTTTGCAATATGTCTCAATGATCCTAAGGAAGGTGAGAAATCAGCCCAGAACTACACGGGAGGAGCTGGTCTATGACCTGAAAAGAGCTGGGACCACCGTTTCCAAGGTTACTGTTGGTAATACACTAAGTCGTCATGGTTTGAAATCATGCATGGCACGGTAGGTTCCCCTGCTTAAACCAGCACATGTCCAGGCACGTCTTAAGTTTGCCAATGACCATTTGGATGATCCAGAGGAGTCATGGGAGAAAGTCATGTGGTCAGATGAGACCAAAATAGAACTTTTGGGACATAATTCCACTGAACGTGTTTGGAGGAAGAAGAATGATGAGTACCATCCCAAGAACACCATCCCTACTGTGAAGCATGGGGGTGGTAGCATCATGCTTTGGGGGTGTTTTTCTGCACATGGGACAGGGCGACTGCACTGTATTAAGGAGAGAATGACCGGGGCCACGTACTGCGAGATTTTGTGGAACAACCTCCTTCCCTCAGTTAGAGCATTAAAGATGGGTCGAGGCTGGGTCTTCCAACATGACAATGACCCGAAGCACACAGCCAGGATAACCAAGGAGTGGCTCTGTAATAAGCATATCAAGGTTCTGGCGTGGTCTAGCCAGTCTCCAGACCTAAACCCAATAGAGAATCTTTGGAGGGAGCTCAAACTCCATGTTTCTCAACGACAGGCCAGAAACCTGACTGATCTCGAGAAGATCTGTGTGGAGGAGTGGGCCAAAATCCCACCTGCAGTGTGTGTAACCTGGTGAAAAACTACAGGAATCGTTTGACCTCTGTAATTGCAAACAAAGGCTACTGTACCAAATATTACCTTGCTCAGGTGTTCAAATACTTATTTGCAGCTGTAACATACAAATAAATAGTTAAAAAAAAAAATCATACATTGTGATTTCTGGATTTTTTTTTTTTTTAGATTATGTCTCTCACAGTGGACATGCACCTACGATGACAATTTCAGACCCCTCAATGATTTCTAAGTGGGAGAACTTGCAAAATAGCAGGGTGTTCAAATACTTATTTTCCTCACTGTATGTATGTGTGTGTGTAATTATATATATATATATTTTTTTTATTATACACACACACACACACACCAAAAGTTTGGACACACCTGCTCATTTAAAGAGTTTTCTTTATTTTCATGACTATGAAAATTGTAGAGTCACATATAATTGTGGAATTATATACATAACAAAAAAGTGAACTGAAAATGTCATATTGTAGGTTCTTCAAAGTGTAGGCATCAAGAGAATGCCAAGAGTGTGCAAAGCAGTAATCCAAGCAAAAGGTGGCTACTTTGAAGAACCTACAATATGACATATTTTCAGTTCACTTTTTTGTTATGTATATAATTCCACATGTGTTAATTCATAGTTTTGATGCCTTCAGTGTGACTCTACAATTTTCATATAGTCATAAAAATAAAGAAAACTCTTTAAATGAGCAGGTGTGTCCAAACTTTTGGTCTGTACTGTATTTTATTTTATTATATATATATATATATATATATATATATATATATATATATATATATATATATATATATATATATATATATATATATATATATATATATATATATATATATATATATATATATATATATATAGAGCAGTAGCCACTACTAATCTGTAACTATACTCAAGTATCAACAATTAAATTACTGACATCTCAATAACAAAGGAAAATGTTTTACATTTTAATAATTTTTTTTTTTTTTTTTTTTTTTTTTTACATTTTCCTAAACACCAGAAACAAGCATCATAGAAAATATTAGCATCACAAAAGCCATTTATAGAAAGCATCAGAGGGTTGCCATCCTTTTTCACATTCTGGTGTTTGATGTGAGCATTAAGTAAAACTCAAACTGTATCTCCATGAATGTATGCGTTGTGCTGCTGCCACATGATTAGTAAACTGCATGATATGGTGAACAGGTATTTTTCATAAATTGTATTGCTCAGAACACCAAAAAGCTTTATATGCTAAAGTATTTGTCATTTTCTCTATTGTTTTACCAAGAGATAAATTCTGACATAATGCTTCATCTTCAAGGGGACATTTTACCTAATTATAAAACCTATGAATGATTAGAAATGAGCTTGATGTAAGAGCTTGTTTTCTCTTTGTTTTCCGATTTTTTTGTCTATGTTAAAAACTACTGGCTAGAAATTAACCTTGTTTTTTCGTGCACGTGTTCCTACGAAAGTGGTCAATGGGTGTATTTTATTACTGTTTACTAACAAAAATAAATATATTACAATTAACTAAAATAAAATGCCAGATTAATGGCTTCATTTCCTATAGAACCTTGAATAAAAACATTTAGAGGCCTAAAAATCTCATACAGAAAAAGAAAGGGAAAAAAAGAAACAACAAATACCTTTTTGGAACTGAAGGGGGATCAGGTGGGCCTTGCTCAGCAAGAGATGATGTCTGATGTACCCTGTCTTCCACTTCTAGTGGTGTGCAGGATGGTGCAGACAACTATGGGACACAAAAACAAATATTAAAGAACACTTTAGTCAATTTAACTCTGAATTAAATGTAAACATTACTGTATTACTGTCCAATGCTTCACCCGAGTCTGCTTGAACTTCTTGTCAGCAGCAGGATCAGGGACAGCATTGAGAGGTTTCACTGCAGCAACAGCAGAACCATGTATGCATGCAGTTTTCCTTTTCTGGCCAGGTTTCAGCGGAGGAGTTGGCCTCATCACTGATGGTTTAACATTCAGTTTGGGTCTCACTAAAAAAAAAAAACAGAAAAGAGTCAGTTTCACATACATGCAAAGGTACATACATATATACAGTGAGGAAAATAAGTATTTGAACACCCTGCTATTTTGCAAGTTCTCCCACTTAGAAATCATGGCGGGGTCTGAAATTGTCATCGTAGGTGCATGTCCACTGTGAGACATAATCAAAAAAAAAATCCAGAAATCACAATATATGATTTTTAAACTATTTATTTGTATGATACAGCTAAAAATAAGTATTTGAACACCTGTCTATCAGCTAGAATTCTGACCCTCAAAGACCTGTTAGTCTGCCTTTAAAATGTCCACCTCCACTACATTTATTATCCTAAATTAGATGCACCTGTTTGAGGTTGTTAGCTGCATAAAGACACCTGTCCACCCCATACAATCAGTAAGAATTCAACTACTAACATGGCCAACACCAAAGAGCTGTCGAAAGACACTAGAGACAAAAATTGTACACCTCCACAAGGCTGGAAAGGGCTACGGGGAAATTGCTAAGCAGCTTGGTGAAAAAAGGTCCACTGTTGGAGCAATCATTAGAAAATGGAAGAAGCTAAACATGACTGTCAATCTCCCTCGGACTGGGGCTCCATGCAAGATCTCACCTCGTGGGGTTTCAATGATTGTTCAATCATTGTTCAATTTTGGAGAACAACCTCCTTCCCTCAGTTAGAGCATTAAAGATGGGTCGAGGCTGGGTCTTCCAACATGACAAATGACCTGAAGCACACACCCAGGATAACCAAGGAGTGGCTCTGTAAGAAACATATCAAGGTTTTGGTGTGGCCTAGCCAGTCTCCAGACCTAAACCCAATAGGGAATCTTTGGAGGGAGCTCAAACTCCGTGTTTCTCAGCGACAGGCCAGAAACCTGACTGATCTGGAGAAGATCTGTGTGGAGGAGTGGGCCAAAATCCCTCCTGCAGTGTGTGCAAACCTGGTGAAAAACTACAGGAAACGTTTGACCTCTGTAATTGCAAACAAAGGCTACTGTACCAAATATTAACATTGACTTTCTCAGGTGTTCAAATACTTATTTGCAGCTGTATCATACAAATAGTTTAAAAAAAATCATACATTGTGATTTCTGGATTTTTCTTTTTAGATTATGACTCTCACAGTGGACATGCACCTACGATGACAATTTCAGACCCCTTCATGATTTCTAAGTGGGAGAACTTGCAAAATACCAGGGTGTTCAAATACTTATTTTCCTCACTGTATGTGTATATATATATATATATATATATATATATATATATATATATATATATATATATATATATATATATATATATATATCCCAGTTAAAACTATTTAATTGTACCTTTTAAGTCAGCTGATTTGCTGTGGGGCACCTTGGTAATTCCTTGAGTGTTCTCCCAGTGTGGCTCCTGTGATTGTGAAGAATCTGCCATCTCTGACACTTGCACAGGAGGTGCCATTGAAGCAGATGATTTCGTAGGGCTCATATGCAGAGCGTTCTCCATGTTCTGCAACTCTGGAGACTTCCTCTGAAGTGCTACAGAAGGAGCAGGAAAGGTCTGCTGACTGATTGCTTCCTGTAGGGATGAATTTGCCTGGATGCTTATTCCTTGTCTGATGACTGCAGGAGTCTTCTTTTCACAAAGTTCTGGGATTGGTTTCTGGGCAGCTTGAGCTGGCTCGGCAGAAGATGCAGCCTGCTCCTGCTGCTTCCGAAGTTTTTTCTCTCGCATAATCTCTTCAAAGCTCTTTACCGATACATCCTGAATGGAGGTTTCGCTCTTTCCATTTGTTACAGAGGACTGCATTTAAACGAGGATACATTTTAGAATTGGATTTAATGCAAAATAATGATGTTTAAAAATGATAACTAGACAACTAGGCCTTGCCTCTTTGGTGCAGTCCACCACCGTTTCCTTCTCCGAATCCTGTAATTGTTGAGATCTAGCAGCTGTTTAAAATAAAATGTTATAAATATCAAATAAATGATCAATTTTCAATTTCCATAAGCCATTCAACAAATTACAAAACAAGGGGGAAAAGAGAGTGTTAAAAAAAATAAAAACATTTTATAAACAAATACTTACACCCAGTCTTGCCAATGCAAAGAATTCGTCTTTTTGGGACTGAATCACTTGAGCTTGGTGCATCATTTGTGGTGTCCTGAGTCTTTGCTTGCATTCTGGCAGCTTTTTCTTTACGAATCTCTTCAAGTGTCTTTACTCTTATCTCTGCTGCTTGGGCAGTCTGTTTGTTCACTCCAGTAATTGAAGAACCCTCAGTTTTCTCAGTACTAGCAGTGCCTTGCTGAGGTACCACCTTGGTCTCCTGGAGTTTCTTCTTTTCATGCAGGATTTCTGAGAAAGTCTTTACATTGTGCCCACTGACAGGCTTATTTACCTTTTTGGTGGAAGGTAATGTATTTGTGAGGGCCTCTGCGACAACGTCCACACCTTTGTTCTGCATCTGAGATTTAGAAGCTTTCTCTAGACGAATCTCCTCAAGAGTTTTGATCCGAATCTCACCAGAACCCTTTGGCTCACTGTTTGGTGTCTTAGGTGCACTACCATCAGAGGTAATTCCAAGTCGTTCACGAACTGTTCTTACAACTAAAACTGTAGATATAAAGAGGTTTTTAAAATCAGAATACAATTGCACTGGCAATATACAACATGGACTCTAAAAGGAAACATTTACCTTTCTCAGGAGGCATACTGATTTTATCCTCAGTGGAATCAACAAATACACCAAGGCGTTTAGCAAGGGAGCCTTTCAGCTGTAGACCACCTTCAACAACCATTTCTAAACAAAAACATTTATAAACTTGTAAAATTCCTCTAAAAATGTTATGTTCTTTTATTTTACATGTGTGGTGTGCATGGCATTGTGAAATACAGCTCTCAACATACCGTCATCAGATTTTTTTCCAAGCCTGTCAGTAATTTTTCTTTTTCTGGATTTCCCCAAAGCAGGATCTGAAACAGCCAACGGTGGAAATTAATTGTTGAGTAAACTGTGGATTTTAAGGTTATTTTGTGATAAACAGAATGTATATTTTATAATTTCTACACACTATTATGCTGCCTTAACATCCACGTCTACTCGTATTACCTGACCCAGCAATAGACTAGATGAATCACTCAAACGCAACCACAACTGCAATTTTTTTCTTACTCTAAAAAGGAACTTGCACCAATTGACTAACTTTTTAAACATGTTTTACTGTCTTTTTATTTTATTTGTTTCCTCTGTAAGAACCAACAGATGTTAGAAGAAACCATGCTTGCCTCCCTCAGAACACAACTTGAACAGTAAAGCACAGTAAAGTGGTAAAAAAAAAAAAATAATCCACAACAGCTAGAAAACCTACTCGGGCATAATGGCACACTGGAGTATAAATGTATAAAAGCAGCTCATTGTGTTAGTCCTCACAGTTCAACGTCAACGTTTACGAAAGTGGTTGGGGGATTTATCGGGAAACTAGCAGATGATACGGTGCAGAAAACCATAAGAACGTTTTTCAACCAGAAGCCGTGGGTGGATAAAACCATCCGCGATGCTCTGAGATCCAGCCTCAGCCATAGCGCACCTCAGGGTTGTGTCCTGAGACCCCTGTTCTACTCACTGTACACTGTGTGGCCACTTCCAACTCCACCACCATCAACTTTGCTGACTACACTGTTGTGGTGGGCATGATCTCCAACAATGACGAGACAACCAACCTACATGAGGTTTAAATCCTGTAGAGATGGCGCCAGGAGAACAACCTGCTCCTGAACATCAGCAAGACTAAGGAGTTGATAGTGGACTTCAGCACGAAGCCGGAGCGGTCACACCAACCGCTAAACATCAACGGGACCCCAGTGAAGAGAGTGGACAGTCTCCGGTACCCAGGTGTTCAAACCACACAGAACCTGTCTTGGTCCTGCCACACCAACACCCCAGTTTAGAAGGCCCGGCAGTGTCTGTACCATCTGAGACGCTTAAGGGACTTTAAACTTCCCTCTCGAGTGCTAAAGACTTTACACCACTTCCTGGTTCGAGAACAGCACCATGCAGGACAGGTGAGTCCTCCAGAGGGTGGTGCGTTCAGCTGAACGTACCATCCACACTGAGCTCCCTAACCTGCATGACATCTACAGCAC
The DNA here is from genome assembly GCF_946808225.1 of Silurus aristotelis. Classification (NCBI taxonomy): domain Eukaryota; kingdom Metazoa; phylum Chordata; class Actinopteri; order Siluriformes; family Siluridae; genus Silurus; species Silurus aristotelis. The sequence goes on along the minus strand of NC_139601.1, from coordinate 7,841,844 downwards.
ACGGTGCCCGACCAGAGCCAGGAAGATTGTGAAAGACCTCAGCCATCCCAACAATGGACTCTTTTCTTTGTAACTTTCAGGAAAACACTTCCGCTCCCTGAAAGCAGACACAGAAGGAATGAGGAGGAGCTTCTTCCCACAGGCCATTCGGAGTTTGAACCAGGAATCACCCAGGATCTAAAAACTGGCCCACTCTCTCCATTGTCACACTTTTTCTGCATATTTTTTTCTTTTCGCACTACGACACTTTACCTCTCCTTGAACTGCCACCTTAACGTGGTGGAGGAGTTTGAGTACCCGAATGACCCTAGGAGCTATATGCCCCTGGTAGGGTCTCCCAAGGCAAACAGGTCCTAGGCGACGGGTCAGACTAAGAGCGGTTAAAAAAATCCCTTGAGAGACAGAATAAATCAAGGACCGTGACGTCGCCCGGTATGGCGCAGCCGGGGCCTCATCCTGGAGCCAGGCCCGGGGTTGGGGCTCATATGCGAGCGCCTGGTGGCCGGGCCTTCCCCCACGGGGTCCGGCCGGGCTCAGCCCGAAGGAGCGACGTGGGGCCGCCTTCCAGTGGGCTCACCACCTGCAGGAGGGACCGTAAGGGGCCGGTGCAAAGAGGATTGGGCGGCAGTCGAAGGCGGGGGCCTCGACAACCCGATCCCTGGACACGGAAGCTAGCTTTAGGGACGTGGAATGTCACCTTGCTGGCGGGGAAGGAGCCTGAGATTGTGCGTGAGGTTGAAAGGTTCCGACTAGATAGTCGGGATCACCTCTACGCACGGCTTGGGGTCTGGAACCACATTCCTCGAGAGAGGATGGACTCTTCACCACTCTGGAGTTGCCCATGGCGAAAGGCGGCGGGCTGGTGTGGGTTTGCTTATAGCCCCCCAGCTCAGCCGCCATGTGTTGGAGTTTACCCCGGTGAATGAGAGGGTCGTTTCCCTGCGCCTACGGGTCAGGGATAGGTCTCTCACTGTCGTGTGTGCCTACGGGCCAAACGGCAGTGTAGAGTACCCGGCCTTCTCGGTGTCTCTGGGAGGGGTGCTGGAAAGTGCTCTGACCGGGGACTCCGTCGTTCTACTGGGAGACTTCAATGCCCACGTGGGCAGCGACAGTGACACCTGGAGGGGCGTGATTGGGAGGAACGGCCCCCCTGATCTGAACCTGAGTGATGTTCAGTTATTGGACTTTTGTGCTAGTTACAATTTGTCCATAACAAACACCATGTTCAAGCATAAGGGTGTCCATCAGTACACGTGGCACCAGGACACCCTAGGCCGTAGGTCGATGATCGACTTTGTGGTCGTTTCATCTGACCTGCGGCCGTATGTCTTGGACACTCGGGTAAAGAGAGGGGCGGAGCTGTCAACTGATATTGAGTCCGAGTGGACCATGTTCTTCACCTCCATTGTCAAAGCGGCCGCTCGGAGCTGTGGCTGTAAGGTCTCCGGTGCCTGTCGAGGCGGCAATCCCCGAACCCGGTGGTGGACGCCGGAAGTAAGGGATGCCGTCAAGCTGAAGGAGTCCTATCGGGCCTGGTTGGCTTGTGGGACTCCTGAGGCAGCCGACGGGTACCGGCAGGCCAAGCGAACTGCAGCCCGGGTGGTTGTGGAGGCAAAAACTCGGGCCTGGGAGGAGTTCGGTGAGGCCATGGAGAAGGACTATCGGCTGGCCTTGAAGAGATTCTGGCAAACCGTCCGGCGCCTCAGGAGAAGGGAGCAGTGCCCTACCAACGCTGTTTACAGTAGAGGTGGGGAGCTGTTGACCTCACCTGGGGAGGTCGTTGGACGGTGGAAGGAATACTTCGAGAAACTCCTCAATCCCGCCGTCACGTCTTCCATTGAGGAAGCAGAGGCTGAGGGCTCAGAGGTGGACTCGTCCATCACCCAAGCTGAAGTCACCGAGGTAGTCAAGAAACTCCTCGGTGGCAAGGCACCGGGGGTGGATGAGATCCGCCCTGAGTACCTCAAGTCTCTGGATGTTGTGGGGCTGTCTTGGCTGACATGCCTCTGCAGCATTGCGTGGCGGTCGGGGACAGTGCCTCTGGGATGGCAGACCGGGGTGGTGGTCACTCTTTTTAAGAAGGGGGACCGGAGGGTGTGTTCCAACTATAGGGGGATCACACTTCTCAGACTCCCAGGGAAAGTCTAAGTACTGGAGAGGAGAATACGGCCGATAGTAGAACCTCGGATTCAGGAGGAACAGTGTGGTTTTCGTCCAGGCCGTAGAACACTGGACCAGCGCTATACCCTCTACAGGGTGCTGGAGGGTTCATGGGAGTTTGCCCAACCAGTCCACATGTGTTTTGTGGATTTGGAGAAGGCATTCGACTGTGTCCCTCGCGGCGACCTTTGGAGGGTGCTCCGGGAGTATGGGGTCCGGGGTCCTTTACTAAGGGCTGTCCGGTCCCTGTACGACCGAAGCAGGAGCTTGGTTCGCATTGCCGGCAGTAAGTCAGACTTGTTCCCGGTGCATATTGGACTCCAGCAGGGCTGCCCTTTGTCACCGGTTCTGTTCATAATTTTTATGGACAGAATTTCTAGGCGCAGCCAGGGGCCGGAGGGTGTCCGGTTTGGTGACAACGCAATTTCGTCTCTGCTCTTTGCAGATGATGTTGTCGTGTTGGCTTCATCAAACCAAGACCTTCAGCAGTCACTGGGACGGTTTGCAGCCGAGTGTGAAGCGGCTGGGATGAGAATCAGCACCTCCAAATCCGAGGCCATGGTCCTCAGTCGGAAAAGGGTGGCTTGCCCACTTCAGGTTGGTGGAGAGTTCTTGCCTCAAGTGGAGGAGTTTAAGTATCTTGGGGTTTTGTTCATGAGTGAGGGAAGGACGGAACGGGAGTTTGACAGACGGAACGGTGCAGCTTCTGCAGTAATGCGGTCGATGTACCGGTCTGTCGTGGTGAAGAAAGAGCTGAGCCGCAAGGCGAAACTCTCGATTTACCGGTCAATCTACGTTCCTACTCTCACCTATGGTCATAAGCTCTGGGTCATGACCGAAAGGACAAGATCCCGGATACAGGCGGCCGAAATGAGCTTTCTCCGCAGGGTGGCTGGGCGATCCCTTAGAGATAGGGTGAGAAGCTCGGTCACTCGAAAGGAGCTCAGAGTAGAGCCGCTGCTCCTCCACATCGAGAGGGGTCAGCTGAGGTGGCTCGGGCATCTGTTCCGGATGCCTCCTGAACGCCTTCCCGGGAGAGACTATGTCTCCCGGCTGGCCTGGGAACGCCTCGGTGTCCCCCCGGAAGAGCTGGAAGAAGTGTCTAGGGAGAGGGAAGTCTGGGCATCTCTGCTTAGACTACTGCCCCCACGACCCGGCCCCGGATAAGCGGGAGAAGATGAGATGAGACTACGACACTTTAATCACTTTAATCTCTGGACATGCACAGCACAGTGCACTTTATACCACACCATACCGCACACGGTCACTTTAAGAACAATCACATCAACCACCTTAAATTTTTACTGTTTACTGTCATAAGCATCCTTATATATACACTCATATCTTTATACATTTTATATAGTTTATACTTTATTTATCTGCCTTCTTTTTTTCTTGGTTTATCTTTCTCCCCATCCTATTCCCCACATGCCGGACCGTCGTAAAAAGCATTTCACTGCATGTCGTACTCTGTATGCATGTGACAAATAAAATTTGATGTGGACTTATATTTTCTCTAGTCTCACTGTAGATTCTCAGTATCAAATGTACAAAACCACAAGATATTTCCCAGAAAAGCTACAGGTGCAACACATGGTAGTTCCATAAAGTTACCCCCAGTATACAGACAAAAAAATCAGCTTTTTTCTTTAACTAGTCTTTGTGTCTCAAACAAAATCCCGTTCGAATATTAAGAAATCACAATGGTAAAATGTCCTATTAAATACATGTAGACGTGCAAAGGTTCCCATAGCATACCAATTGTATTGACCACTCCCATCTGTGAAACAGATTGAATTATTTCCTTCTCTGTGCCAGATCCATTGCTACCCCGCTTTGAGTCAAAACAATCCAACCTTTGCACAAAAGGATGACCTGAAGATAAAAAGAGAAATACATAAAAACACATTGTATTTGCACCATTATATGCAACAGAGAATACAAATGTATATATATTTGACATAGAATTGTACCTGCTCTATTTAGACTGGCCTTTAGAGCTTTCCCCAGCCTAATCTCCTCAAGTGTTTTGATACCAAAATTCAGTGAGTCATCTGTACAACAATTACAGAAAAATTTAAATACATTTTAAAATTAAAATAAAAGAACTTCGTCTGAACAACAATAACGAGAAGGAAGATATGCCTAAGATATATTACCTCTTCCAAAGCTGAGCAGTTTCTTTGGAGAGACACCAGAAGCTTCCTCTCCCTCTTCGGAAAACTGATCTACTAATGGGAACACCGAACATTTAAGATTCTAAAACAAAATCTGCCCAGCACTGAGGTGAATAAGAATCACCATCTTACCATCTTCATCATCCTCATCATCCACGGGATTAATGACTACTGGTGGGTGTGTGGGACTGGGGACACTCTCTTGAGTCTCCACCTTAATGACCCCTCTGAGCTGTGGGTTAGTTGTGCTAGAAATGTTAGCAGGAGGAGATGAAGCATGGTCGACCTGTGGCATTTCTTCGTCTCTTTCCTTTCGGATTACAGGCCCTGTGCGGTAAATGATCATGAAGGAATTAACTTTTTTGCACTTTAATAAAAAAAAAAAAAAAAAAAAAAACACTTAATTGATGTCTAGTATTATTTGTTATTTATTTATTACTATTTTTTTTTACCTTTGTCTGGGGCAACAAAAAGGCCATCAATGAAACGTGGCTTCTCATGGTGAAAAGCACAATGAGACTTTTGGCATCCACCAGGCTGATTTTCCCAGTAACAAGGTATTTCTTTGCGATTTTTCTGAGAGATACAGTATAGTATATAGTTAGCTAGTAATCACAAGACTGTCTTTTAGACAAAAAGTACATAAAAAAAATTATATTTCCTTTAGGTTACAGATTTATAGAAATTACATCCTTATTTAAGGTAAAATGAAGCTGCAGATACATTGGACTATACATATTATTGGGCTGTGCTGAATACTAGGGCTGCAACAACTAATTGAGAAAATCATTAATGAAAATTGTCGTCACCGAATGCCATTAACAAAAATTGGCAAAATAGCGTTGCATCACATTTTATATTGATTTGTTTAAAGTATGGTTGTCATCTGCAAAATACAATACAAATGTTGATTTACACCAATTACTTCCCCTTTTATACTTAAATGTGTTTTTTTTTTTTTTTAAAAAGAAAGAAACAACCGATCATGATTGATTTTGTTCAAAGGAGAAATGTCCCATGCACGCCTCAACAAGCAGCAACTAATCTTTAAAATGTCAAAATTAAAGATAGTTCGACTTACTATGTGGCCTTTGCATTTTTCAATATACACATACATATACCATGAAATAGGGTTTTATACAGTTATAAGAAAAACATCCCTCTGATTTATCCATTATTAAAATCATTAGTTGCAGCCCTACTGAAATACAGTATTCCCCTGCTAATAATCCATCGCGGAATTGCATTTGCCACAACTAATTTGTTTAGCTGATTTTCCCCGTCTCTTGCAGACAGCACGATGAACCAAAAAACTTATAGGGAATTTTTTTCCATGGAGTTTTACGCTGAAATAATGAAATTATAGGTAATTAAAAATGAAGTATAATGTTAATACAGTACTGTATACATAAAATTGCATTTTGGGGTAGGGTCCGTTCATCGCGTTTTTTCGAATATCATGGGCGGTTTAGGAACGTAACCAGCATGATAAACTAGGGATTACTGTACCCTAATGATATACAATGGTATCTCGTACCTGTAGAATAATCTCATAGCTGCTGGTGTTAGAAAATTTATTTTAGTCTGCATGTTTACCTAGAGAGGTTCAAGCAATGTCCACCTCACCTTTATTTCCATGTGACGGTATTTACAATTGTTGCGAAAGCACCGGTTCTCCTGCCAGAGACCGCAGACGGTCTCATTACCCATGGCAGCCTCGCAGTGTCGAAAAGGGCAAGCATCGCCCTTCAAAGAAAGCAAGAACAAAATAGAAAAATCAGGACAAATTGTTTAAAAATGTAAAAGAAAGTCCATGTACCACACAGATCAGAGGCTTATGCAAAGAAGCAATTGTTTATGATGATCTTTCTTTGTTTTTCAAACAATCTATATTACCTTGCTGCAAGTTGAATAATAGTAGAAATAGCAATCATCTCCCTTATTGCTCATGCTGGCTGCGGTCCAGGAATATTCTTGCTGGTCAGGAACTCTTCAAGTGCCGCTACAAAGCTCACTAGTCAAAGTGCAAAAATAATTTTACGTTCAATTTTAAATGTATAGCAAGTTTAATGATACTCAGTGTCCCAAAGCAAAAGTTGTTTAAGGGGAGATTAAAAGGGAGGTGTTAACTTGGTGGTTAAGGCACCGGACTTCGGAGCCGAAGGTCATGAGTTTAATGCCCACCACTGCTGGGCCTTGACCCTTAATGCTCAACTGCTCAGTTGTAAGTCACTCTGGATAAGAGCATCTTCCAAACGTCATATGTAAATTGCAAATATTACCGCCTAGGAAATAATTCTGGTCAACTTACCTGCTGTGGGTAAGACGTCTACCAGGTGTACGTCTTTTGGGTCGTCTCCAAGTTGTAATTGTCCTGAAGGAACACTTGACCGATGAGTTAAGAGTGAATGGGATGAGAGAGGCTTTCGTCACTGAGAAACTTGCTCATCTTAGATTGCTTTGTTACAAATAAATGGTGATGCAAAGTCCATTTCTATTCTTTTGAAAAAGAAAGGGAAGAAAGGGGAAGGGGGAAAAAAAAAAAAAAAAAAAAAAAAAGCTGTGTGAGGGGACAAAAATCTTCCGGCTAAATGTTGGAGGTGACAGCCAGGGAAGCAGGAATGAAAATCTTGTGCATGTGTGTGTAGGGGGAACAAAAAGATGAGGATCTTCTATTTCTTCACGCCCATTGTGGCAATTTCAAGATTGGTAAGGAGATTTAAAAAATTGGTTAAAAAAAAGAATTGCGTGTGGGGATTTAAAAAACAACAAAAAAGCCAATCTTCATAGAAGATTTCTCCATTTGTGGCCTTTATCCAAATCCAGTTATCGCCAGGGCTGTAGAAGAAATTCCTGTATAACCTTTAAAAAGAAACAAAAAACACTCCCACGTACTTCATAAAGTGGGTATATGGGTGAGAAGTTACTCAGTTATTTGACGATACATTCAAGCGCCATGATAACAAAGCAATTGCACATTTAGAGTGAACTTTTCAGAACCTGGAAAAAACATTGCACACCAACATGTATCATCAGCATGAGAGTCAGTCTAGAGTTCAATTAATGTGATATTGAACAGGGATCATGTTTTAAAATTCGTTTTTTTCATATGAGCCGTTTCCCAACTTGAGTTTCTCTCTTGTTCTATTGCAAAATGATTTGCTTTTAAAACCATAATCCCTCTGTCATCTGGTTGAAATATTATCATACCATGAAATGCGGATGAAACCAGACGACGTGGTCGATTTCTCATGATTGAAGTATCGTGAATTTCTCTCGGAGATGAACAAAGTGATTATGGATTTAATAGCTAGTTAACTAAGGATACACTGGGTTTAATTTATTATAGAAATTAGTAATTCAACATGGAAAAAGCTATAGCATTACACTTGCGATATATAGTATGAAAAGCAACACACAATGCTAAACTGCTAAAAAGCTAAAGAGCAAACAAAGCACAACATGGCCGAGTTTGCTTCGCTGAAAACCAACTACTAAATATCAGTTTGTATTTACTAACAATTTAAAATCCATATAACTAACAGAATGGTAATATGTGACTTGATTTGTAGTAATGTTATCACGATTTGGGTGAGATTCACATAACGTGAGCTAACGATCCTTCACTCGATATAAGACACTATACACCAACACTACCGCCAACTGTATTGTCTATGTCCATAAATACACAACTTAACAGAAATAAAAATTTAGAAATTACCACCTTCTATGGATCTGACTTGTTACAACCTGTTATCGTTACCGCATCTTTTGGTCCGCGACTGTCCGGCCTGGGTTATACACACAAAATGGCACCGCACAAGGGAGAGAGGAAATAGCAGCCACAACAAGACCCGCCCACTTGTGCTGCGTTCGATGCGAATTTACAGCTCGGAATTTCTTTCCCTCTGACCTTCAAAACGACAGAACACGCGCGTCTCAACATGGAATTTCAACACGGGTGGGGAAGAAGCCCCGCCTTTTGTAGCAAGTGACGTAACAGAAAAGCACTCCGTTTGCGTCGTAAAGACTTTGTACATGTCACGTGAACATTACATATGTATAGAGTAAAATTCTTTCTTCTTTTATGTTTTCATTCTTATGTTTATATATGAAATAGTTTATATAGACCCTTGCGAGGCCTGTCCGAAGGGAACCCGTCTTGGAAAACCTCTGTATTTCCCTGGTCACTGTACTGTAAATTAGTTTCAATTTTCAGTGTTAGCAATCTTCTATAGCCTAGGCCAGGGATGGGCAAACTTTTTGACTCACGTGCCACAATGGGTTCTTAAATTTGACAGAGGGGCCGGGTCATACACACACACACACACACACACACACACACACACACACACAAACATATATATATATATATATATATATATATATATATATATATATATATATATATATATATATATATATATATATATATATATATATATACAGTACAGTACAGACCAAAAGTTTGGACACACCTTCTCATTCAAAGAGTTTTCTTTATTTTCATGACTATGAAAATTGTAGAGTCACACTGAAGGCATCAAAACTATGAATTAACACATGTGGAATTATATACATAACAAAAAGTGTGAAACAACTGAAAATATGTCATATTGTAGGTTCTTCAAAGTAGCCACCTTTCGCTTAGATTACTGCTTTGCACACTCTTGGCATTCTCTTGATGCCTACTTTGAAGAACCTACAATATGACATATTTTCAGTTCACTTTTTTGTTATGTATATAATTCCACATGTGTTAATTCATAGTTTTGATGCCTTCAGTGTGACTCTACAATTTTCATAGTCATGAAAATAAAGAAAATTCTTTGAATGAGCAGGTGTGTCCAAACTTTTGGTCTGTACTGTATATATAATATATATAAACTTTTGGTCTGTACTGTACATATATATATATATATATATATATATATATATATATATATATATATATATATATATATATATATACATACATACATACATACATACATACATACATATACATACACACACACACATACACACACACACACATATATATATATAAAAAACATTAGAGATTAGAGATTAGAGAAATTTCAGTTTCATCAAGTGCCAAAAGATCATCAAAGATCTTTTTTTTTTTTTGCCAGTGCATCAATAAACACAGCAGAAAAACTCAAGTTCAGTTTCAGTAGGAACAGTGTTGTTGAACTCCCTATTTTGCCAGATTAGATTGACATGGCAGCAGGTCCCCTGGTGGTCTAGTGGTTAAGATGCAGCGCTCTCACTGCTGCGACCCGGGTTCGATCCCCGGTCAGGGAACCATCCCCAGCCACTCTTAGTGCCGGTCCCAAGCCCGGCTAAATTGGGGAGGGTTGCGTTAGGAAGGGCATCCAGCGTAAAAACAAGTGCCAAATCAAACGTGCGGAGAATCCGCTGTGGCGACCCCTAACGGGAGAAGCCGAAAGAAAGTTAGATTGACATGGCAGCACATAGAGGCTGAAATCTGATTGGACAAAGAAAAATCTAACATCCACATACTGGAAGCAGTGCAGCCAAGAGAAACACTACGAAATGAAGAGAATAAAATGTTGGGAATAAATTAATACAATTTCGTGGAACAAATATTAGAATTTGGGCTGTAAATGTAAGTCAGTGCTTCTGATAGTGTTTAGGCCAGCAGAGAAGGCTTTGCTGGCCCTGACCGCCCGCCATAGTCACAGAACACTCTATATTAATGATCCCTCCATATCTGCAGCTTTACCTATGAAAAATCTAGTAATAAAAGGCTTGACTTAATAAATGTTTATATATATATATATATATATATATATATATATATATATATATATACATACATACAGTGAGGAACATAAGTATTTAAACACCCTGCTATTTTGCAAGTTCTCCCATTTAGAAATCATGGAGGGGTCTGAAATTGTCATCATAGGTGCATGTCCACTGGGAGAGACATAATCTAAAAAAAAAAATCCAGAAATCACAATGTATGATTTTTTAACTATTAATTTGCAGGTGAATCCCTGAGGACCTGGGGGCGATCCGTCGCCTTCTGTGGAGCCCTGGGGCGAGACGTCGCCATCTGTGGAGCCTGGGGGCGGGACGTCACCTTCTGTGGCCGGAGGTGTCGGTTCGATGTCCTTCTGCCGGCCAGGCGGTGGTACGGCGACCTCTTCGCAGCCAGGCAGCGGTACTACGACCTCTACGCGGCCAGGCGGCGGTGCGACGACCTCTTCGTGGCCTTTGACTCGAGCTGAGCGCTCCTGGGGACTCCTTGGCTGGAGTGAGCTCTCGTGAAGACTCTGTGGCGGGAAAGCACGCTCCTGGAGACACTGTGGCGGCGAGGCACGCCCACGGGAACCTCGGAACAGAGCGGCACGCTTGTAGAAGCTCTGTGAAGGCATGGTGTGCTCGCCGACGCTCGGAGATGGTGTGGTGCGTCTACGAGAACCCCGGCCTTTGACTCGAGCTGAGCGCTCCTGGGGACTCCTTGGCTGGAGTGAGCTCTCCTGGGGACTCCGTGGCTGGAGTGAGCGCTCCTGGGGACTCCGTGGCTGGAGTGAGCGCTCCTGGGAACTCCGTGGCTGGAGTGAGCTCGTTTGGGGACCCTGAGGCTGGATTGAGCTCGTTTGGGGACCCTGAGGCGCTCTCGTGATGGGTCTGTGGTGGCGCGGCGCTCTCGTGGAGACACTGTTGCGGCGCAACGCTCTCGTGAAGACACTGTGGCGGCGCGGCGCTCTCGTGAAGACACTGTGGCGGCGCGGCGCTCTCGTGAACACTCTGTGTTCCCAGAGCGGAACGCTTGTAGAAGCTCTGTGACGGCATGGTGTGCTCGCCGACGCTCGGAGATGGTGTGGTGCGTCTACGAGAACCCCGGAACACAGCAGCACGCTGGTAGAAACCCTGAGATGAAGCCGCACTCTCATTAAAACATTGGGGCTAAGCTGCATGCTCATGGGAGCTCTGGCACGGAGCCGCGTGCTCTGGAGAACCTTGGAATGGAGCACTTTCCTCCCCAAGGGGACTGTAGTGGAGATCCACCACCTCTATCCCCAACATCCCCAGAAGAGCCCGCTGAATTCGGCGAGTGAGCCAAAATTGCCCCCTTTGCCGCTTTTGGAGCTTCACCAGACAGCGGGGCGATCTTGGCTCTTTCTGAGGGAAACCAGGAAATATTAACGACCACATACTCGTCGATGCTCCGCAGAGGACGCCGCTCAATTCGTCTCTTTCCCCAGAGAAACGAGCCGGTAATCCCCTCGCGCTCGCTGAGGGGCGTGGCGCAATCGCGCTCTCGTGATGCGGCTTCTGTGGTTCCAAACCACGAGGAGCGGCACTGAGCATTCGGTGGAAATTAGAAGCCGGGTTCGGCTGCCGATCCATCGCGGTCGAAATCGCGGAATGGCGAATCCGCGTTCGGTTTAGGTCGGTCCTTCTGTCAGGCTTTTTTATTGCGTCATTACAATTGTGTTTCTGCCGTGTTGTTTCGGTGAATTAGGTATTTCGGCCGAAAATCTTCCGGTGGCCAAATTCTTGGTGCATCCCTGTAATTTATGATTGGCCTCACGCGGGCCGGACAGGGACGTAGTTTGCCCAGGTCTGGTGTAGACTGATGAAAACAGGGGTGATGTGGTCATATTTTCTAGCTCTAGTAAGGACTCTTGCTGCTGCATATTTATGCACTTACTCGAACACCCCGACAGTAAAGCATTACAGTAGTCTAGTCTCGATGTAACAAAAGAGAATCCAGAAATACTACACAATCGAAGTTTTAAAAGAAGTTTACTTCTAGCTGCATGTGGTCCTTGTAAAGGTACTTCCATCTTATCCGAGTTGAGCAGAAGGAAGTTATCAAGCATCCACTGTCTAATGTCCTTTACACACTCCTCAACATTTTTAAGCTAATCTCTCTCATTTGGCTTTGCTGAAATATACAATTGTGTATCATCAGCATAGCAATGTAAGGGAATACCATGTCCCCTTTCAGGAACTCAAGCTGCATTGAAATGCTTTGGGAATGCGCCCGAGTGTTCACGCTCTGAAATAATGTGTGTAATCAGTCAAAAATTGGATGCTGGCCGACACATATAAAACATACATGGAGTGATCTTCTGTTTATCACGAAGTGCTCTGTGTGTTGTGTTGTCTGTCAAATCATCAAAAAAGAAAACAAAACAAAAGCAAGCAAGAAAGTCACGCACACTTTCCAACTGTGCGCTCCTCTTTGCCCCCGCTATATTACAGGGGGGATATGCACAGCTTGTTTGTCGCCTGCTTGGGAGCGGGAGTCAGTTCTCGAGGGAGCCGACTGCGTTCATTGTGCTCACATGTCTTTGCACTCACTCCGCTCCCGCTGGGCACTCTTTGAGAAAGGTGCCCTAAGTAACTCCTCATGGTTCTGGCCCCGCTTTTGCCGAGGCAGGGGGTCTTGCCAGCTCTTGGGGTTTGCAGATGGACCACGTAGAGCATTCCGAGACGGCCTTTCCCCATCTCCAACCTCACCTGCTCGGTCCAGCACTTGCTCACAGGCCTCGAAAGCATGATTTTCGGCGGATTCTTCCCCTTGCGATGAGCGCATGCAACTCTCTTTCCCAACCTTTCCCACACCAAGGTGTCCAGGTCATGGGTTAAGCCATTTTCAGCCCGCCCCTTTACCCCCAGTTTGACTGCGTATCAGGCTGACCTGCTGCATGAGTTGGATGTAGAAGGTGCCCCGGGCAGCCATTTTGATTAGCTCTGCTGCACGGTGGATCTGGTTCTCAGAGCCACTAAAGAGACCACTAGGGCTATTGGCTGGTCTCTGGTTTCCACAGAAAGGCACCTGTGGCTCACTCAGACAAAGACAGAACCGTACTGTTGGACACCCCACTTTTACATTCCCTTGAGGATGGATCTTTTTCCCAGCTCGGTGGTGCAATATTTCAACTCTGTCTGGAGTTATGGAGGCTGTGGCCCCTGAGGGTTAGGGTCCATCGAGGTGGTAGAGACCATTCTCCACTCCAGAGCTCCCTTTAAGAGGAGGTTGTATGCCTCAAGGTGGCGTCTGTTCTGCTCATGGTGTGACCACCACCAGCTGGATCCAGCCCACTGCCTGGTTGGCTCAGTGCTGGGTTTCCTTCAGTTTGCCAAGGGGTTGGCTCCGTCCACCCTGAAAGTCTACGCTTCTGGTATTTCGGCTTATCACGGCCCCTTAGCTGGGCAATCTCTGGACAGAGACCCTCTGGTAATGCGATTTCTTCGTGGCACCTGGAGGTTGAGGCCCCTGGTATGACCTAGAGTGCCTGGGTGGGACCTGGCTGTCATTTTGGGGGCTCTCTCTGAGCCCCCCTTTAAGCCTCTAGCCGAGGCATCTTGGAGGCACCTAACCTTCAAGACTGCATTCTTGTTGGCCATCTGCTCTATCAAAAGAGTAGGGGACTTGCAGGCCCTTTCTGTGGCCCCCTCCTTCCTGGAGTTTACCCCACCTATGGTTAGTGCCTTCCTGTACGGGTCACATTTACATTTATGTGTGTTTTCACTCAGAGGCAGCATATATAAAGAAAAAAGCAGTGGGCCTAAGACAGACCCTTGTGGAACACCAAACATTACCTCAGAGATTGTGGGTACTATTTTGATATTGGCCTATAGTTGGACAGCTGACAAGGGTCAAGGTCAGGTTTCTTAATTAGGGGGTTGATAACTGCCAGTGTGGATGATTTTGGTACATAAACCTGTGCTGATGAAATAGTTTATTCATTTTAAAACAGGTTAAATTACTTTCAGAATAATCTGTTTCAAGAAACTTGTAGGAAAGGGATCTTGAACACAAGTTGATGATTTTGATGAGAAACTAAATTAAATGAATTAATTCTCTTGAATAGGAGTAAATCTTTGTAATTGTCTGTTATAATTACAGTGCTATTGAAAGGGATATTTATAAAATTGTTTGGATTTATGTTAATCATCTGGATTTTTTTATTTATTTATTTTAAATATAATATTTTATTTATTTATTTATTTAAAAAGTTCATGAAATCATTCATGAACCTATTGATGGTTTGCATGTTAGTGCAGTGCTTTTATTTCCTGTCAATTTTGCTACCGTAATAAATAAAAATCTAGGATTATGTTTGTTGTTTTCTATGAGGGTAGAGAAATATGCTGATCTAGCAGTGCTAAGAGCTTTTCTACAATTTAGGAGGCTCTCCTTCCATGCTTTTTGAAATACTGTCAAATTGGTTTGATGCCATTTATGTTCCAATTTCTGAGTGTTCTGTTATAAGTTGCGCGTATTATCATTAAACCACGGTGCAATTTTTTTCTCCCTGATCATTTTTGGTTTTAAGGGGAGCTACATCATCCAAAGCAGGGGTCACCAACCTTTGAGAGCTACTTCTTGGGTACTGATTAATATGTAGGGCTACCAGTTTGATACACAATCAAAATAACACACAAGTTCTGAAATAAGAAATTTGCTCAATTTACCTTTAATTATATGTTATTATTAATAATTAATTATATTTATCTATATCTAGTCATCTATATTTTAATATTGTCATTTTCAAATTCACACCAATGTAAGTGTGATTTAAAAACGAATAGCAACAAAAATAATTGGATGCAGCTTACTGGTAAGTGGCGCTATGGTGAGCTATTTTTAGAAAAGGGCGACTCATGTGGTCCTTGCGGGCACATGTTTGTGGGCATCATGTTTGTGACCCCTGATCTAGAGTGTAATGGAACATTGATTCTAGACATTCAGTGGCCCAGTCGAGCTTGAGGGTCAGTGTCAGGGATTCACCCTGCCACGCCCCCCCTCTGTAGCTGTCAGGGATTCACCCTGCCACGCCCCCCTCTGTAGCTGTCAGGGATTCACCCTGCCACGCCCCCCTCTGTAGCTGTCAGGGATTCACCCTGCCACGCCCCCCTCGATAGCAGTCACGCTGCTTCCCAAGATTACCGACAGCTGTGGCTCATGAAAGATCAGACTACATAAACTCACGTTCTTGAGTCACAGGCTGTCGGTCGTTATATTGTCAAGCTGGACAATCGCGTGGCTGCTCGACCGCCGGCTGTTTATCCGAATTCCACTTCCGACTTGGATTACTCATTGCCAAAGGCTTTATGGATTATGCTTGGGACATTCGAACTCATAGCGGACAACGTGTATTGAGCGGATGTCTTTGTTTGTTGTTTTCAACGGCTTATGAGTGTTTTTGTGTTGTACGGCTTTTGAAATAAAAGGACAATGATCGGACTATATCAGCTTCTGCGTCTGCAGCCTGACAGTCAGACAGAGATCTGATTCATGTTGGCAAGTCCAGAAAATTATTGATAAAACTCGCTGCCGTAGTTGAAGTAAATGTATGCTTAACACAGTAATGTGGCAAAGTACTTATGCTATGACTGAGGCAGATGTTAAAAGAGATAAGGTAATTATCACTAAAATCTGTGATCTGAAATAGCTTCAAACTGTAAAATTATGAATATATTTTTTTATATGGAATCCAAATGTCCATATTAAATCAAGAGTGTGTCCACCACTATGAGTGAGTCCTATAACATTCTGATTAATTCCTACTGAATCTAGAATGGACACAAGGAGTCTTCCTGATTATCAAAATGAATATTAAAGTCACCAACGATAATGCTTTGTCTAAAGAAGTAGCTAGATTTGTAATGAAACCTGCAAATTCTATGAGAAAATCAGGGTAAGGCTTACAATTAATGCTTTGTCTAAAGAAGTAGCTAGATTTGTAATGAAATCTGCAAATTCTATGAGAAAATCAGAGTAGGACTTACAGTTATTTCAGTTATATAGCTGAGCAATTGAGGGTTAAGTGACCTGAAGCACAATTAAAGCTAAATGGTAAAGTTAAACCATAAAAGCATTTTCAATAGGTGACCAGACTTTATTTAATTTATTGTAAATGTATAAACATTAGTGGTGTCTCCACAATTTTTAAAACCAATAATTTAAAAAAGCCAAAAATATATATGACAAGTAAATATACATTTTAAGTAAATGGAGATTTTTGTACTCCACGTAAATCACAATCCACAAATATCAGCTGATAAATACAAACATTTAAATTTGATCTAGTAAGACTGCAGCTCTCTCGTTTAGGTGCATTTTTAACAGGAAACCTGGACTAATCAAAACGGGTTTTATTTACATAAAAGGCAGAGCCAACACAAATACCTGCTTTCACAGGAATAATCCGGTGGTGCGGTCCGAGAGCGGTCCCCCAAAAGGGGCGGCCGCTCCGAACCCACCGCACGCCCAGTGGGCCAGAGAACTCAGAGGAGGGCCCCTCCATCCGTCCAGGGCCAAAGGGGACACGGTAGGCGTCACCACGGAACCGGGGAAAACAGGGCAGGACCCTAGGCGGAGAGACCACCCCTGCGAAGAGCCATAATGGAGCAAAGCCCTCGGCGAAGACTGGAGGTGGAGAGACGCCCACCATGGAGGCCTGGAGTGGAACGAAGCTCTCAGCAGGGACAGGAGGCGGAAAGACGTCCACCACGGAGCCCTGGAGCGGAGCGACGCCCTCGGTGGAGACCGGAGCACGAGCAACCACCACCACAGAGACCCAGAACCGAGCAAAGGACGAGACGTCAGGAGAGGAGCTCTGAGACTTGGCTTCGCCTGGAGAGGAGCTCTGAGATGTGGCGTCGCCCGGAGAGAAGTTCTGAGATGTGGCGTCGCCCGGAGAAGAGCTCTGTGACGTGGCTTCGCCTTCAGGGGAACTCTGTGATGTGGCGTCGCCTTCAGGGGAACTATGTGATGCGTCTTCGCCTTCAGGAGAACTCTGTGATACGGCTTCACCTTCAGGGGAACTCTGTGACAAGGCTTCGCCGTCGCCTTCAGGGAGACTGTGGGGCGAGCCGTCGCCTTCTCTTTCGCAGCCAGGCGGCGGTTTGACATCCCTTTCGCGGCCAGGCGGCGGTTCAACGTCCCTTTCGCAGCCCTGGGGCTGAGTGCTCTGGGGAGCTCTGGAGCGAAGCGGAGCTCTTCTGGAAGCTCTGGAGTGGAGCGGAGCTCTCCTGGAGGTCCTGGAGCAGAGCTGAGCTCTCCTTTAGGTCCTGGAGTGGAGCTGTGCTCTCAGGGACACACTGGAGCGGAGCTGTGCTCTCGAGGACACACTGGAGTGGAGAGGTGCTCTCAGGGACACACTGGAGCGAAGAGGTGCTCTTGGGGACACACTGGAGTGGAGAGGTGCTCTCGGGGACACACTGGAGCGGAGATCCGCGCTCTCGGAGGTGGGAGAGAGATAGTGGAGATCCACTGTGACCATCCCGATTGCCCTTGTGAGGAGCCGAACTCACCTCCAGTCGCGCTTCACAACTCACTGGCCAGAGTGAGAGATTCCCCAGACAATAGAGAAATGTGGAGCGCAATCTTTGCTCTTTCCATTGGGTAGAAGGACGAATTCGACTCCACGTATCCACCACTGCTCCGTAAAAATCCGCCCCACTCTGCCGTTTTGCCGGAGAAGTGAGCCGGGAATTCTGTGACGTCATCAAGGGGGCGTGGCGCTGCCGAGCATGATCCGCGTAAAACGGCCTTCATAGCCACGGAGCAAATCCTCCCTCTGAGGTTTGAATCGCGCCGGGACCACGGCGGTAATCCGATCATGTCCTTTTTTTCTCTCTTTTCTTTTTGTCCTTCCTTCTTTTCTGTCCTTATATTCCTTTTCAGGGGTCCGTTATTCTGTTATGCAGCAAATGGAGGTGGAAGCCAAAGTGCAAACAAAACAGGTTTTATTTACAAAAAAGGCAGATATACCTGCTTTCACAGGGATAATCCAGTGGTGCGCTCTGAGAGTGCGACCCACAGAGTCCTTGACTGGCGATAGGCAGTCCGTGGAAATAATCCACTAGTGCCCTTGGAAAAGCGCAGTGCTGGACTGGAACGGAGGAACGTAATCCACAAGGCGAAAGCATAGAACGCAGTACCAGGAGGAGTAGGGTAAATGTGAAGAAATTGAGGAGTCTGAAACGAACAGGTACGTAGCTAATGTCACCATGAGCCGATACATGCGTACATGAACCTACAATAATGGACGGGGAGTGTGGGTGAATGAGGGGTTTAGACTGGAGCTGGTGATGAGCGGATGAATGAGCCTCAGGTGTGCCCAATGAAACTGAGAGCTTGGGAGCACATGGAGGCAATGACAGCTGCCGAAGGGGGTGTGGCAGGTGGATTCCAAAGGGGCGGCATTGGACGCCCCAAACCCACAGCACGCCCAGTGGGCCAGGGCACTTAGAGGAGGGCCCCTCCATCTGTCCAGGGCTGAAGGGGACCTGGTAGGTGCCGCCACGGAACCGGGGAAAGCAGGGCAGGACCCGAGGCAGGACGCCCTTGGTGGTGTTCAGGGGTGGAGTAATGCCCACCATGGAGGGCTGGAGCGGAGTGACGCCCACCAGGGAGGGCTGGAGCAGAGCAAAGTCACTCACGGAGACCTGAAACGGTGTGACGCCCTCAGTGGCTGAGCAACTTCCTCGGCAGCGGACTGTAGCTGAGTGGTGTCCACCACGGGGAACTGGAACAGAGCTTCTTCCTCTAGGGAGACCCGGACTGGAAGACCTCCTGGATGAAGACCGGAGAAAGAGCGACGCCCCTGATAAAGTCCCGAGGATGAGCCACACCTTCAGCCGAGTCCTGAGGCCAGACAACGCCCTCAATGGAGTTCAGAGGCCGAGCGATGACCTCAGCGGGGTTCATTGGTGTGAGATCGCCTTCCGGGAAGCTCAGGGGCGAGACATCGCCCTGGGACGAGTGTTCTTGGGATGGTACTCATCATTCTTCTTCCTCCAAACACGTTTAGTGGAATTATGACCCAAAAGTTCTATTTTAGTCTTATCAGACCACATGACTTTCTCCCATGACTCCTCTGGATCATCCAAATGGTCATTGGCAAACTTTAGACGTGCCTGGACATGTGCTGGTTTAAGCAGGGGAACCTTGCGTGCCATGCATGATTTCAAACCATGACGTCTTAGTGTATTACCAACATTAACCTTGGAAACGGTGGTCCCAGCTCTTTTCAGGTCATTGGCCAGCTCCTCCCGTGTAGTTCTGGGCTGATTTCTCACCTTCCTTAGGATCATTGAGACCCCACAAGGTGAGATCTTGCATGGAGCCCCAGTCCGAGGAAGATTGACAGTCATGTTTAGCTTCTTCCATTTTCTAATGATTGCTCCAACAGTGGACCTTTTTTAACCAAGCTGCTTGGCAATTTCCTCGTAGCCCTTTCCAGCCTTGTGGAGGTGTACAATTTTGTCTCTAGTGTCTTTGGACAGCTCTTTGGTCTTGGCCATGTTAGTAGTTGGATTCTTACTGATTGTATGGGGTGGACAGGTGTCTTTATGCAGCTAACGACCGCCTGCCTTAACAACTACCGCCCTGTAGCCTTGACCTCAGTAGTGATGAAGTGCTTCGAGAGACTGGTCAGAGACTTCATCACTGCATCACTACCAGACACACTGGACCCACTACAGTTTGCGTACCGTCAGAACCGCTCTACTGAGGACGCCATTGCTCATCTTCTCCACACCACGATGAGCCACCTGGACCAAAGAAATGGGAATTATGCAAAGATGTTGTTCGTGGACTACAGTTCAGCGTTTAACACCATAATTCCCTCCACACTCACCTCTAAGTTGGAGGTCCTGGGACTCAGCCAGCCGCTGTGTCAATGGATCTCTAACTTCCTGACAGACAGACCCCAAGCCGTACGGGTGGGAAAACACACCTCATCTACCCTCACCCTCAGCACTGGCGCCCCCCAGGGTTGTGTTCTGAGCCCCCTGCTTTACTCAATGTACACACATGACTGTGTGGCCACATCCAACTCCACCACCATCATCAAGTTTGCTGACGACACTGTTGTGGTGGGTCTGATCTCCAACAACGACGAGACGGCCTACCTACAGGAGGTTAAAAACCTGGAGAGATGGTGCCAGGAGAACAACCTTCTCCTGAACGTCAGCAAGACTAAGGAGTTGATCGTGGACTTCAGCACAAAGTGGGAGCGGTCATACCAACATATAAACATCAGCGGGACCCCAGTGGAGAGAGTGGACAGTTTCCGGTACCTTGGTGTTAACATCACACAGGATCTGTCTTGGTCCTGTCACACCAACACCCTGGTGAAGAAGGCCCGGCAGCGTCTGTACCATCTGAGACGCTTAAGGGACTTTAAACTACCCTCTCAGGTGCTTAAGACTTTCTACACTTGCACCATTGAGAGCGTCCTGACGGGCAGCATCACTTCCTGGTTCGGAAACAGCACCATGCAGGACAGACGAGCCCTCCAGAGGGTGGTGCGTTCAGCTGAACGTACCATCCACACTGAGCTCCCTAACCTGCAGGACATCTATAGCACGCGGTGCAGGACCAGAGCCAGGAAGATTATGAAGGACCTCAGCCATCCCAACAATGGACTCTTTTCTCTGTTGCGTTCAGGAAAACGCTTCCGCTCCCTGAAAGCGAACACAGAGAGAATGAGGAGGAGCTTTTTCCCGCAGGCCATCCGGTGTTTAAACCAGGAAACACCCAGGATCTAGAACTGGCCCACTCTCTCCAACATCATCATCACACTTCTCTGTACACATATTCACCTTCGCACCACGTCACTTTAAACATATCTCACCGTTCGCACCACGACACTTTAAACTCTGGACTTGCACAGCACAGTGCGCTTTTTATTTTATTCATACCACATGGACCATATTGCACCATATTGCACATGGACACTTTACGGACCTTTACACCACACCATACCGCACACGGACACTTTATGGACAACCCACCACAAATTGCCTATTGTTATATATATATATATATATATATATATATATATATATATATATATATATATATATATATATATATATATATATATATATATATATATCTTTATACCTTATATTCTTTTATTTTATTTTATTTATTTATTTTATTTTAATAGTTTTTCTTATACCTTATAGTTATTTATCTGCCTCCTTTTCTTTCCCCCATCCTATTCCCTCATGCCGAACCATCGTACAAAACATTTCACTACATGTCGTACCCTGTATGTATGTGTATGTGATGAATAAAATTTGATTTGATTTGATTTGAAACAGGTGCATCTAATTTAGGATAATAAATGTAGGGAACATTTGTAGGTGGACATTTACTCAATGTAGGTGGACATTTCAAAGGCAGACTAACAGGTCTTTGAGGGTCAGAATTCTAGCTGATAGACAGGTGTTCAAATACTTATTTGCAGCTGTATCATACAAATAAATAGTTTAAAAATCATATATTGTGATTTCTGGATTTTTTTTTTTTAGATTATGTCTCTCACAGTGGACATGCACCTACGATGACAATTTCAGACCCCTCCCTGATTTCTAATGGGAAAACTTGCAAAATAGCAGGGTGTTCAAATACTTATTTTCCTCACTGTATATATATATATATATATATATATATATATATATATATATATATATATATATATATATATATATATATATATATATGTGGTTACTATATACAAGTTTTTATTATTATAATTATTATTATTATTATTATTTTTTTTTTTAATTATGTTTTTTTAGATTATGTCTCTCACAGTGGACATGCACCTACGATGACAATTTCAGACCCCTCCATGATTTCTAATGGGAGAACTTGCAAAATAGCAGGGTGTTCATATACTTATTTTCCTCACTGTACATATATATATATATACACACACACACACACACACACACACACACACACACACACACACACACACACACACACACACACTTTTATGTACTCTTTTCCAATAACCTTTTATTACTTACTTTATATAACTACCTTACATTTCATTCTATTAAATAAATGGTCAAAAACATGTTTCATTTTAAAACATTCATTGTTCCCTTCAGGGAAATCAAGCTGCGTCAACAATGCTTTGGAAATGTTTCTGCATTGTTCATGCTCTGAATCACGTGTGTAATCCCTCCAATGGAAAGTGCGGTGTCACTGGTGGGGTGACATCATGACCAGGAAGGTTTTTTTTGGAACTGCACATGAGGTGTCCAGGTCCGGGGCATCTCAGGCAGGAGGTCCAGGAGCTCTGCCAAACAGTAGATTTAGCTCTTAGGGTTACAAAGGAGACCGCTATGGCCGTTGGCCAGTCTATGGCTGCCTTAGCCTCTACCAAGAGGCACCTATGGCCTCCTTTGAGGTTCCTAGAGCTGCACTAGGGCATAGCCCTGGCTCTAGGCGTACCATAGATTAGTTTTCAAGATACCCTTAAGAGACAATCTGGCAGCCTGGGAATCTTTGCCAGACGTGCCTCGGTGGGTCCTGCACACTGTACACAGAGGCTATATGATTCAGTTTTGGTCTTGTCCACCCCGGTTTCACGGGGTGTGTCCCACCCTGGTAGGACCTGAGCAGTCTCTGGTCATGGAACAAGAGGTTACCACTCTCCTGAGGAAGGACGCATTTAAGGTGGTCCCTCCATCAGACAGAGAGTCAGGGTTCTACAGCTGGTAATTCATAGTTCCCAAAAAGGTTTGTGTCCTATTTTAGATCTACATAAGCTGAACTGCTCACTAATGAGACTCAGGCCCTCGTTGCGATCAAGAGTGCCTATGTGGGACTTGGCTGTTTTGTTGGAGGCTCTATCTGTAACTCCCTTTGAGCTGTTGGCCAAGGCATCTTGGAGGCTTCTCACAGTTAAGAGAGAGAGTAGGGGATTTGCAGGCCCTCTCTGTGGCCCCCTCTTTTCTGGAGTTCACTCCAGGCATGGCGAATGCCTTCCTGTACCCTAGAATGGATTACATCTCTAAGGTGCCCTCGGTCGCACCACAAATTTTTAGGCTCCAGGCATTCTATCCTCCTCCTTTTCAGGCCCCAGACCAGGAAAAGCTGAACCGGCTGTGTCTGGTGCAAGCACTGGACGTTTAACATTTAAAGGTCCGTGGAGGAAGTCGGAACAACTGTTCATCTGCAACTGACCTTTTGAGGAGAGGCATCCCTGCAAACAAGCAGACGCTTAGCAGGTGGATTTGTCGATGTAATTGCATCCTCCTACGAGTCCTCTGGTCGCCCCGCTCCCTTCGGGGTCAAAGCGCACTCATTCCGGAGTGTGCCAGCCTCTAAGGCTTGGTCCTCTGGAGTCTCCATCCATGACATCTGCAACACTGCGGGGTGGTCCACCCCGCTGACCTTTGTCAGGTTTTATAACCTTCAATCAAATCGAATCAAAACAAATTTTATTTGTCACATACACATACATACAGAGTCTGACATCCGGTGCTTTTTGATGACTGTCCGGCATGAGGGAAAAGAATGAGGAGAAAAATAAACCAAAAAAGAAGGCAGATAAATACATGAGTCCCCTTCAGTGGTGGCACAGAGCCCAAGGGTTCTTATGGAAGGGCAATCCCCTCTGCGCAAATAAGATCACATGGCGATACTTATGTGCCTTGGATGCTTGGAGAAATCCCGGGTTCCTACTTCAAGGCCCCGTGATGGGAGACCTCGGTTATTGCATACTGCTAACAATGGAAGGTCCCTCACGCGTTGGGGAGTGGTTATGAGTGCCTGCTCTGCACAGGGTCTATGGAAGTTCCCATCTACTATGGCAAATCAATTGCCTAGAGACGCTGGCGGTGTTTCTGGCTCTGAAGCGTTTTTTCCAGGACCTCAGATGCCATCATTTGACACCTCAGTGGTCTCATATATCAACTTCTTCTCCTTGAGAGCAGCTTACATCCCAGGCCATTTTAGTGAAGCATTGGACACACTGTTGAGACAAGGGTCCAGACCAGGGGAGTGGTGCCTTCACCCTCACATGGTGGAGCAGATTTAGGAGAAGTTTGGCAAAGCCCAAGTAGATCTGATCCCACTGTCCCCTGTGGTTCTCCCTGTATCCACCAACCCTGCTGGGACTGGATGCCATGGCCGAGGTTGCACCTGTACTCCTTCCCCCCTCGTTGCCATGCTTCCAGGAGTTCAGGAGAGAGTTCGCCGGGACGGAGTCCATCTCGTCCTAGTAGCCCTGTGGTGGTCGGGTCGTCCATGGTTCGCGGACCTGGTGGCTCTCCTCAAACAGCCTCCATGGGAGATTTCTCTGAGGAGGGATCTCCTCTCCCAGTCAGGGGGCACAATTGCTCACCCCCGACTAGAGCTTTGGAAGCTGTGGCTGTGGCCCCTGATTGGGCACAGCTCCAAGGTTCTGGTCTCTCCACCAAGGTAGTAGAGACCATTTTCCAATCCAAAGCTCCCTCCACAAGATGCGTTTTCTCTGCGGCACCCGGAGGCTGAGGCCTCTGGTGCAACCAAGAGTGCCTGGGTGGGACCTGCCCGTAGTGTTAGAGGCTCTGTCTCAGCAGCTCGAAGGGGGGCTTCCTTGTGGAGGAAGTCGAAACAATTGATCATCTGCTATGGCCCTCCGAGAAGAGGCCTTCCTGCTCTTCCTGCTCATGGATTATTGACGCTATTGCGTCTCCTTATGGGTCCTCTGGTCCCCCCGCTCCATTGGGGTTCAGAGCAAAATCGACTCAGAATGTGGGACCCTCTAAGGCTTGGTCCGCTGGAGTCTGCTTCAAGACCTCTGGTGCCTCTGTTCTTTGACCGAGCTGTGCTCCTCAGGGATTGGTCAGTGTGGTGTTATTGGTGGCATTGGACTCTTGTTCTGAAGCAGCTTGAGATCCTAAGAGGAAACGTCTCTAGGTTACGTATGTAACCCTAGTTCCTTGAGGGAACGAGACGCTGCGTCTCTATGCCCTTCAGTCCTTCAGTGCTTCCTATTTGGTTAGCTGAAGCCGGCTTCTCACCATGTGCGTTTTATACTTCCTGGTCTTGATGTCAACCTGCCAGTGACAGCCTGCCTTCACGCAGTCACGTTCCCAAAGCATTCCAACGCAAAGTCTCGTTCCCTCAGGGAACTAAGTTTACATACGTAACCTAGAGACGTTTTTCCACCTTCACTGCATGTTATGCATTTGTCATTGGCAAGCATTAAAAATTATTATTTCTACAGTCTAAACTTTTATTCTTTATTATTTGTTCATTCAGGATTGCCATTTTATGGTAAATCACTGTAGAAATAATAAAAATTACCCAACAAGTATAACCTAGTATATGAAACTCATTAATGTTAAAAATGAGTCTTTAACCCTTCATGTGTTCTGTGCAATATTTATCAATTTGCAATATTTTATTTATTTAAGAAGAAAAAGAAGAAGAAAAAAAAGAAGAAGTTTCTTGTGAGGTGCATACTCACCTGAAAGTGTATTATGCATCATTGCATTTGAATGCTTTGGAAAAATACTTTATATATCTTTGCTTGCCAACAGGAAACATAAAGAAAATGCTGTATTAAATTAAATTACTTATAAGGAGACAACCATTTTTTTCCCCAACAAATTCAGAACAACTTCTCTAATAAAATCTCTAACTCAAACCATATCCTCAAATGACCTGTAAAATAATTACCATGGGTTTGTACTTCTTTCCAAACCAGTCTGGTCCTGTGCTTTTAAATGAAACCTCAGGTGTCCAGTTTTGGCAGAATAAATGAAGTGCCATTGCAGCAAAGGGATTATTTTTTTTATATACATATGCCTCAGAGCTTTAGTTGCAAGGGAGACACTGAACAGAGCGTTCAGACTAAAAAACATAGAAGCCCTTGGGAACATGTCCCCAGTAGTACTAAAGGTTTGGTCATTTTTTTTGCAGCACTGCAGTTCATAAACTATAAGGATTATCTGCTAGGATGGTGTTTAGGTTGTAATTGTGCACATCAGTCATTGTTTTGTTTGGTAATTTCAGTTTTTATAGTAAGCAAGTCTAGAATAGTTTTTGTCTGATTAGCTTAGTTCATCTTTATTTCTTTTACTGGTGGTAAATGTGTTTTTTTGTTTATAAATTTGACCTTGGCTCAGCTCAAAGCCTTTGACCCTTTTACATAGACTTTTCCTAAAATGTGTGAGAAATATTCAGTGATTTGTATTTTATACAAGTAGAGTACAAACATTATTATTATAAAGATGCTACTGTATGTAGTATAATGCAGAGTTTATACACACAAGAGCTACCCTGATAATTTCCTGTGAATTTTACTACATTTTCATGTCTACATTTTGACTGAACTTGTTTTCATGCTTACCATCTTCTCCCAGTAACTAATAAAATGCTTTTCATCTTTACATATAAGTGAATGTGTGTATGGGGCTAGAGGTCCATTTACTCTTAGATCCTGGTCAAGTACAGTGAGGAAAATAAGTATTTGAACACCCTGCTTTTTTGCAAGTTCTCCCACTTAGAAATCATGGAGGGGTCTGAAATTGTCATCGTAGGTGCATGTCCACTGTGAGAGACATAATCTAAAAAAAAAATCCAGAAATCACAATATATGATTTTTAAACTATTTATTTATATGATACAGCTACAAATAAGTATTTGAACACCTGTCTATCAGCTAGAATTCTGACCCTCAAAGACCTGTTAGTCTGCCTTTAAAATGTCCACCTCCACTAAAGGCTGGATGTTTAGCAACAATTTTGTGCAAAACAGCAATTTTTATTTGTAATTGATAATCCTCATGCTAAGTTCACAAGGTTAAAAAAAAACCACTACAATCAGTCCACCCTACAAAAAAATACCAATATCTTGTTTATTTTGGATTTTTTTTCCATTATATATTACCATAAACCAGATTTAAAATTTGAGAGCCCATTTCTAAACATTTTGAACTCTTAATAAGTCCTAAGATTTCCTTTTCTTTTTCTTCTTCTTCTTCTTCTTCTTCTTCTTCTTCTTCTTCTTCTTCTTCTTCTTCTTCTTATTATTATTATTATTCACAGTGGATCATCTGTCTCCATACCCTCCTGTCCTCTACATCTGTCTCTTTCAAATTAACTACCTGCTTATCTTCCCTCACCACATTCATAAACCTCCTCCTTGGCCTTCCTTTATTCATCCCTCCTAGTGGCTCTATCCTCAGCATTCTTCTATATACCCCATGTCCCTCCTCTGCACATGACTAAACCATCTCAACCATCTCGTGCCTCTCTCACCTTATCTCCAAAACGTCCTACATGCATGGCCCCTCTAATAAACTAGTTTCTAATCCTGTCCACCCTCGTCACTCCCTATGAAAATCTCAGCATCTTCAGCTCTGCCTACTGTCTTTTAGTCAATATCACTGGTTCTACACCATACAACAAAGGAGGTATCATCACAGTCCTATAAACCTTCCCTTTCACTCTTGCAGATATCCTTCTATCACTCCTGCAACTCTTTTCCACCCACTTTACCATGCCTGCAGCATTTTCTTACACACTCTAAATTACTTTGCTCTGTTGACCCCAGGAACCCATCTGCCTTCAACCACTTCTTCTCCCTACAACCACACCAATCCACTGCCCTCTCTGCAAACAGAAAAAGGGCTCAGAGCCAATCCTGGATCTTACCTCCAGCTTCAACCAGTCTGTCATTTCTCATACAATACAATAACTCTTAATTTGGCACCCTTTCTTAAATACTAGATACATGCACTATATTCAAAATGTTTTCACTTTCACTTTTGAAATGGAAACAGGAACAAGAATACTTTGAATATATTATTTTCATTGTATGATCAGTGTTTTGAGCCTCATAATACACTAAGTGCTTAAACATGCTTTGAACATAATATATGTTCAACCTTTAGAACATGAGTACCCTGTATTTCCATGAACTGCAATTGATACTTTGCAAAAAAAAAGGGAATTTTTATTTTTTATACTTATCATATTTATACTTTATACTTACAATCCTAATGTTTTGTAACTTAAACTATGACTATGACTAAAACTTAAATTAAACAAAAAATTAAAATAAATAAACTTGTATATAGTAACCATATATATATATATATATATATATATATATATATATATATATATATATATATATATATATATATATATATATATACAATGAGGAAAATAAGTATTTGAACACCCTGCTATTTTGCAAGTTCTTTTTGCAACCCTGGATCATAGTTGCATGTCCACTGTGAGAGACATAATCTAAAAAAAAAAATCCAGAAATCACAATATATGATTTTTTTACTATTTATTTGTATGATACAGCTGCAAATAAGTATTTGAACACCTGTCTATCAGCTAGAATTCTGACCCTCAAAGACCTGTTAGTCTGCCTTTCAAATGTCCACCTCCACTACATTTATTATCCTAAATAAGATGCACCTGTTGGAGATTGTTAGCTGCATAAAGACACCTGTCCACCCCATACAATCAGTAACATGTAATCCAACTACTAACATGGCCAAGACCAAAGAGCTGTCCAAAGACACTAGAGACAAAATTGTACACCTCCACAAGGCTGGAAAGGGCTACGGGGCAATCAGCCCAGAACTACACGGGAGGAGCTGGTCAATGACCTGAAAAGAGCTGGGACCACCGTTTCCAAGGTTACTGTTGGTAATACACTAAGACGTCATGGTTTGAAATAATGCATGGCACGGAAGGTTCCCCTGCTTAAACCAGCACATGTCCAGGCATGTCTTAAGTTTGCCAATGACCATTTGGATGATCCAGAGAAGTCATGGGAGAAAGTCATGTGGTCAGATGAGACCAAAATAGAACTTTTGGGTCATAATTCCACTAAACGTGTTTGAAGGAAGAAGACTGATGAGTACCATCCCAAGAACACCATCCCTACTGTGAAGCATGGTGGTCGTAGCATCATGCTTTGGGGGTGTTTTTCTGCAAATGGGACAGGGTGACTGCACTGTATTAAGGAGAGGATGACCGGGGCCATGTATTGCGAGATTTTGGGGAACAACCTCCTTCCCTCAGTTAGAGCAAGAAGATGGGTCGAGGCTGGGTCTTCCAACATGACAATGACCCGAAGCACACAGCCAGGATAACCAAGGAGTGGCTCTGTAAGAAGCATATCAAGGTTCTGGTGTGGCCTAGCCAGTCTCCAGACCTAAACCCAATAGAGAATCTTTGGAGGGAGCTTAAACTCCGTGTTTCTCAGCGACAGGCCAGAAACCTGACTGATCTAGAGAAGATCTGTGTGGAGGAGTGGGCCAAAATCCCTACTGCAGTGTGTGCAAACCTGGTGAAAAACTACAGGAAACGTTTGACCTCTGTAATTGCAAACAAACAAATATTAACATTGACTTTCTCAGGTGTTCAAATACTTATTTGCAGCTGTATCATACAAATAAATAGTTAAAAAAAATCATACATTGTGATTTCTGGATTTTTTTTTTTTAGATTATGTCTCTCACAGTGGACATGCACCTACGATGACAATTTCAGACCCCTCCATGATTTTTAAGTGGGAGAACTTGCAAAATAGCAGGGTGTTCAAATACTTATTTTCCTCACTGTATATGGTAAATCACATGAGCAGTGTGTGGGAATTCATTCCAGTTCAGAATCCAAATGATCACATAGCTAAATGCACTCATTCACACTTGGACAGAGGTGGGACGTAACAGTAGAAATACTTTGTAACTGTACTTAAGTATATTTTTCTGGTACTTTACTTCACTATTTATTTTTCAGACTCTTACTTTTACGCATTACATTTTTACACAAATATCTGTACTTTTTACTTCTTACATTTTCAAACCAGGCTTGTTTAAGTAAGTTTTTATCTATTTGGTGAAATGTTAATATTTTTCTTCTCACTGTGTGCCATTGTCAGCCCATCAAACTATTTCCTGTCATTGGGTGGCTTTTTCAATCTACTACCAGTGTATAATTTTCTGGTTCTCACACACTACAGACGTACACATTCCTGATCACTATCTTTTCTCTCATTGTGTTCTATATGGTGGATGTTCAGCCTGGATACCTTAATTAGGTAACACAATTTAAAATTGATTTTGTATTAATATATTAATTAGAGCTGTCATAATTAATGTGTTAACGCAAATCAAGATAAGATAAGAAAAGATAAGATAAGATAAGATAAGATAAGATAAGATAAGATAAGATAAGATAAGATAAGGTTAAAAGCCTGGAGAGGTGGTGCCAGGTGAACAACCTTCTCCTGAACGTCAGCAAGACAAAGGAGTTGATCGTGGACTTCAGCACGAAGCAGGAGCGGTCATACCAACCGCTAAACATCAACGGGACCCCAGTCGAGAGAGTGGACAATTTTCGGTATCTTGGTGTTCACATCACACAGGACCTGTCTTGGTCCTGTCATACCAACACCCTGGTGAAGAAGGCCCGGCAGCGTCTGTACCACCTGAGACGCTTAAGGGACTTTTAACTAGGCACTCAGGTGCTAAAGACTTTTTACACCTGCACCATTGAGAGCGTTCTGACGGGTAGCATCACTCCAAAAGTTTGGACACACCTTCTCATTTAAAGAGTTTTCTTTATTTTATATGACTATGAAAATTGTAGAGTCACACTGAAGGATCAAAACTATGAATTAACACATGTGGAATTATATACATAACAAAAAAGTGTGAAACGATTTAAAATATATCATATTGTAGGTTCTTCAAAGTAGCCACCTTTTGCTTAGATTACTGCTTTGCACACGCTTGGCATTCTCTTAATGCCTACTTTGAAGAACCTACAATATGACATATTTTCAGTTCACTTTTTTGTTATGTATATAATTCCACATGTGTTAATTCATAGTTTTGATGCCTTTAGTGTGACTATACAATTTTCATAGTCATGAAAATAAAGAAAACTCTTTGAATGAGCAGGTGTGTACAAACTTTTGGTCTGTACTGTATATATATATATATATATATATATATATATATATATATATATATATATATATATATATATATATATATATATATATAAAATTTATTTTTAAATTTTTAATCTCCTTTTCACCCCATTTATTCCCTAATGCATGCCGGACCGTCGTAAAAAGCATTTCACTGCATGTCGTACCCTGTATGCATGTGTATGTGACAAATAAAATTTGATTTGATTTGATTTGATTTGATTTGAAGATAAGATAAGATAAGATAAGATAAGATAAGATAAGATAAGATAAGATAAGATAAGATAAGATAAACCTTTATTCGTCCCACAGTGGGGAAATTTATTTGTTACAGCAGCAGGAAATAAAAAAATAAAAAATAAATGCAAATATATCAAAAGAATAGACAATAGGCATACTATAGTATACAAGTATATACACAACACAATGTATAAATACAAATGAGGAAAAAGTACGTATTCCAGGTAGTATTGCACACAGGTGGTATTGCACGTATTGCAGGTAATATTGCACGTATTGCAAGTGATATTGCACACAGGTTGTATTTTACACAGTAAAACAGTAATAACAGTAACTACAGTAACTATTACACCATTTAACAGTAATAACAGTGTGTATAATGGTTAATGGTTCACTGGGAGCAGCTTTGATTGTAAAGTCTAATAGCAGCAGGGAGAAAAGACCTTTTATAACGTTCCTTCAGACACTTAGGATGTAACAGTCTGTCACTGAAGGAGCTGCTCAACGAGGTAACAGTTTCATACAGGGGGTGAGAGACGTTCTGCAGCAATGATGATAGTTTTGCTACCATCCTCCTTTCTCCCACCTCCTGTACAGTGTCCAGGGGGAATCCCCAGGACTGAGCTGGCCTTCCTAATCAGCTTGTCCAGTCTCTTCCTCTCTGCAGTAGAGATGCTGCTGCCCCATCAGACCACACCATAGAATATGGCTGAGGCCACCAGAGTCAAAAAAGGTCTTCAGTAGCTCTCCTTGCACTCCAAAAGACCTTAGTCTCCTCAGCAGAAAGAGTCTGCTCTGCCCATTTTTAAAAATTGCCTCAGTGTTGTCTGTCCAGTCCAGTTTGTTGTTTAGGTGAACACCCAGGTATTTGTAAGAGTCCACTCTCACAATGTCCTTTCCCTGAGTGTTTAGTGAAATCCACCACCAGTTCTTTGGTTTTCCCCGTGTATATCTGGAGGCAGCTCCGTTGGCACCAGTCCACAAAGTTCTGTATAAGTCCTCTGTACTCTCTGTCATCATCATTCGTGATTAGACCGACGATGGCAGAGTCATCAGAGAACTTCTGTAGGTGACAGGTTGCTGAGCTAAACATGAAGTCTGCAGTGTAGATGGTGAAGAGAATCGGGGCTAGAACCGTTCCCTGCGGGGTTCCAGTGTTGCAGACAATCATGTCAGACTCACAGTCACGAGTCCTCACATACTGTGGTCGGTCTAATTTTATTAACGCATGATTAATGCAGCACACATTTTTTTTTACCATTTATGATATAAAAAAACAAATAAAGATAGAAAATATAAATAAACAAAAATAAACTAGGTGAAATGAAAACTTAAGCGCAACACACGTTTATTCACAACATCCTTTCCTTACTCAGACAAAAAAAAAAAACACCACTGAAAAATAAAATTTTATCAGTAAACATTTGTTTTACTAATGTGGCAAGTCTAAAATCATCATCACTCATCAATCAATCATGATGCACACAATTTAATTACTGGGGTTGACAAACGTGCCAGCGCAATTTGTGCCATATTTTCTTTATAACCCAGAAAAAACTTAAATCACTTTCTGTCTTTTTTTGTTTGTACAGATAAGAGCAGTACATCATTAGAATCTGTAAAGGATCTAACTTTATACACGGATATTAACAACAAAATGCTGTGCTTTTGTGAAATACAGTAAATAGACAGGGTGTACGGTCTGTCATGCACTCTTTTCACAGACAAAACAAAACAACCCAAATCTCAGTGAATATTTGTCTCACAAACATAATAAATAAATAAATAGAAAGCTTAAAATACCAACTTTATTCATTCATTCATTCATTTTCTCCCGCTTATCCGTAATTCGGGTCGCGGGGGCAGCAGTCTAAGCAGGCCCGCGCCTTCGACTGCTGCCCAATCCTCACAGCACCGTCCCTTACGGTCCCTCCTGCAGGTGGTGAGCCCACGGGAAGGTACCGACTTTAAAATAGACCAATTCACATCAAACAAATCTTCTTTAATTATGTTAAAGGTACAGTGTCTCTAATGTCATCTCAATAACCCTCTGTGTGGAAACATAGCAAAGGTTTAATTTGGTGTTCTGATGATTTACGTCATTTAAAACACCATAATTACTTTATTTACTTAATTACTTTATTACCATAATTACTAAACATTTACAAAAATATTTTGTCTTCATTCTCTATGTTAAGCAATAAACATACTGTATATAACAACAATACAACAATAATAAACATACATTTTCATAAAGCATCTATATTTGTCCATGCCCATGTTGATTACAGTATTAAAAACTTGAACAATATACATCTAGAACAGATAAAAATGTGCAATTAAGTTACCAGTTGCCAGTTACCAGCTTGACACTAAAACAGGTAGTAGTAATGGCTACTTTTTACTTAAGTACATGGCAGAGCCCAATCTTCTTTACTTTAACTCAAAAAATAAAGTATAGTTAGTACTTCAACTGTAAAGTAATGCGACTGACACACAGCTTCAGTAACGAGACATGCTCGGCTCTTTTACTAGGTACTGCAGTGCATATACAAAGTAGGAGAAGTCATAGCATCAACTACGGAGGCCGGAGTACCACTTAAAGAAACACTGTCAAAATGACAATACATTACATCAACTATTGCTAGAGTCTTTTAACACATGAGTATATTTACTTCTATTCAGTGAAGGATGTGCACACTTTTGCCACCTCTGCACTTGGAGGTAATTAAGCTTCCAGTTGACTTGTCTATATATTTATAGAGATGGAAGGACATCTGAGAACTCAAAACTCCACACATGCACAAGAAACAAAGTTAGAAACACAATTCAAGTATTCTTTTTGCTAAATATACCTATTATTTCCATTTTGTCAGATTCTTTTAGTGTGACCACCATACTTTGGCAAGCAGAGCACTGTATGTTATATAACTTTCTGTTATATTACATTCTGTTATAGTTTATATAATAGATATAGTTAATTATTTTATTAAATTTGTATAATATCACTAATTAAATTTTACACACAGTGCTAGTGTTTCTGTGCGTGCTAAACATTCACATGTTAAACTGTGAAAACTGTGCACACTTAATTTTCGTCGTGCACTGTGATAAACAATGCTGTATGGTACACAATGTGAGATGAATAAATCAAAAGACACCCATCAGAAAATCTCTACATCTTTTTTTCATTCCCAAATGTCTGCTGCACTCATCTTGTATCTGATGACATCAGATACTGGGATTATAAATGATGATAGCATTCATTCACTATTAGTGCATTATGTTAAAATATGCTAAATATGAGCATACATGTATTTGGCTATATTCAGAGTTGTGAGTATAAAGTAACAACATGTACCATTGTTTACCTCTCCTACACCATAAATGATTCAAGAATGTAGTAACTGCACATTCAATCAAATCTGGTTATACATTCCAAATTTGTGTCCAGTTACTTGTATTTTGGAGTAATTTTTATCTATTCTATGATTTTATTTTTATTTTTTTTTACTGTGGATGGCAAACTACTGTTTTGATGACTAATTTTATTATTTAACAGACAAATGACTATAATTTTAAATATGGAACAGCAGACTAAAAAAAGCCCAAATTAATAAAAGGAATCCACTAAATCATAATTATAATATTAAATACAATCAGTGGTATTTCAGCAAATGGGATGAGCTTCATTCACCAGCGCTATGCTTTATTATTTAAGGCTTCCATACCAGGCAGTTAAATTGGCAGAACTAAGATGCACATGGTGCCAAACCATGCACTGCCATTAGTTCTATGGTTTTACCTATCAAGACAAAAGAAAAATCATGGGGTCCATATAGGGTTTTAGTATTAGGTAAATCCAACCTCAGATAAACACAACTATGTGACAAATTAAACCATTACTGGGATGTACTTGGGATATGCTGTGTTTGGTTTTGCCAAACATGGTGCTGTTTATTATGGCCAAACATCTCCACACTGATCTAGGTCTCATCCGTCTAAAGAAAATTGTTAGAGAAGTCTTAAGCATTGTTCAAATACAAACTTAAGCCATGCTATGCAATCTAAACTATCCTAAATCCTATAAAAGCAGTAAGGTGTACTAAGTTTTTCACATGTACCTTTTCCATTTTGGCGTTAATTTTTATAAAATTTAATAATGACGGTGTAATATGTACTGCATCATAACAATCTCATCTTAAGGAGGAAATTCAATATTTTAAGCTATATTGCATATAGAATTCAAGCTAAATTATACCAAATGTCAACTAACAACAGTTATTTATTGATGACCTATAGTTTAAGCGCTGTACTGTCTTGAACAACTAAAAAGTTGTATTTTCTTGCAGACATTCAATAATGTAGCATTTCTTTTTCCTTTGCTTAAATTCACTACTGTAAAAAAGTGAAAGAAATTGTGTTTGCTTCAATGCATTTATTTTATTGCTTCAACATAGACAAACTAATATGCTACAAACATCACATTTCTTAAACTGCAAAGACATTTAATTATGGGTAATTGCACCAATACTGTTTCAGAAATATTACCTTATATAAATTCCTAAAATTGTGAAGTGTCATGGCTTTTGTACAGCATTTAATGTGCTTTTCCTGATGAAAGCTATTAAGTTTAATGCCTAGCCCAGACACAGCACTTGCATGAGTCATTAAACACTGTTCCAGGTCCACATTTCCGTTCAAAAGTTTTACCGCCAGCACAGTCATAGTATTTGTTTGGGTCGTCAGGGTGAGGATACATGCCATCAGGCTTTCCAGCACAGAATCCAGTTCCAGGCTCATGTGTGGTAGTTGTGGTTGTTTTGGTTGGTTTTGGGGTGGTTGTTTGACCAGGCTTGGGGGTAGTAGTGGAAGGCAGAGGAGGCAGCTCTAAAATGCAAATCAGGTGATTAGTTTAAGATTAGATGGACAGTTATGCAACAGGAATAACATGTTCCCATGGCTACCTACCAATATTTAGGAGCTTGTGTAGGTGACCCATAAGGGGATGCTTCCCTTGCCCACAGAAATCTCCAGCAAAGTCATCCAGATCCAGAGCCCAAACAAAAGCCCCCCCAAACTTGTTGTCCTGCAGATACCTTGCCTAAGGGGAAGGGAATGGTAAGAGTAAGAATATATGTGGGTCATTTATAATATTTACAACTGTGTTCTTGACAAATATTTTCATTTGTGAAATTTAAAACTACCTTGATCTCAAAGCTCTCCCTGGTGTCAAAGCCAACCCATTCACCACCCTTTGTAGCATATGGTACTCTCTGATCCTCAATCCACTCAAGTTTTGTTCCTTGAAGAAATCCACAGATCTGGGAAAACATGGCAGGTTGCATTAACTAACAGCTTCTTAAAAATTAAACCAATTTTTTGTTGAACTTTTTCACAATACCTCATAATAGGACCAAAAGCCGGCCTCTCGAGTGAAAGATCCAGCAGAGGCTGGTCCACTGGCTGGCGCTCCTACTTCAGTAGCTGAAGAAGAGAGACGAAAGGTACGACCATATGTGGCAAATCCCATCCTTAGTTTCTCCACCGGGGTACCATTATCCCTCCAGTATTTCATTGCATAATCCTGCATAAGAGACAAACCATGCCTGCATCACTGTTGTTCAGTTCTGTAATAAACCATGAATGATAATTATTCAAATTCTAAAGTTCAGACTTTACTTTGAGGAAAACATTAAAAACACTTCCAGTGTAGAAATATATAGTAATTTAGTAGTAATTTAATAGTAATGTAGCAATTATCAGAGCATTCTTACAGCGTTGAAGTAAACAAGATCTCCATAGTCTTTAGATCCCACAAACAGGGGACTGTTGTGTCCTGTGAAGCTTTCCCAAGTTCCATGGAAGTCATAGGTCATCACATTGATGAAGTCAAGATAGCTAGAGATTCATTCAAAGATTGATTATAAAATTCACACACACACACACACACACACACACACACACACACACACACACACACACACACACAGTATATATATATATATATATATATATATATATATATATATATATATATATATATATATATATATATATATATATATATATATATAGAGAGAGAGAGAGAGAGAGAGAGAGAGAGAGAGAGAGAAAGAGAGAGAGAGAGAGAGAGAAAGGAAGCATGAATTGATACATTTAAAAGAAATACTAAAACTTACTTTGCAATCTTGGATATTTCATATCCAGAATCAATTGTGCCCTTTCCAGCAGATACTGCAGCAGTAACCATGAGCCTAGGCTGTCCAGTAGTTTTACCTTCTGCCTCAAAAGCTTCCAACAGTTCCTAATCAAATTAAGTGGTTAGATCAGACCAGTACAAATACTATACAATGTTAGATTGTGTGGTCAAGCCTACCTTGCACAATAAAGTAAACCTCTGTTTGTCCTCAGGAGGGCTACCTCTGGCACCTGGGTATTCCCAATCCAAGTCCAGACCATCAAATCCATGTCTCCTCAGGAATGCGATGGATGACTGGATGAACTTTTGACGGTTGGTGGCTGAGGAGACCATGATGGAAAACCTGAGAAGAAATGAGAAAGTTTCATTATCTAAACAAGGTTATATATAACATTTTAGAATTTGAAATAATATCTGGCACTATTATTTGTATAGAAAAGAAATTTATAAAATGCTTACTGAGTTGAGCCAAAATTCCATCCACCAACAGCCAAAAGAGTTTTAAGGTGGGGGTTCCTGCATAGATAATGAAAAGATCATAAACAAATTGTGAGTAGTTATATTAAATTACCATCACATGTTTTATGGTTTCTATCTTACATACGTTTTCTTTAAACCATTGAAGGACTGGTAGAGGGTTTCATCATTCCATTCATATGTGACAAGCTCGTTGGCATGGTTGATAATAGAAAAGGCATAAATTAGGTGTGTACACAGGAAGGGATCTACATTAGCAGGCATGTACTTCCCAGCTCCAGGTCGGTATTGAGACCAGTTGGTAAAATAGCACACCAACTGCCTGGACGTTGCTGTAAATAAAGGCACAAATGAAGAGAAAATATTTAAATAACTTCAAAAATGAAGGTACGGGTAGTGATTTTAGGTATTACAAATTTGTATGACTTACCAAAGTGACACAAGACCAAGCACAAACCTAGAAAATAAAGAGTTAAAAAAAAAAAATTGTCAATGTAATATACTGTGGAACCTTCGATACTCGCGACCTTGACACTCGCGACCTCAATAGTTTGCGACTTTTCATTTGGAACCAGACTAAGTGTAACTCGCAAAAAATCTGATAGCAAGTTTGATATAAAGTTTAGGGTGACATTTCAAGTCATGAAAAATAATTTTATTATTTTATTATTCATTTAAAGTAGTAAATAAAACATATATGACTAGTAATTCACAATATTTGTTGAGTTTACAGTACAGTACATGTACAATTGCCCTTGAAAAAGGAACCATCCAAAGGAGAGAGTCAAAACCTTGTGATTTTTTGTTTCTCACGAGGGGTCATAAAACGTAACCCCTCTGAGTCTTATACTTAACAATCGACAATCATTTTGGAAACAATTTTTAAATACCTGCAAGAAGAGTGAGCCTGGCCATTTTGTTAGCACCTCTTATGTTCTTCAGTTGCAATTCTTCTGTCAAAGAGAAAGGTATGTTTTGTAATTTTGTTCACGATTTAGCAAGAGATAAATAGCATTTTTGCTTGTATATCCCTGAAATCTTACCTGGGGAACTTTCAGGATGAAAGACAAATGTACCTACAGCTCACAGAGCTTAAATAGTCTTGCAGGAAGGCTTGTCTAATCAGAGAAGAGATGTAAAGTTTAGTAGACCATCTGGAGATAAAGTGTAAAGTGTCGAATGATATGACACGGCAAGATAATATGCAGGCACAATGAGAACTCTGGCTGACCTTAGTAAATTGATGCTTCTACCTGTTTCCTTTTTTTTATTTTATTTTTTTTATGAATCAGAATGAGAACTAGATTTTGTTTAGTTTTTGTTTGGTTTTTTGGGTTCATTTATTAAAATATATTTTCTTTTGTAGTTCTATGAAATGAGGAGGAATAGATACATCTTAATATAAATATTTTATATATATATATATATATATATATATATATATATATATATATATATATATATATATATATATATATATATATATATATATATATGTTCATTAAAAGACTAATAAGTAGATCAGTTTGTTACTGGACATATAATTAAAACATTCATAAATAATTTTTTTTCTTTTTAATTCTATATTGTTTACCTTAAATTCAATATTATTTACCCTACATTAGATTAACTAGATAAATAGTTAAATTATACTCAAAATGAGCAATTCACACATTTTATCCACTAAGCTTTAAAGAAAAATCCTTGTGTCCTCAGAATCTTTATCTTATCAGACCACAGGTTTATGAGGGAGCCTTTTGTTTCTTAAAAAAAATCTACACTGTTTCCACTAATAAATATCTACCGCTGGTTATCTTGGGAGGTAGTGACACCCTCTGAACTAGAATTTTGTTTTCTAAGATCTAGTGGATTCAAAGGTCCCTTGCATTTACTGCCAAAAACACCCTTTGGTGTTGAGTTAAATAGATTATATGTTGATAATCTGTAACATTAGACCACATGGCAGAAGCATAGGCCAGAATATATGGGCAAAATAATGTGTTGTTTGTTTGTATCGCTTTTTTGTATCACTTTTTCATATATCACTTTTTTTATACATTAGAGTAATTCATTTTCACTTTTATATAGCAGAAGCAAAAGTCTTCCAATATCACCACCATCCCTCTGAGACTGATAGGATGGTGGCGATATTAGAACTATAGATTAAAGTGGTCTCCAAAGCCTACCCAGCTTAATAAACATAAAATATAGATACAAAATAGAAAGGCCATACAAAGAAGTTATATTAAAAAAAAAAAAAAAATAATAAAATATATATATATATGAAATTCGTTTTATTTCTTATCATACTTAGCATATTCATTTGTTTATTTTATTTTAGCAACCTGTAGCCAGTTTGATGTAGCAAGTAGCGACATTTTTTTTTATATCAACTTAATATTAAAAGTACATAAATTATTGAAATTAAAATACAATTTTAGAGTCTTAAACAGCTTTCAAATGAAATATATTTCTCTTTTTACCTGGTGATCATAATAATTTCATTTGTAACATTTTAACGGTTGGGATTGTTTTTCTATGCCTAGTTATGAATTATGTGCATCACTGATTAAATTATTCTTTCCTCTTTAGTAACTGATTTATCCAGCTCCCGATCATTGCAAAACTAAGGTACATAACACTTGCTATAGATTGGCTAACTTACATCAGGAGACTTTTTGTGTGTGTGTGTGTGTTAGGTGGAACCGGGAAGAAACCCATGCAAACATGTGGAGAACAAATTCTACAAAGCAAGTAACCTCAGTATCTGAGGATTGGCCAAGGAAAACAAGAGTTTTGAGGTGAAGCAATGCAGCTCACTGTGCCCATGTGTCCTAGTAAATTAATGCTCTTTTTTTATATTCTAATAATAGTTTAAATAAATGTAGGACTTTGCATGCACATAGATAATTTCCTGTCTGCACCTATTAGCAGCTTTAAAATACTTTGATGCTTAACATGCTTAATGGTTAATATTTGCTATCTGAAAGGTAACCTTATCGAACATCAGGGTTTGCCTGTCATTTATTCCACAGTGCTAATCAGATAGGCTAATCTATGAATCCATTTGTGATATTTGTGCCAATATATATATTGAACAGAGCTCTCCTAAAAGGGGATAAGG
This sequence comes from Silurus aristotelis, assembly GCF_946808225.1. Lineage (NCBI taxonomy): Eukaryota > Metazoa > Chordata > Actinopteri > Siluriformes > Siluridae > Silurus > Silurus aristotelis. The sequence continues at coordinate 7,800,697 of NC_139601.1, read as the reverse complement.
TACAGTAAGGTAGATTCCATGTTCAGGTCATTTTAAGGATAACTCCAAGGAGGATTTATTAGAAGTCAATGATAATGTGTATATATATATATATATATATATATATATATATATATATATATATATATATATATATATATATATATATATATATATATATATATATATATACAGTGAGGAAAATAAGTATTTGAACACCCTGCTAAAAAAAATTGTTTAACTATTTATTTGTATGATACAGCTGCAAATAAGTATTTGAACACCTGAGAAAGTCAATGTTAATATTTGGTTCAGTAGCCTTTGTTTGCAATAACAGAGGTCAAACATTTCCTGTAGTTTTTCACCAGGTTTGCACACACCGCAGGAGGAATTTTGGCCCACTCCTCCACACAGATCTTCTCCAGATCAGTCAGGTTTCTGGCCTGTCGCTGAGAAACACGGAGTTTGAGCTCCCTCCAAAGATTCTCTATTGGGTTTAGGTCTGGAGACTGGCTAGGCCATGCCAGAACCTTGATATGCTTCTTACAGAGCCACTCCTTGGTTATCCTGTCTGTGTGCTTCAGGTCATTGTCATGTTGGAAGACCCAGCCTCGACCCATCTTCAATGCTCTAACTGAGGGAAGGAGGTTGTTCCCCAAAATCTCGCAATACATGGCCCCGGTCATCCTCTCCTTAATACAGTGCATTCGCCCTGTCCCATGTGCAGAAAAACACCCCCAAAGCATGATGCTACCACCCGCATGCTTCACAGTAGGGATGGTGTTCTTGGGATGGTACTCATCATTCTTCTTCCTCCAAACACGTTTAGTGGAATTATGACCCAAAAGTTCTATTTTGGTCTCATCTAACCACATGACTTTCTCCCATGACTCCTCTGGATCATCCAAATGGTCATTGGCAAACTTAAAACGTGCCTGGACATGTGCTGGTTTAAGCAGGGGAACCTTCCGTGCCATGCATGATTTCAAACCATGACGACTTAGTGTATTACCAACAGTAACCTTGGAAACGGTGGTCCCAGCTCTTTTCAGGTTATTGACCAGCTCCTCCCGTGTAGTTCTGGGCTGATTTCTTACCTTCCTTAGGATCATTGAGACCCCACGAGGTGAGATCTTGCATGGAGCCCCAGTCCGAGGGAGACTGACAGTCATGTTTAGCTTCTTCCATTTTCTAATGATTGTTCCAACAGTGGACCTTTTTTCACCAAGCTGCTTGGCAATTTCCCTGTAGCCCTTTGCAGTCTTGTGGAGGTGTACAATTTTGTCTCTAGTGTCTTTGGACAGCTCTTTGGTCTTGGCCATGTTAGTAGTTGGATTCTTACTGATTGTATGGGGTGGACAGGTGTCTTTATGCAGCTAACGACCTCAAACAGGTGCATCTAATTTAGGATAATAAATGTCGTGGAGGTGGACATTTTAAAGGCAGACTAACAGGTCTTTGAGAGTCAGAATTCTAGCTAATAGACAGGTCTTTAAATACTTATTTGCAGCTGTATCATACAAATAAATAGTTTAAAAATCATATATTGTGATGTCTCTCACAGTGGACATGCAACTATGATGACAATTTCAGACCCCTCCATGATTTCTAAGTGGGAGAACTTGCAAAATAGCAGGGTGTTCAAATACTTATTTTCCTCATTGTGTATTATATATATATATATATATATATATATATATATATATATATATATATATATATATATATATATATATATATATATATATATATATATATATATATGGTTACTATATACAAGTTTTTATTATTATTATTATTATTATTATTATTATTATTATTATTAGTTTATATTATTATTTTTTTTTTATTATGTTTTTTTAGTCATAGTCATAGTTTAAGTTACAAAACATTAGGATTGTAAGTATAAAGTATAAATATGATAAGTATAAAAAAAAAAAATTTCCTTTTTTTTGCAAAGTATCAATTGCTGTTCATGGAAATACAGGGTACTCATGTTCTAAAGGTTGAACATATATTATGTTCAAAGCATGTTTAAGCACATAGTGTATTATGAGGCTCAAAACACTGATCATACAATGAAAATAATATATTCAAAGTATTCTTGTTCCTGTTTCCATTTCAAAAGTGAAAGTGAAAACATTTTGAATATAGTGCATGTATCTAGTATTTAAGAAAGAGTGCCAAATTAAGAGTTATTGTATTGTATGAGAAATGGCAGACTGGTTCAAGGTGGAGGTAAGATCCAGGATTGGCTCTGAGCCCTTTTTCTGTTTGCAGAGAGGGCAGTGGAGTGGTGTGGTTGTAGGGAGAAGAAGTAGTTGAAGGCAGATGGGTTCCTGGGGTCAACAGAGCAATGTAATTTAGAGTGTGTAAGAAAATGCTGCAGGCATGGTAAAGTGGGTGGAAAAGAGTTGCAGGAGTGATAGAAGGATATCTGCAAGAGTGAAAGGGAAGGTTTATAGGACTGTGATGATACCTCCTTTGTTGTATGGTGTAGAACCAGTGGTATTGACTAAAAGACAGTAGGCAGAGCTGAAGATGCTGAGATTTTCATAGGGAGTGACGAGGGTGGACAGGATTAGAAACTAGTTTATTAGAGGGGCAATGCATGTAGGACGTTTTGGAGATAAGGTGAGAGAGGCACGAGATGGTTGAGATGGTTTAGTCATGTGCAGAGGAGGGACATGGGGTATATAGAAGAATGCTGAGGATAGAGCCACCAGGAGGGATGAATAAAGGAAGGCCAAGGAGGAGGTTTATGGATGTGTTGAGGGAAGATAAGCAGGTAGTTAATTTGAAAGAGACAGATGTAGAGGACAGGAGGGTATGGAGACAGATGATCCACTGTGAATAATAATAATAATAATAATAATAATAATAATAATAATAATAATAAGAAGAAGAAGAAGAAGAAGAAGAAGAAGAAGAAGAAGAAAAAGAAAAGGAAATCTTAGGACTTATTAAGAGTTCAAAATGTTTAGAAATGGGCTCTCAAATTTTAAATCTGGTTTATGGTAATATATAATGGAAAAAAAAAATCCAAAATAAACAAGATATTGGTATTTTTTTGTAGGGTGGACTGATTATAGTGTTTTTTGTTTTTTAACCTTGTGAACTTATCATGAGGATTATTAATTACAAATAAAAATTGCTGGTTTGCAAAAAATTTCTGCTAAACATCCAGCCTTTACAGGTAGAGTATTTATTATTATGTGAACAAATTGTTTGCACTATCACACATCTACTGTAGTTGTCAGTGCTGCATTGTCATTGTTTGCCATCTCACTGTCTTGTTGTTTTTTGTTGCATATGTGTACTTTATATAGTGCCCCAGTTAGTTTTGTGTTAATCTTGTGTTAATTTATGTTGTTTTATGCAGCACCCTGGACCACAAGGAATGCTCTTTCATTTCACTGTGTACTGTACTGGACATGCAGTTCTGATACCATAATAATAAAGCACGCTTGACTACTTTACTTGATTTGGGTCTATGCAAAATTAACTATAACACTATTACTAAAACACACAAACAGAGGTAACACAGACAGGAGGAGCTATAGGATATAAGATGGCCTGCCATACCACTGTCAACAAACTTGAGTGAATGCATGAGAGTGTGGGGATGAAAGCATCAAAGCATCTCAGTTCACCAAAACATACTATATCCATGATGCCTCCAGATCTGCTCCTCCTTTACTTAAGAAAAACTTACTGACAGAAGGCTTGAGTAAATCAAGATGTTTTAGTGTAGACTTAAACAATAAAAATGTGTCTGACTTCTTCCGACTTGTGTCCAGCTGGCACTATTGGCATCCAGTAGATACATGTGAGCTACCAAAGTTACCAAAGGTGTTCTATTAGTTCTGAAAGGTGTCCACTAGGCATGGCATGACACTAAAAGAAATGAATAAATATCAAGTAGAGATACAAAGAGACATTTACAGTTGCAGTTAAAACTGATACAATTCCTATTAAAAATCCTATGAGGGTGTCTATTATGTTTTTTGTTTGAGCAGGAGATGAGATTACCTAAAGATTGTATTTTCTGTGATTTTAAAATGTGTATTTTTTTTTTTTGCCTGTTTTAAATTTGTTATATGTTTTAAAACATAGTTCCAGTTTGATTGGTACTCAGCTCTTTTAAAAGTAGGTTTTTTTTTTTAAATTAAAGAACAATGGCAACAGATATGACTTTCACAAGGTAGAATTAATAACATCTAATACTCCCGATGGCTTATGGCCACTTGGCCTCTTTGAAAGAGAGCAGGTAAGAATTTTATTTGATGCTTTATAGACAAAAAGCAACAAATGGTAAAACTAATTATGATGAGGTAATTTCCCTCTTGCAGACATTTTTATATGCTTTTTTATCTTCTTATTTACAGTGATTATTGTCAGGCTGCAGACGCGGAAGCCGATATAGTCCGATCATTGTCCTTTTATTTCAACAACCGTACAACACAAAAACACTCATAAGCCGTTGAAAACAACAAACAAAGACATCCGCTCGATACGCGTTGTCCGCTATGAGTTTGAATGTCCCAAGCATAATCCATAAAGCCTTCGGCAATGAGTAATCCAAGTCGGAAGTGGAATTCGCATATACAGCCGGCGGTCGAGCAGCCACGCGATTGTCCAGCTTGACAATATAACGACCGACAGCCTGTGACTCAAGAACGTGAGTTTATGTAGTCTGATCTTTCATGAGCCACAGCTGTCGGTAATCTTGGGAAGCAGCGTGACTGCTATCGAGGGGGGCGTGGCAGGGTGGATCTCTGACAGCTACAGACGGGGGCGTGGCAGGGTGAATCCCTGACAGCTACAGAGGGGGGCGTGGCAGGGTGAATCCCTGACAATTATAACCAAAAAGAGGACTTCTGAACATAAATAAACAAAACATTTAAAATATTTATTTACAATTATTTTTCATTATAAAGGTTTTATCACGGAACCCAGCACATGGCACATTGGCTATTTATAATTATTAGTGTCACTTAATGTTTAGTAAAATATTGATTAATTAATTTTTTTATGAATATTTATTTTCATATGAACAGGGGACAGAAGGTAAAAAGGGAAAACTATAAAGCCACTGTTATTTTTTTATGCTTGCATTTGTATTTATTAACTAAATTAACACTCAGCATGTGCTTTCAATATCTAAACACAAAGCGATTTGCTATCTTAAAAGACTTGTTATTGCACCAACATAATTGTTATTGCGTAATGTTTTCATCACATCTGATCTTGTGCTTTGAAGAATCGAAAGTACGAGTGAATAAGGAATTTTTCGAACATGAGTGATAATAAGTACACAACATAAAAGAATAGTACAGTAATCCTGACCTAATAGTAATCCTGACTTTGCATTTACTACTGTAGTATTATAAATGAAACATCTTATTTTATGTACTGAGCAGTAGAATTGCTTTATCTTATCAGGTTTATTTGAGTAGATTATTGCTATGGTTTCCACCAACAGAGTAACTTTGTTTATCTTGGCAGGCAGCAGTGGGATGCTATGAAAGAGTATTTTTTTAAAGCTTTTATTGCTTTTTATACATATATATATATATATATATATATATATATATATATATATATATATATATATATATATATATATATACACACACACACACACACACACACACACACACACACACACACACATACGACTGCTAGCAAGAGTGGTCCCATCATGGTCTCATCATCCCAGCTGCGCTTCCAAAGTATCATACATGGTATGCTGGTGCCTATCTCTCTCTCTCTCTCTCTCTCTCTCTCTCTCTCTCTCTCTCTCTCTCTCTCTCTCTCTCTCTCTCTCATGGGCATTAATCCCGGGGGGGACAGAGGGGACATGCCCCCCCCATCCGAGGGTTTGTAGTAGATGCAGACTCATTCATAAATTAGTTGCGGCAAAAATGCTGATTACTGATGTAATTTTCCATGAATCTGCTATATTGGCGATTAAAATATGACTTATCTAGTTAACGTTAGCTTGTTTACAATAGCTTGTAGCATAGTGCATTGCAACTAACACGCCAAAGCCGTTTCCCATGCAGTGTTTTATTTGGGACGACTTGGTATAATGTTAACTTAACATTAACTGCCACAATTAGCATATTGTTTAGCTGTGCATTTACTAAATGAGCACTGTGCTACATCCAAACTGACCCCATTGTATTTTTTATATAATCAATTTCTATTCTGTTCTTAAGTGTCTTAATTTGTAAATAAAATGTTAAACCTTTTTTTTTAATTCCTTGTTTTTATTCATTCATTCATTTTCTCCCGCTTATCTGTAATTCGGGTCGCGGGGGCAGCAGTCTAAGCAGGCCCCCGCCTTCGACTGCTGCCCAATCCTCACAGCACCGTCCCTCACGGTCCCTCCTGCAGGTGGTGAGCCCACGGGAAGCCTTGTTTTTATTGTTGTGATTTTTTTTTATGATAGTTTACTTTATTTATGTAAAGCAGTTTGAATTACCATTGTAATTGACGCAGTCTCCATGCAATAATAATGATAGAAACAGTTTTTCACTGTGGGGACATATCTTTATACTGTAAGTACAATTTGACTGTATTATTTGTGTCCCCCTTCAAATATTGCTCATGAGAAATTTTATATTTATTGTCCCCCCCTACTGTTAAATTAAATTTACACCCATGCTCTCTCTCTCTCTCTCTCTCTCTCTCTCTCTCTCTCTCTCTCTCTATATATATATATATATATATATATATATATATATATATATATATATATATATATATATATATATATATATATATATATACAGTGGAACCCGGTTATGTCGATGTCCTAGGGGGTTGCCAAAAAGCATAGAGATAACCGATGATCGAGATAAACGAAAACCAATATGGCGGCAATATATTAACGTGCTTGAAATTACTTTATGTACATGATGTGCGTTAATAAATGAGAATGTGCATGCACGTGTTTTTGCAGGGTTTTTTACACAACAGCGTTGCCACGATTTGTTTGATGAAGGCATGCTATAAAAATACATACAGTACATGTTTGTTAACTGTCAGGAATCCACCTGCCACACCCCCTTCGGCGTGGCTGGTGCTTTTTTGGCCGCTTTCTCTGAAGCTCCCGGCTTCAATCGCGCACATATGGTGCTCGTTTAGCATCATCACCAGCTCCAATTTAAACTTCCACACTCTCACCGTCCGTTATTGTTGTTGGTATATGTTGGTTCACGGCGGTCGTTGTTATCGCTCATGCGTATCCCGGTACGTGCCTTCCCACCGGCACTCTCTCAACGGCTGTGCTTTTCTTCTCAAAGCTCATCGTGGAATCCCCCCGATCCTGCCGTTGTTCATTCTATGCTTTTGCTGCTTATCCCACGTTCCGCGCTGCGCTCCTACCAAGCGCGGCTTTTGCCTCCCGTTCATCGCATAACATTTAACAACAAAAGGCATATGTGCACTAACTAACAGCAGATTCACCAGTATACAATACAACAACTGTAGCATCTGTAAGGCTTAATTTTTCGCGAGTTCTTCTGCGGCTGCACAGCGCCGATCGAGATAACTGACGTTAAATGGCAAATTTTTCCCCCCTTGTGCTCGAGATATCAGGGTTCGGCGAAATAAAAAAGTCGACATAACCGATAAGAAATGCTTAGACAAAGCGAGAATTTGGCGGTTCCACTTTGAAAACGTCGACTTAATAGGGTTGTCGAGTTAACCAAGGTCGAGATAAGTGGGTTCCACTGTATATATATATATATATATATATATATATATATATATATATATATATATATATATATATATATATAGATATAGATAGATAGATAGATGACAGAGCTGGCAGAGAGCACACCCTGTCTGTTTACTTATTGTTTTTTATACAAATTAAAGTACACATTTTATTTCTGAGTAAAGAAGGGACGTGAATAAATGTATGTTGCGCTAAAGGTTTTAATTTTGCCTCTTTTATATTTAGTTATTCATTTATGTATTTATGTTTTTTTAATAAAAATGGTTAAACAGAAATGTGTGCTGCATTGATAACACGTTAATAAAATTTAGTGCTGTTAAAAAGGAATTTGCGTTTGAATTTTGACAGCCCTAATATATATTTTTTATATTGTGGCGACTCGCCATCGCGTCAGGCTGAACACAGACATGGGGCGTCATCCCTCAATGACTAGGCATTGGCGAGTCCGGCAGGAATTCTTCTTCCGCATCTTCCATCTGTAGCCTGAAGTGAGAGAAAGAGGTGGTGTTCACGCTCTGAAATGTGTGTAATCAGTCAAAAATTGGACGCTGGCTGTCAGTGGTGAGGTGATGTCACGACCAGGAGTATAAAGCGCATATGAGAGAAGACAGCGGCAGCTTCTGCAAGGGAGAGGGAAGCGCTGCAGGGACACCGGAGGTGTGGCATAGAGACGCAGTGTGTCGTTCCCTCAGGGAGAGGGGAGACCAGAGGACTTATAAGATGTGATCGCATCAACAATGCACCTGCTCAGAGCCTGCTTATCAGCAAGGAGGCCTCTCTTGGGAGGGCTGTAGCAGACGAGCAAGTGATGGGTCCTTTTCCAAGGACCCGTCCCGTGGTCGTAGGTGTCCGGTGCACGCACCGGACAAAGCCGGTCCAGTTTCTCCTGGTCTGGGGCCTGGAACAGAGGAGGATAGAATGCCTGTAATCTTATGTGTCGTGGGATGACCGAGGGCACCTTGGGGATGTAACCCCCTGTACAGGGGTACAGGAAGTCACCAGCCATACCTGGGTTAAACTCCAGGAAGGAGGGGGGCCACAGACAGAGCCTGCAGGTCCCCTACTCTTTTGATAGACCAGATGGCCAACAAGAATGAGGTCTTGATTAAAAGGTGCCTTCAAGATGCCTCGGCTGAAGGCTCGAAGGGGGGGTTAGAAAGAGCTATAAAAAACGACGGCCAGGTCCCACCCAGGCACTGTAGGGTGCACCAGGGGCCTCAGCCTCCGGGTGCGGCGGAGAAAACGGGTTACAATCGGGTTTTGCCCAGAGATGGCCTCGGCCACGGGGGCATGATAGGCCGAAATGGCAGACGCGTAGACTTTTAGGGTGGACAGAGCCAACCCCTGGGGAACCGTCCCTGAAAAAAATTTCAGCACTGAACCAACCGGGCAGTGGACTGGATCCAGCTGGTGGTGCTCACACCACGAGCAGAACAGACGCACCTGGTGGCATACAACCTCCTCATGGAAGGAGCTCTGGAGTGGAGAATCGTCTCTACCACCTCGGTGGAGGGGGTTAAAATATGGCACCCCCTAACTGGGAAAGGAGATCCCTTCTCAACACCCGCCTTGACAGGGTGTCTGCTGCCTCGTTCAACCAGCCCGGGATGTAAACCGCCCTCAATGAGAGGAGCCTTCCCTGGGCCCAAAGGAGGATCTGGTGCACCAGCCTGCACAGGGGGCGCGAACGCAGACCTCCTAGACGATTGATGTATGGGACCACCACCGTATTGTCCGTACGGACCAACTCATAGTGACCTCTGAGGTCTGAAAGGAAATGCTTCAGTGCTAGAAGCATGGCCAGCATCTCTAGGCAATTGATGTGCCAGCGTAGATGGGGCCCCTCGCACAGACCTCTGGCGGAGCGACCACTCTTGCTCCCCACCCCGTGAGGGACGCATCGGTCGTTAGCATTAAGCGATGACCAGGGACTCCCAGCGCCGCATGACCTTGATAGTGCGGAGGTGGTTGCCCCTCCATGAGAACCCGCGGGTCCTAAGCCATCCCTCAAGGGGTCTCATGTACAGCACGCCAAGTGGAATGACACTGGACGCAGCTGCCATAAGCCCTTGCAGTGTCTGGAACTGCTCGACTGTGAGAGGCTGCCCTTCTCTGACCTTCCTGACGGCCGTAACGATGACCACAATGCGGACAGGGGAAAGCTGCGCACACAAAGTATTTGAATCCCATATGACACCGAGATAGGTGGTTCTCTGTAATGGAGAAAGCACACTCTTCCCGGCGTTCAGCCGAAACCCCAACGCCCACCGACAGGGTCTTGAATGCACCTCCATTGTGCATTCTTTAAATGCACCTCCATTGTGCCAGTGCCAAAACACTCCAACCCAACGTGCCTGAACGACTACAACCCTGTAGCACTGACACCCATTGTCATGAAGTGCTTTGAGCGACTGTTCCTGGCACACCTGAAGGACTCTCTGCCAACCACATTAGACTCTCACCAGTTTGCCTACCGAAGCAATAGAAGCACAGAAGATGCAGTTTCCATGGCACTGCACTCTGTGCTCACACACTTGACAATAAGAACACCTATGCACGTATGCTGTTTGTTGACTTTAGCTCAGCATTCAATACCATCATTCCATCCAAGTTAATAGCCAAACTTCTAGATCTGGGCATTAACACCTCCACTTGCAACTGGGTCATGGACTTTCTGACCAACAGACCCCAGCAGGTTCGATCTGGCTCCATCTGCTCCAACACTATCACACTCAACACTGGTGTACCACAGGGCTGTGTGCTGAGCTCCTTCCTCTACTCCCTCTTCAGGCCTGTGAATGGATCTAACTCCATCATCAAGTTTGCAGATGACACTACCGTGATTGTTCTCATCACCAACAATGATGAGACTGCCTACAAGGAGGAGATCCAGCACCTAGCCACATGGTGCAATAAAAATAACCTGCTCCTTAACACCTCCAAGACAAAGGAGCTCATTGTGGACTTCAGAAAGAAGGCAAGAGGCACACATGACACCACCCACATCAATGGGATGGCTGTTGAGCGCGTCTCCAGTTTCAAGTTCCTGGGGATCCACATCTCGGCGGAACTGTCCTGGAACATCAACACCTCCAGCCTGGTCAAGAAGGCTCACCAGCGCCTCTTTTTCCTGAGGACACTTAAGAAAAATCAGCTCTCCTCAGATATCCTGGTGGAAAAATAAATAAATAAAATAAATAAATAATAATAAGAGAAGATAAGGGGTGTCTCTCCCTTTCTGTGCGCGCGGAACTAAGTGTGTGTTTGTGTTTGCGTGTGTGCGCTCAGCTACGAGTGAAGTCCCTCTTCCTCCGCTGTGGGCGAAACCCCCCCTCTCTTCCTCTGCTTTTCTGTCTCTCTGCATGTGAGGGTCTGCGCTCCGCTGCAGGCGGACGGGACCCCCTCCCTTTCTCTCTCTCTCTCTCTCTCTCTCTCTCTCTCTCTCTCTCTCTCTCTCTCTCTCTTTCTCTCTCTCTCTCACTCTCTGGAAAATTTGTGTGTGCGTGACTGATTGCAATATGTGCTGAGATGTGTGATATATAGATATGAATAAATATCTACCTAAAACATAGGAGAGTTAAGGTGGAAAACAAGGGTTAGTTTCTAGTAACTATAAGGATAATATTTATCTTCTATTAAGAATAAAACAATGAGCCTCATTACATGAGAGGACTGAATCTGTTAAAACTTATGAGCTTCCTTCGGAAGACCTTTTTCTGTTAAATAACAAAAGACAAGATAAAAACAATGAGCCTTTTTGGGAAAATATTTTATGGCTAAATAACTTTATGAGCCTCTAAAGATGACCTAAATACGAAGTCAAAGCCCCTTAATACTGAATGAATAAAGATATCCCTACAGTGAGACAAAACACTCCCCTGCCACGAATGAATAATATAATTCCCAAAAAAGGAAATTTCAAGTAGAGAAATTAATGAGGGTGTGTGTGTGTGTGTGTGTGTGTGTGTGTATGAGCAACTATTATAATAAAAGTGATTATTGTATATGTATATGTATTGGTTGTGAGTAATACTGAGTGATAAAAGAGTTGGGGTGATTATTAAAGTAAAGCAAATGGAAGTTCATGCAATATGATGTTTAGAGGAGATAGGAAATCTGTAGAGCATAAAATTCTGAATGCTGATGGACGTTGTGTGTGTGAAGTATGAGCTGTTATCTGTAGAGAACTAAAAAAGGATCTAAGGTCCTGTCTGCCTCTTTTGTTGAATCTTTGGTGTGTGCGCGTTGCTGAGACAGTTGCTCAGAACGTCACACGGATTGAGGCCCGTGACCGGAGCAACATGATAAACGCATGGCTTCTGTTTGATTAAGGCCAGTGCTGTTTTATCCAAAATAAATAAATAAATAAATAAATAAAATAAATTTTTTTAAATGCTTGGATGTGTATTTGAACATGTGTGCGTATTCAAATATCTATTTTTGTTACTGTGCGGTTTGATCTCTCAGCTTGAGAAGTATCGCAGTGAATTACATTTTGTGTGTGACCTTTGTGTTATGCAGTTTAAAGGACACTTGGCAACGGACTGACCAGTCATGGTGTTTAACTAGTTAATGAGGTACAATCGTTTGATTTGAACTCAGTTACAAGTTGTTGATGCAAGTTTTACAATTGGTTTATGGGGTTTGCTGAAGTCAGTTTTAAGTAATCTTTAATTTGGTAGTTGGTATCAATTTATGCGTACAAAAATACAGAAAGTTGTAATGTCAAAAATAATTACTCCTGTAGATGTGGTATGCGAACAAGTTCTTGTGTAGAGAGGTTATAAGCAGGTGGGGACTTCCGGATCGAATATCCTCAGATAACGGTAAAGAATTTGTGGATAAAACAGTCAAATTAATCTTACAAAAGTTGGGAATTAAACAGCGTCTTGGAGCAGTGTACCACCCACAAAGTCAAGGAATGTGTGAAAGAATGAATGGTGTTTTAAAGAATCGCATTGTTAAGATCTGTCAGCATACGGGTTTAAATTGGGTAGCAGCGCTTCCGTTGGCACTGATGGCGTGTCGATCAAGTGAGCTGCGTGATTTGCATATGACACCTCATGAGTTGCTAACGGGAAGACGGATGCCGACTCCTTGTTTGCGTACCAGTGGGAAAGGTCCAAGTCTAGCACTTTTGGAAGACGAAATGCGAACTTATGTAACATATATGGTCAGCTTACATAAAAAGATATCCACATATGTTTTTGACAGGCAGAGGAAAGACGAGGCGCAGCAGAAACTTGATGAGCAAAAGAGCACCACAGTGCAACCCGGAGACAAGGTGTTTGTGAAAGTGTTTAGAAGAAAGTGGTATAACGAACGTCGGGAAGGACCATTTGAAGTGGTCCGCAGTACTGGAACAGCGGTCCAGGTCAAAGGGTCTCCAACGTGGTATCATTTATCACATTGTGTTAAAGCACCAAAAGAGGAGATAACGTGTTCCCAGAGTCAGGATGTTGAAGGTTCAAGAGAATTGGAAGAAGGTATGGGTGAGCATGCAGCAGAAGAAGAGATGCATGACAATAACCAGAGTCAAATCCCAGAAGGGGAGATTGTCCGTGATATGGGCAATGGTGATGATGATGTGTATGCTTTTGATGATGCCAGAAATGACAGTACAGTTAACGGACAGGAAAGAACATTTGGGGACATTGATTTCCAGCAGGTTCCCGAATCAGCAGAGCCTGTGGCGGTGGAGAGAAATGCGTCACAGGTTAAGAAGGACTGTAACTCAACTGCAGGAGAATCAAGAGAGACAGCTGACAGAAGGAGTCCGAGGCCGGCTCGGAGAAGGGTTAGACCAAAACGATACGAGAACTAGAGCCCATGTGGCTATAGTTTCTCAGCAGATCGCTACAACACCCTCTCCTCCAAAGGTTGTTATCAGAGCTAAGTTAGGGAAAGCGGTTGTTCTTCCTTGTCAATGTGGAAGATGGAATGTTGGTAGTACTAATCCTCCTAAGTGGAGGAATAATCGTGGTGAAGATGTGTTGTTGACAGGACCCGGATTTGAAAGTGTGCCTCGCGATCAAAGAAAGTATTTTTTGTACAATGACATGAAGTTGGTGAAGATGCAGACGGATTGTTCACTAGTTTTGCGTAATGCTACATGGGAAGATGCAGGTGAATATGTGTGCACTTATTTAGAACCAGCATTTAAATTTGTGCCAATTCTTAATTATTGGGAGGATGATTATGTAACGCGTAAAGTGACACTTGTGATAAAAGGTTTGGAACCTAGTGGGAATGTCGCGGATATTACAAAGGTTCAAGATCAATCTAATGCAATGACTACTCAGAGAATGAATAATTCTCAAACGGAGCTTGTTACAGTAGTGCTGGGTACAACTAAGAATGTTGATACATCAACCCAGACTACTACTTTGTCACAGATAAAGCTTGTCACTACAGCTCTGGATACAACTACGAGTGTTATTACATTAACCCAGACTACTCCTACTTTATCTACGATTGTAAAAGAGTATAATGATACAATAGTGCCAATACCTTTGATGCCTGTAAAGTTTGTAAACGTAACACAGGCGCCGGACGTAGTGACCTTAGAATCGACAGAAGTATTAAATATGACTCAGGAACCCATGTTAAAAACAAAGCCTACAGTAAATGGTAGAGGAGAGACCTTTGAGGCCGGGAAACAGATGTGGGATGAGCATGTTGTAGCCTCAGCTGAGATAACTCAGGAAAATATATCAGATACAATGAGTGACTATATTAATTCTACTCAAGTTCGTACTTTGCAAAAGAGAGACAGTGACTGGAAAGCATATGGTTTCGATTCATCGGTGTTACAGATTGCTGACCCCTGGGCAAGTAGGAACTTATGGTTCCAGCAGATAACTCATTCTGTTAGATCAGTTAGAAATTTGAATTGTCCATGTGTGGTGAAAGTTTCATCACCAGGCACATGGCCTTCAATTTTAGAAACGGTGCCAGAACCACTAACTATTAGGTGTCAGTCCTTTGCATTATCATGGTTGTTGTTTCAGCAGCAGGCATCGACGGATATAATAATGGCTTTGTCAAGTAGTCTGTTTAGACCTAAATATGATTGTTCATGGTTGGAAGAATTACCTTATGTGAATCTACTGGATCAACATGAAAATATAATAACAGCAGTCCCTGAGCCGATGGAAGTGACACCTGTGAAAGCTGCTGGTTGTTTCTGTTCAAATGAAACGTATACTGGTTCGGGGATGTATATGGGAGTATCTGATTGTGACAGCTATTTGATGAATTTGGGCCAACATAATAATAAAAATATTAGTAAGTTGTATGAAGTAAAGTTTCGTGCGCCACATCAGAAATATAGTAAAACTTTGATGGTAAGGAATCAAGATTTGCCTGGAAATGTGACAATAGGAAATTTTAGAGATATTTGGTGGGTTTGTGGTGATAAGGCATATATATTTCTGCCTTATGGATGGATAGGATGCTGTTACATGGCAAAACTGAAGCTCCCATATGAGGTTTTTACAGTACAGAAGGGAGACGGTCCTGATACAAATCAGTCAAATGTTGTTTCTGCTAATAGGAGGAAAAGAGCATTGGCACAGTTCCATAATTTGGAGTCATACCATTGGAGAATAAGCCTAGGAGAAAAGTGGGGTATAGGACTGTTCCCATGGTATGGTGTGACATTTTTAGCTGATCATATTGATAACATCACTTATACATTACAGGGTTTCGCCAATGAGACAATAAGGGGATTTGATTTTCTATCTAATACTCAAAGAAGTCACAGATTGACCCTGCTAAAGCATGACATGGCGTTAGATTATATATTGGCCAAGCAAGGTGGCCTATGTGTGGCTTTGAACTTAACTGGTGACGCATGTTACACCTTGATCCCCGATTCTTCTGATAATATGACTAGTGTTATAGAGGCATTGCGAAACATACGAGATGCCTTCGGTCCAGCTGAAGGAGCCGGATGGTCTGCCAATTCTTGGCTGCAAGACAAATTAGGTCCGTTAGGTGCTGTCCTAGTACAGATTTTTATGGCAGTTGTCGTATCGTTGTGTGTGATGTTTTGCTTTTGCACGCTGTTGCTGACCTTTGCGAAAGCAATGATATTGCGATGGGTTGGAGTTGTGATGCCTGGGGACGGTACCCAGATGGCGCTGCTGCGAAACATACGAGATGAGGATGGAATGGAATTAGATGGTGAACTGATGGAGAAGTATCCGTTTTGATATTAGTTCTTATTGTGATTCTTCATGTTATTTGGCTATAGGCTTACTTTTTGATAGTTTCCCCCTATACTGTGTTCGGGTGAAAGGGGGGAATGGAATGTGATATGATTCATTTGTTGCCTGAGAAGACGATACTGGTTGTTTTTTTTTTTTTTTCTTTTCTTCTCTCCAAGGAAACAATATTGGGGGAGATTTGAAGGCTCGGAACAAGGAATGCTGTGATTCTACACATCGGCGACCCCATACTGAGAATCAACGCAGCCGCGGATGGACATTTCCCCCATACACATATATATGTTTATTATAGGATTTTATGTGTTACAGTATATCCAGTGACATTGATAGAAAATGTTTATACTAGTAGTAATCATAGTAAGTCATGATAGTTTTTAAGTTTCTTCTGATACATAACCAATGCATATGTATTACTTCTTGTTAAAATCTTGATTGGGCTGGAGTACAATTTGTGGCCACCTGGGGCAGAGGGGCCGTGAGAGCGGTTTTCCTGTCTTGATTGTTTGAAGGATATCTAAGGAGAAACGGCTGCCTGACAGGTTTTTTCTCTCTCACACTCCATAAATTCATTATATTGTTAAGGTTCTGTGACAGAATGTATTGTTACTATTTCTGTAACCAATGATGAATATGTATGTTATATTTTTTTGTTTATCGTGGGATTATTGATCCCCCGAAGGGGGGAAATATGTAGTGTCTTAAACGTATAGTATCTTAAATGTGTAATATCTAAAAGCCTTAACTCATACAATTCTACAAATGGTGTCCTGAAACGGCCAAAGTTAATTACTGAACCATCTGGCCAGATGTTTTCCTTTAAGCCAAATGTATGAAAGGCCCATAGTGCTTATCTTATGAGCCGTGACTGGGAAAATGAAACGGATTGTCGTCCTTAAATCAGTATAAGCCGAAGTATAGAATATGATCCAGGATGCACATCCTCTTGGGAAAAGACCTCTGACCCGTTCTCACTGTATGTTAAGATGAATGGTCTGGGAAAGTTAGCGCTGGTACATTTGAGATATATTAAATCTGGACAAAGACAGGTTTCTCTTTAAGATAAACATTATTGCACAGTAGGCTCATATACATCTGTTATGCATTAAGAGGCGGACCCAGAGAATGATCAGAATATATAATGAGTGTGCAGCCATGGATCGGGAGTCAGACTTTGAATCAGAGCGTGCTGACTCCAGGCTTGACCGGAAGGCCTGTAAAGATGCTATATTTCTGTGCTGAATAAAAATCATTATTTACACGAAATAACTGCGTCTACGGAGATTCCTTCCAACCGACAGCTACACTCCATCAAGACGACGAAATACACAACAAGATCCTCTCCAGTTCTGTCAGGTTGGATGGTAAACGTTGGTGGACAACCATTTTTAGGTCTCTCCAGAGATGCTCAATTGGGTTTAAGTCAGGGCTCTGGCTGGGCCATTCAAAAACAATCACGGAGTTGTTGTGAAGCCACTCCTTCATTATTTTAGCTGTGTGCTTAGGGTCATTGTCTTGTTGGAAGGTAAACCTTCGGCCCAGTCTGAGGTCCAGAGCACTCTGGAGAAGGTTTTTGTCCAGGATATCCCTGTACTTGGCCGCATTCATCTTTCCCTCAATTGCAACCAGTCGTCCTGTCCCTGCAGCTGAAAAACACCCCCACAGCATGATGCTGCCACCACCATGCTTCACTGTTGGGACTGTATTGGACAGGTGATGAGCAGTGCCTGGTTTTCTCCACACATACCGCTTAGAATTAAGGCCAAAAAGTTCTATTTTGGTCTCATCAGACCAGAGAATCTTATTTCTCACCATCTTGGAGTCCTTCAGGTGTTTTTTAGCAAACTCCATGCAGGCTTTCATGTGTCTTACAATTCAATTCAATTCAATTTGTTTTTATTTGTATAGCGCTTTTAACAATGAACATTGTCTCAAAGCAGCTTTACACAGATAATGCGGTGATTAAAAATGAATATGTTCTTTATGAGTAAGTTTGTCCCTGATGAGCAAGCCGGTGGCGACTGGCGACTGTGGCAAGGAAAAACTCCCCGAGATGGCATAAGGAAGAAACCTTGAAAGGAACCAGACTCAAGAGGGAACCCATCCTCATCTGGGTTACACCGAATGTCCATTTGTGGCGGGTATACAATGTTGCGGGGTGCATTGATGATGATCAAAAGCGAAGTGTATTTCTGGGTCAGTGTAGGAGACTGTTGACATCAACTACAGTCCAATCCAGGCAGGCCTGGATGAAGTGGGAAGATCCACGGGGGGGAGAGGGGCAGGAACAGTGGTCACTGGAGCCTCAGGAGCATGTTTAACTCGACCGAGAGAGAGAGAGAGAGAGAGAGAGAGAGAGAGAGAGAGAGAGAGAGAGAGAGAGAGAGAGAGAGAGAGAGAGAAGAGGGTGACAGGAAGAGAAGGATATGGATTATTAAGTGTACCTATTGTTGCATGAGAGTTAAAGTCACTGTGCAGTTTGGACTCCGGCAAGACTCGCTATAGCAGCATAACTAAAAGGGAGAACCAGAAGGCAACACAGACATGAGGGATCTCTGGGATAAGAGACGGCCCACCACACCACCATCAACAAACCTGAGTGAACACGTGAATGTGAGGGGACGACAGCGTACAAATATCCCAGTTCACCAAACACTCTATATCATTGTTCCCTCCAGATCTGAGCCTTTACCTGAGAAAAAATCCACTGATTAAAGGCTTGACTGAATAAATATGTTTTCAACCTCGACTTGAACACTGAGACTGCGTCTGAGTCCCGAACACTGGTTGGAAGGCTGTTCCATAACTGCGGGGCTTTATAAGAGAAAGATCTGCCCCCTGCTGTAATCTTCATTATTGGAGGAACCAACAGATAGCCTGCACCTTTTGATCTAAGTAGGCGTGGAGGATCATACTGGTACAGAAGTTCACTCAGATACGGTGGTGCGAGACCATTAAGTGCTTTATATGTCAGTAGTAGAATTTTATAATCAATGCGAGATTTGATTGGGAGCCAGTGTAGACTGATTAATACAGGGGTGATGTGGTCATATTTCCTAGATCTAGTGAGGACTCTTGCTGCTGCATTCTGAACTAACTGAAGCTTATTTATGCACCTACTTGCACACCCAGACAGTAAAGCGTTACAGTAGTCTAATCTAGAAGTAACAAAAGCATGAACTAGTTTTTCTGCATCCTGTAACGACATCATATTTCTAATTTTAGCAATATTTCTAAGGTGAAAGAAGGCAATCCTGGTAATATTATTCACGTGAGCCTCAAAGGAAAAAAGACTCGAGTCAATAATCACACCAAGGTCTTTGACAGCCGTACACACTGAAACAGAAACACCATCCAGAGATGTTAGGTAATCGGAAAGTTTGCTTCTAGCTGCATGTGGTCCTAGTAAAAGTACTTCCGTCTTATCTGAGTTTAGCAGAAGAAAGTTATCGAGCATCCAGGCAGCATATATAAAGAGAAAAGCAGAGGGCCTAAGACAGATCGTTGAGGAACACCAAACTTTACCTCAGAGAGTGTGGAGAACTCACCATTAACATCAACAAACTGATAGCGATCAGTCAAATAAGACCTGAGCCAAGAGAGAGCCGTTCCCTTTATTCCAACAACGTTCTCAAGTCTAGCAAGTAGTATAGTGTGATCAATGGTGTCAAAAGCTGCACTAAGGTCGAGCAAAACAAGTAAGGAGACAAAACCCTGATCAGAGGCCAATAACAGGTCATTTACCACCTTAACTAGCACCGTCTCTGTGCTATGATGAGGCCGAAATCCTGACTGATACATTTCAAAAATATTATTCATAAGTAGATGTGAGCATAACTGCTGTGCTACAACCTTTTCCAAAATTTTGGCTATGAAGGGGAGATTTGATATTGGTCTGTAGTTGGACAGCTGACATGGGTCAAGGTCAGGTTTCTTAATTAGGGGGTGGATAACTGCCAGTTTGAAGGATTTTGGTACAAAACCAGTGCTAATGGAAGAGTTTATTATTTTTAAAACAGGTTCAATTACCTCTGGAATGATCTGTTTAAAGAAACTTGTAGGCAAGGGATCGAGAATGCAGGTTGATGATTTTGATGAGGAAATTAATGAAATTAAGTCATTCTCGTGAATAGGAGTAAAACTTTGTAATTGATTGTCTGTTATAATTACACTGCTGTCTACAGGGTTACTTGTAAAATAATTTGGCTTTATATTAACCGTCTGGATTTTTTGCCTGATGTTTTCAATTTTATTATTAAAAAAGTTCATGAAATCATTAGTACCTAATGATGGTGTGCATGTGAGTGCAGTGCTTTTATTCCCTGTTAATTTTGCTACCGTGCTGAATAAAAATCTAGGATTATGCTTGTTATTTTCTATGAGGGTGGAGAAATATGCTGATCTAGCAGCACTAAGAGATTTTCTATAAATTAGGAGGCTCCCCTTCCATGCTATTTGAAATACTGTTAATTTTGTTTGACGCCATTTACGTTCTAATTTTCGAGTGGTCTGTTTTAAGGTGCGTGTATGATCATTATACCACTGTGCTAATTTTTTCTCCCTGATCATTTTGGTCTTAAGGGGAGCTACATCATCTAGGGTATAACGTAATGTTGATTCTAGGTGTTTAGTGGCCCAGTCGAGCTCTGCAGGGTCAGACGGAGATCTATCTAATATCGTAATTTCTGGAATATTGTTAATAAAACGCGCTGCTGTAGCTAACGTGAAAGTACGCTTAACACGATAACGTGGTGAAGTAGTAATGCAATGACTGAGGCAAATTTTAAAAGAGATGAGATAATGGTCTGAAATAGCTTCAGACTGTGGAATTATGACTACGTTTTTTATTTTTAATCCAAATGTTAACAACAAATCGAGAGTGTGTCCACCACTATGAGTGGGTCCTATAACATTTTGATTAATTCCAACTGAATCTAGAATGGACACAACAGCTGCTCTTAAGGAGTCTTCCTGATGATCAAAATGAATATTAAAATCACCAACAATTAATGCTTTGTCTAGTGAAGTAAATAAATTTGTGATGAAATCTGCAAATTCTATGAGAAAATCAGAGTAGGGCCCTGGGGGTCTATAAATAATAATGAGTGGAATTGTCTGACTGGACCTGCTTTCAGACACTGAATATTTTATGCTGGTGTAAAGAACTTCAAATGTTTTACATTTGTGTTTAGTCTTTTGTGTGACGCTTAGATTATTATTATAAATAGCTGCGACTCCGCCTCCTCTGCCATTTAGACGGGGTTGGTGTATGTAACTATACCCAGGAGGACTCGCTTCATTTAATGCTAAATATTCATTTGGTTTAATCCATGTTTCTGTCAAACACATTATTTTAAACTCCTGGTCGGTAATAATTTCGTTTACATTAAGCGCTTTAGACGTGAGAGATCTTATATTCAGCAATCCTATCTTTAGATCAGAGGTGCTGGCTGTGCGTTCAGTCCTATTTAATTTTATGTTAATCAGGTTACTAAAACAGACTTTCTGAGAATTCCTATATTTTGGTTTCGCTCGGGGGACAGACACAGTCTCAATTTGGTGGATCCTGAGTAACGACTCTGTGCAGCTAGCAGACGGTCGGTTTAGCCTGTCTGTCTGCTCCCTGGCCTTGGCTCTAGACAGTCACTTGTTAACTAGTGCTGGTCTGAGACTATGACCTATACTACAAGAAATGAGAGCAGCACCTTCCCGAGTGGGATGGACACCGTCCCGCCCTAACAGGCCAGCCTTGCCCTCAAAAATGCTCCAATTATTAATGAAGCCCACATTATTTTTGGAGCACCACTCGGACATCCAGCAGTTCAGTGACCATAACCTGCTGTAGGCTACATCGCCACGTCGTATTGGGATGGGGCCAGAGCATATTACAGCATCGGACATTGCCTTCGCTAATTTACACACCTCTATAATATACAATATCTTACACTGAGGAGAGGCTTCCGTCGGGCCACTCTGCCATAAAGCCCCGACTGGTGGAGGGCTGCAGTGATGGTTGACTTTCTACAACTTTCTCCCATCTCCTGACTGCATCTCTGGAGCTCAGCCACAGTGATCTTTGGGTTCTTCTTTACCTCTCTCACCAAGGCTCCTCTCCCCCGATAGCTCATTTTGGCCGGACGACCAGCTCTAGGAAGGGTTCTGGTCGTCCCAAACGTCTTCCATTTGAGGATTATGGAGGCCACTGTGCTCTTAGGAACCTTAAGTGCAGCAGAAATCTTTTTGTAACCTTGGCCAGATCTGTGCCTTGCCACAATTCTGTCTCTGAGCTCTTCAGGCAGTTCCTTTGACCTCATGATTCTCATTTGCTCTGACATGCATTGTGATCTGGAAGGTCTTATATAGACAGGTGTGTGGCTTTCCTAATCAAGTCCAATCAGTATAATCAAACACAGCTGGACTCAAATGAAGGTGTAAAACCATCTCAAGGATGATCAGAAGAAATGGAAGGCACCTGAGTTAAATATATGAGTGTCACAGCAAAGGGTCTGAATACTTAGGACCATGTGATATTTCAGTTTTTCTTTTTTAATAAATCTGCAACAATGTCAACAATTCTGTGTTTTTCTATCAGTATGGGGTGCTATGTGTACATTCATGAGGAAGAAGAATGAACTTAAATGATTTTAGCAAATGGCTGCAATATAACAAAGAGTGAAAAATGTAAGGGGGTCTGAATACTTTCCGTACCCACTGTATATATTAATCTGTATATTATGTTTTTAGTACATACATATTCATCTGTATACTACATTTACAGTACATATACATCTTTAAATTTCTCCATATATTTAATTTTATTTAACTATGTAAATTCATGTAAAAACTATATATCCTGCACTTGCTGTTATTGCACTCTGGTTAGACCCAAACTGCATTTCGTTGCCTTGTACTTGTACATGTGTAATGACAATAAAGTTGAATCTAATCTAATCTAATTTAATCTTGATGGAGGAAGCGATCCCGGGAGAGAGATAGCTCGCAAGCGTAAGCAGCATCGCTCCATACCTGTGTACTTCCCGCCCCATAATGTTCTTTCTTTGTTTTTTTGTTTTTTTGTGAATACAATGTTGAAAGGGGCCGAAGGGGCCATGCCCATGACACTTAGTGTACAGGTCTGGAAAGGACGGGAAAATCCCGACATGGAGGTTGCGACCTGGTGTCAGAAAAAGTGCTCATCCAGCTGGACGGAGGAACTTTTCTGCTCATGAGGCAGCCAAGTTATGTAGCTCGGCCAGGACTTACATATATAAATATACATACAATATTTTATATATATATATATATATATATATATATATATATATATATATATATATATATATATATATATATATATATATATATATATATTCCCTTACGAGGGAAATATCAAGGTCCGTGACGTCAGAGTGACGTGGGGCCGCCTTCCAGTGGGCTCACCACCTGCAGGAGGGACCGTAAGGGACGGTGCTGTGAGGATTGGGCAGCAGTCGAAGGCGGGGGCCTGCTTAGACTGCTGCCCCCGCGACCCGAATTACGGATAAGCGGGAGAAAATGAATGAATGAATGAATATATATATATATATATATATATATATATATATATATATATATATATATATATATATATATATATATATATATATAATTAATTTATTATTATTATATATATTATATTTTACTACGAGGAGTAAGAGCACCCCCAGGAGTGGAGTGATCGCACAGAAAATGCGAGCGGAATGTGCGCGGCACAATGAGCGCGGCGCAATATGTGCAGATCATGCACAGAATGTGCAGGGAATCTGAGCCGAAAATGCGCAGAATGTGCGCAGCCACATCCCTTGGGAAGCGACCTAGCTCCGCCCCCAACTTTATTGCTTAATGAGCCTAGCTTGCAAAGCGTCCTCCCCCCCCCCCCCCTTTACAGAGAGGCGGAGCTAATGTTCTCGCCACAGGAGGAAGAATCCTCCGAAAGGCGTGCTTCCGAGTGTTATTTATTTTAATCATTTTATCTTTCTACAAGGAGTGAGAGCAGAATGTGCGTGGCACCATGAGAGGAGAACCCTTTGTCCCGGAGCCACCACTGGAGGGGTCTAATATGGAGGAGGCCAAGTGGAATCACATTGAACGCTGCCACCATGAGACCCAGCAGCCTCTGGAACTGCTTCACAGTGAGTGACTGGCCTTCTTTTACTCTCCTGACTGCAGTGAGGATAGCCTAGATCCAGGTGGGAGACAACCATGCCCGGGAAGGTGGTTCTCTGCCGTGGAGAAAGCACACTTTTCCCAGCATTCAGTCTTAACCCAGGCTCCTTTATCCAGGCGAGAACGACATTTCGATGCTGGACCACCTGAAGCTCTGATCGAGCCAGTATTAACCAGTTGTTGATATATTTCAGACTGCGGATGCCCCGAAGCCGCAGCGGGGTCAGCGCCGCATTCATACATTTAGTGGAGGTGTGGGGTAAAAGTGCCAGCCCAAAAGCAAACTTTAGGAAGCTTCTGTGTGTGGGAAGGACAGCTATGTGGAAGTAAGCGTCACAGCCCATTGACCCAGGGAGGAGAGGACCCAAATTTAATCAAGTAGCCCCTCTTTATAGAATGCAGAACCCAGGCCCTCAGAAAGTCCCTCAAGGGAACCAGCCTGAACAAACAGAAGCTAGAAAGAAATTAAGGTCATAGGGTTCACAAATGGATCTGTCAAACGGAATGGAGACATGCACATCCCTTTCTTCTTCCTCACCTGATCCATCACCTTCTCTCAGGGTTTGGAAGCCAGCTCTTTGGAAGGTACACCTCTCTTCCTCTGAAGAGGGGGATGAGGGAGGCGCTGTACAAGATGAGCCTGTTGACTTGCCTTCACAGCGAGTCCAGTTTGAAGAACTTTTGAAGGTAGTGACTCGAGCTGTTGCTAAGCTAAACATCGTTTGGCCAGCTGAAAAGCAGAAATTGTGGAACAAGCTAGATGAGTGCTTCCTGTGACATAAGTCACTGGCCCCACCAGGGCCTGCCTTTCTTACCCAATCTGCACTCCGAGATGTCCAGACTTTGTAATAATATTATTTAGCCCGCCTTTTCAGCTCCGATGTTACCTTTTACTCTAATGTGGTGGGAGTTGTGCCATGCCACAGACCTGTCATTAATAGAGCTATTGGCAGCCCTGGTGGCCATCGAGAGGCACTTGTGGTTATCTCTCTGATCTCATTGACAGAGCCTTTCTCTTGGATGCCCCTGCCGTGATAACTAGCCTGCCCAGCGACGCTGTCAATGCTGGTACGAGTTCTTATCTCATTCACAGCCCAAGCAAGTGACAGATCTGAGCACTGTCATCCTCAATAAGAGGGGTTAAAAAAAAGGTACTGACTTTTCAGGAACGCTGAGGGGCCCCTCAGTGCCCTCAGGATATCGTTTGGTTAACCCTACCACCCTTAGTGTTTCAGGGCACAGCGGTGTAAGAATTACAGACAATTGCAGTAGTTATGTAGTTTGATGTAGAATTTCAGTTGTATCAATCTTAATCATAGACTTAATTGAATAAGTCTGGGAGAGGCAGCAAGCCATCAAGGACTATCTCTAACCAAAAGGTATCTGAGACCATGCATCCTGACCTGCTGGGGGGCCGGCACCAGCAAAGGTGTGAATACCGGTGATTGCTGCTGACCTCCGCCCCGAGAATGGTATCCCCCAGCCTTTTGTTTCCTCACACATGTCCTATATCTAATTTACATTTAAAGGATAACTCCGGTCTATACTTCAAAGGGAAGAACAATATAAAATATCTGGGCAGAGTTTGCTCGGGGTTCTTTCTGACTCCAATGAACCCAAAGTGCTTTGTGTATTTTGTCACTGCTACGCTGTTATAAACTTCTTCATTACGATCTTCGTTGTCCTCATCTTTTTTTCTTACATTGGCGAGCCACCCAGCGAGGGATTTCCGAAAAGAAAAAAAAAAAAAAGTGGGGAAAGGTAAGAAAACAGTTTATTTCTTTTATGCTTTTATTTTATTTCAGGGAACCCCCTTATTTAAAAAACCTAGAAAAGAAAGATTTTAAGGGCAAGAAAAGTATTTTGTTTATTCAGTATAAGCAGGAGGAGTTCTTAAGCCTATTCTGTACATTTCTGTGTAAGATTCTAATGGAACTGAATCAGCCTGACGTAGTGTGGCAGCAGAGTTGTATTGGAATTGTATTGTTTCTAAAGTAACTGAAGCAAAGTGCTTAAGTTTATAAGTTTCTAAAGTAATTAAAACTTTCTGTGAGAGTACTATTACAGTTTCTGACGTAAGTGAAACTGGTAATAGTTTAAAGAGCGCGACACACAACGGCTCTGTAAAGTTTAAAACAGTAACCCGAAGTACTGTGGTGTGTCCGACACACTGTGACACTGTTTTAAACTCATGTTTTAAGCCCGAAGTACTGTGGCTAAGTACACTGGTTTAGGATATAACGCGGTACTGTGACAGCGTAATATTTTGAACAGTTAGTTTGAATTATTTCAGAGGTTTAATCGGTACATAGACTCACGGCTATTTTTAGGCAACTAGAAAACGTGTAGTTGGGAAAAAACGCGGTAATAACAGTTTTGTCCGACGGAATGTGACACTGTTTTAAACACAGTGTGATTTTGTCTTGTATTGTGAAAGTGTTGCATTTATAACTGTTTGTGTTATATTGGTGAAGTTTAACAACTATTGTTACGGTGAATAAATAGACTTACAGGTATCTTAAAGTATCTACATAACGGGTAGTTGTAACTTTGGAGTATTTTGGAAATGGAAGAACTGATTATTAAGTACATCGCTAAACACGGCTCACAAGGGATGTTTGATGGAATAGAGAAGATTGGCGATAAGCCGTATGAATGGGCTGTTTCTAAGTTTAAAAGTTTGCGCGCTGCCAGAGAAAGCCAAACTAAAAACACCCGCGTGTGTGAAACGCGCTTTACAAATTAACTTGAAAAATCAATATAATTAAAATAATCAAAATAATTAAATTAAAATCCAAAATACACTTAATAGCCTACGTGTGTCAAAATCATTTCCTAAAATATTCATAAGGAATTTATAAATTGTGCAAAATATTTTTAATAGGCCTACATTTTTTTTTAAATCTCTCTCTCGCCAATAGGGGGTGCTGCAGCACCCCCAGCACCCCCACTTCCTGCGGCCATGAGGGCTGATGTCACTTAACTGGGATAAAATAGCTGACATTCACATGCGAAAAGGGGAGCACCCAGTGGCATTTTCTGAGCGATTATTTGATGCCTTTAAAACTTTCAGTGGCAATCCTGAAATTACTCAGAATGATGTCAGCTTCAAATCTGCCTTGATTAAGAAGTGTGATCCCCTCACCCACTCTGCTATAGCAATGCATGTGACACATTTATCTGAATACAATGAGATTATTACTAAGATTATACAGTTTTACAGTAGTAATTCTAGTTCAAAGACATCTCATCCTGTATCAACACTAGGTGTTGAGAAGCCAGATTTTAAAACCACAGAAGAATGTGAGCAATTAAAGTTGCATCATAAGCAAAGTAAATTTTGTTCCTTTCGACACAAGATTGGCCACGTAGTCCACAAATGCTGGTCTTTAGGAAACGGACCCCCACCACCCTATTTCCTTCGATGGAGAAATATGCGTTCTGATAACCCAGATCAGGTAACTGTGCATCTAAAAGAAACTTTATGTGAACTCACAGCAGTATTTAATAAGGCTATGGGGTCTGTAGTAAATAGCTGTCCCTTAAGAGTAAAAACTCTGGTTTCTACTGTTGTGTATTCATTTAGATTCATTGTGATGCTGTAGTTGTTAATGCACTGTTATACATTTACACCAAAGTAGTTAAAAATTGTCGCATAAGACTGGATTTGTGGTAGAATTGTAGCATTTAGGCCTTTTAGTGCTGTAAATGTTAACTATAATCAGTAATCTTATGTTGGAGATTTAAACTACAATTGGATAATGATCTAGCTAAGTTTTGTCCTATTAGATGTTTTAAAGTGACTGCTGACAAGCTAAGATAAGAGGAAAGGTCTAAGCTTGTATGTCGATAGAAACCGCTGAGCTAATAGAACAATTGTTTAGTCATTAGATTATTCAATGGGTGTGTGTTAACTATGTTCAACCAATCTCTCAAGGTGGAATTGTATGGGTTATTTCTACCATAAGTAACACCATCAATACCACAGTAAAGAGTAGAGTTAACTGCTGAATTTTAACATGTAATGCTTCTCCCACAGCATTTAGAGGTGCTACACTTTAAACTTAAGTGATGCTTTGGTAATGGGCTTTCATCCCATTCAATGTTTATTTATTGTTAATGTGCCCAGTGTTTTCAGAGGTACCTCCAGAAGGGGAGGGGGGCAATTCTTTCTGTTTCCCTGAGTTTTTCAGAATCACCAAACAAAGATGGCTGAATGGATGGTAGCATTGTCCTTTCCAGTGACGAGAATGATGCAAGAATACGCAGAGCTACAACCAGCACTTCCTGCTGGTTCGGTGAAGACGAGACCATATCAACAGACATCACTCGAACCAAAAGAGCAATTAGTTTGATAAAAAATATCCCAGAATTGTATTTTTCCTATTCCGGTTTAATTTGGGATATAACTTTTAAGATCACTGTATGTATGTATGTATGTATGTATATTGCTCATTATTGGCCAAATATTATATTGTATGTATCCCATGCTAAGATGTCAGATTTCAGACAATTCTATGATCACTATAGGACGTTCCCATTGTTTATGATTGTTTTTTTTGTTTATTAAGACTTTACTGTTTGTGTATGTAATTTTCCTATATTTGACATTGTATTATGTTAAGATGGCTGATTGCGTATGATTCAATATTCGATGTAGGATGCCTCTATTGGTTATGATGGTTCCTGAAGGCCTCTATTCCAAACCCAGATAAAATTTTACATATAGACAAATATTTTATAGAGATATGTCTAATACGCTTGCTCAATTGGATAAAACCGGTGTGCCTAAGTTGATGACCCAATGATAGATATGATTTTACATATAACAAAAATTTTAGGAGAAACCTGCATGGTAAGCATGCCGAATGAGATGAAGCGATAACCGGTGTGCATGAGGTGAATGTTCCAATGACGGGTAAGATTTTCTGAGGGCCGAAGGAGGACAACCTTAGGCAGGGCTTCACCGCCACTGTGCACCTGCCTAAGACAGGAGGTGTAATCTGTGTAAAGGGAGTGGATGTATCTGAATCCAGATTCCACCCCACGCTATATCAAATTCAGCTCATCCTCAAAACGGCTTAAAATTGATTCTACAGCCGGTACTTTATTGTTTCCAAGAAGGATGGAGGGGGGGGGCTGCATCCCATTTTAGATCTGCATCAGCTGAACTGCTCACTCATGAGGCTCGGGTTTAGGATACATTTAGGAGATCCACTCCACATGAAAGAGTTGGGGTTAAGGCCAAATGGCAAGAAAAGTGTACTTTCTTAATACAGAGAACAACCTATCTGGGCATAGTGTGGGATTCGACCACAAAGTCAAGTCAAGTTTATTTCTATAGTGCTTTTCACAACAGACATTGTCTCAAAGCAGCTCTACAGAAATCAACAGTCAAGGTGAATGGTGTGCATTTATCCCTGATGAGCAAGCCGTGGCGACTGTGGCAAGGAAAAACTTACTTAGATGTAATGAGGAAGAAACCTTGAGAGGAACCAGACTAAAAAGGGGAACCCATCTTCATTTGGGTGACATCAAGAGTTTGATCATAAATCTTTCAGCAATACAGAACACTGGAGAGTGAGAACTAACATGAATAATGGAGTTTAAGATTATAAGTAATGTTCTTTCTACAGTCTTATACAGCCTATATGGTTAGTAGCGCCTAGTTTTATGAGCTTAACATTTGTGATCATCACAGATCCAGCATCAGCTTCTCCATGCCAGAGCCTTTAAGCACTCCAGGAGGTCCAATGTCAAAACCACACATGTAATGGGATCCAATTGGTACTGGTACGTCTCTAGATGTTTCGGGATGTTTGCGAGTTCAGCATCTACTTCTTCAAAGGTCCATAATCTTCATGAGGTGGGACGTGACTGGAGCTGGCCAACCTCAGCATGCCTCGGGATAGGGAGAGAAAGAGAAGCAGTGGAGAGTAATTAGCATAGCTGCTGTTCATGATAATAACAGCACAAGTTGATAATGTGCATGTGATCAGATGTTCTGGAGCACAAGGTTATGATGTGAGACGTATGTTATGTGTAGGCTTTGCTAAAAAGATATGTTTTTAATCTGCACTTAAACTGGGAGAGTGTGTCTGAGCCCCGAACACTGTCAGGAAGACTATTCCAGAGTTTAGAAGCTAAATGTGAAAATGATCTACCACCTTTAGTTGACTTTGCTATTCTAGGAACTACTAGAAGCCCAGAGTTTTGAGATCTCAGGGAGCATGGCGGATTGTAGCGTGTTAAAAGACTGGAGAGATACATGGGAGCCAAACCATTTAGTGCTTTATAAGTAAAAAGTGGTAGTTTGAAGTCTATTTGAAACCTAACAGGAAGCCAGTGCAGGGATGATAAGATTGGGGTTATATGGTCATATTTTCTTGACCTTGTAAGAACTCTTGCTGCCACATTCTGAACTAACTGAAGCTTGTTTATTAATGATGCAGGACATCCACCTAGTAATGCTTTACAATAGTCTATTCTGGAGGTCATGAACGCGTGGACAAGCTTCTCTGCATCGGATGTAGATAACATGTTTCTTAACTTAGAAATATTTCTAAGGTGAAAGAAGGCTGTTTTTGTAACTTGGTTGATATGATTATTAAAAGACAAGTTGCTATCTAAAATAACTCCCAGGTCTTTTACCATTGAACTAGTGGTTACAGAAAGTTTAAATGCAGATTGAGATGCTGGAGATTCTGTATACTAGTTTTTGGGCCGATGAGCAAAATCTCCGTCTTATCAGAATTTAGTAGTAGAAAGTTATGGGTCATCCAATCTCTTATTTCTTAACACACTTAGTTATGCGAGTTAATTGAGCTGTATTGCCTGGTTTTGTTGAGATATATAGCTGGGTATCATCATAATAACAATAGAAGCTAATTCCATGCCTTCTAATAATATTTCCTAAGGGACGCATGTATATTGTGAAAAGCAGGGGTCCTAGAACTGAACCTTGTGGCACGCCACAATTTACTAGCATTAGCCTAGATAACTCTCCATTTAAGTCTACGAAATGGTAACGATCAGACAGGTAGGATTTAAACCAGCTTAATGCCTGTCCCTGAATGCTGATGTAATTCTGTAAGCAATCTAGGAGGAAATCATGGTCTATAGTGGTCTATAGCACTAAGATCTAGTAAAACCTACAGCGAGATGAAGCCTTGGTCTGAAGCTAAAAACCGGTCATTTATGATTTTAACTAGGGCAGTTCCTGTGCTATGATGAGGCCTAAAACCTGACTGAAACTCTTCAAAGATATTGTTCTCTTGTAAGTGGGAACATAACTGGGCAGCGACAATCTTTTCTAAAATCTTAGTCATAAATGGGACATTTGAAATTGGTCTGTAATTCGATAGCGTGTTTGGATCCAGATTAAGTTTTTTAATGAGGGGCTTAATAACTGCTAACTTGAGGGATTTAGGGTCGTAACCTAACGATAGTAAGGAGTTAATAATATTGAGAAGAGGCTCACCAGCTGTATATAACACTTCCTTCAATGGATGAGTTGGAATGGGATCTAACTGACATGTTGTTGATTTAGCTTTGGTGATAACATCATGCAGCTCTTCCTGTCCTATACATGTAAAACATTGTAGATGTGGAGTTGTAGGCGAGATAATGTCAGGAGATGCTGTCAGAAGTTGGACCACCACAATTGTTTTTCTAATGTTATCTATTTTTTCAGTGAAGAAATTCATAAATTTCTCACTACTAAACTGTGATGGAACACCTGATACCTTTCCAATTCAGATACCTGATTTGTAGTTAGTTTAGCTACTGTACTGAAAAGGAACCTGGGATTGTTTTGGTTGTTTTCTATGAGTTTGCTCAGATGTTCAGCTCTAGCAGTTTTTAGCGCCTGTCTCTAGCTGAGCATACTGTCTTTATACGCAATTCTAAATACCTCCAATTTAGTTTTCCTCCATTTTCTCTCCAGATTACGTGCTGTTCTCTTGAGGGCATGCTTATGACTATTATACCAAGGTGCAGGTGCTTGTTCTCTAACCTTTTTTAACCGGATGGGGGCAACAGTGTCTAATGTGATAGTGAGGATAAGGTCTATGTTGTTAACCATTTCATCAAGATTATTAGCAGTTATGGGTTTAGTGAGAAATTGAGATAGATCGGGTAGGTTATTTATGACTCTGTCCTTAGTGGTCGGAACAATAGTCGTACCAGGTCGATAACATGGTGAAACACGGCTAATCTGCTCTACCAGTAGTGTGTACGGTATGAGATAATGGTCTGTGATGTCATCACTCTGAGGTAAAATATCTATATCAGCTCATGCTTATAAACATATCCTGACAGTGTAGACTCGTTAAGACCAATATAATCACCTGGTTTAATCCAGGTCTCAGTGAGACAGAGTGCATCGAGATTATTATCTGTGATCATCCAATTTACAATCAGTGCTTTGGGTGCAAGTGATCTAATGTTTAAAAGACCAAACTTTGGAACTTTGTTGTGATTCTTTATCTGGCATTTTTCAGTTTTAACTGTAATAAGATTTCTATAAATTGGGCTGTGTGCTCAAATATATATATATAACACCAAGCTTGAGAAAGCTTTGCAAAAGGCACAGAAATACCGCCAGTGGTATATGAGACTGAGGAAAAAAATGAGGCAGGCTGACTCTCCAAATACAAAATCCAAACGGCAAATGGTAACAGCACGTAGCTCTCTACGAAGAACTTTAGTTTTTCACAATGCTCTGATCACTGAATTGAGAGACAGATATAAAAATCTCCACTCAGACAGGGACAAACACATCATTTCCAAAATAATGGCAGGAAAAGTCCTTAAGAAGTATCGACTACTGAAAATGGCCCAAAGGGAATTTGGCTTTTCACCCAGAAGAATGAGAAGTAACAAAAAAAGGACAACAGCATTTACTTACACACGGAAGAAACAAAAGAACAGCATTAGCCCAGCCACAGAAGAAAAAATAAAACAATTCTTAGAAAGAGATGAGAATAGCAGAGCATCAACTGGAAAGAAGGACACTGTGACCAAGAAAAAGACAAAAAGACAGAAAAGATTTCTGAATGAGCCTCTGGAAAAAAAGAAGTTTAGAAAGGAGTATCCTGACATCAAAATTTCTAACAGTGAGTTCTGAAAGAGACGTCCGTTTTGGATTGTAAAGCCCACAGTTAAGGATAGAGACCCTTGCCTCTGCAAGACACATGCCAATCTGCAGAGTATGGCAGACAAGCTGCTTTATCATAAAGTCATTAAAAGCAGCAACATTGAAGATCTGATTGTGTCCCTGTGCTGTTCGCCAAACTATACCAAGCAATGTAGGTACAGGGAATGTACCGTTTGTGAAACCAAAGAATTGGAAATCTCAACCTTTGACCCTGGGACCCAAACATTTTGGTATGAGTGGAAGGGAAAAGCTGAGGAGAGACTGAAGAAAAAGAAAGATGGTAGTGAAGAAAAATTCACAGTCAATTTAACAGTTAAAGAGAAGCTTACAGGTACTTTGCATACTTTGCTTGAGGACTTTCGCTTAGGACTAAAAGAAAAACTTGGCAAACATGTCTATAACATCAGACACCAATATGCTGCTCTTCGTGGTTTAAAAGAGAATCTGAGTGAAGATGAGGTTGTCCTCCATATTGACTTTGCTGAGAATTTTCTCTGCAAGTACAGCAGTGAAATCCAAGCTGTACGGGGGTACATGTTGGTCAGTGGTGTGCTGTGAAGTATGATGGAGATATTTATCCTGGCATTATACAGGATACTGATGTCTACAGTGGTGCTCTGGTTAAAACCATGAGCCGTGTTGGTCTCAATCGTTTTTTTTTGGCCTCTAAGGGATGACATAATCTGGTACCAAACCAAGAATATCATAGGCCTAATCCCTGAGCCTGTACCAGTGACCAAACGTCACAAGGAAATTATTGTGTCTGTTTGGGAAGAAATATGTGAAACACTTAATTAGATGTGGCCTCGAATCACATCACACACATACGCACACATACACACACACACACATGCGCACATGAGCAAACGCTCTCTCTCTCACACACACATGCAAACATACATACATTCACACATTCAAGATGCTCAAAATTTTCCACATTCCACATCTCTGTTTAAATGTTACAGTTTAAGGTGTTCTTTACAGTTACTCTTTACAGAAGATGTGTGTTTATTTAAGAGACCAATAAGAACATTTCAGAACATTAACCTCATAATTATCTCACATTGTTGAATTTTTTTATGCATTTTTTATTACTTGTATTTTCCCTGGCCATCAGTTGTGTCAGTTCTTTACAGTATGCACTGTAACCGTTCATCTGTGAGACAAATCAGTTTTATACATCAACAACACCTGTTTAATGTAGTGCTGAGTTTGTTTAATGACTGTTATGAGTTTAAGTATTTTTGCTAATAAATATATCTACTGTTTCTCTACATTTATGTTACATTCATTGTCATTTCCACCACACCCTGTCATTTCCACCACCACACACATTTTTTTTTAAATATTTAAAAAGTTCTCATCACACATTAAATATTTATCCACAATTTATGATATTGTGCTCTACTTAGTATAAATATTCAAGTTATTTATTTTCAAATAAACTCTTACCCAATCTAATATTCAATTTCAGAGTATGACAGGTGTACAGTTTCAGCATTTGGTCCTTAGGGCAGTTAATTTATCTCATTAACAAATATATAATTAATGTACATTGTGGAAAAACTGGTAAAACTAGTTACAAAAATTATCTCAGACAATTCTTGAGTGGCATAAGTTATTCTATTTTTTAATAACAGCTGTATATTGAGATGTGGTGGAAATGACATTTGTTCATTGCAGGTCGGAAAAAATGTAAAATATTAACAGTTTCTCTTGTAATCCATGTTTGTCCTCTAACAGACCTTAAAACTAGAGAAATTATTTAAACTAATGGGAATGTGTTACCTAACCTTTGATCAAGTTTTTTTTGTTCAACTAAAAGTGGACCTAGTTGAAGAAACGCCCACACACACACACACACACACACACACACACACACACACACATATATATATATATATATATATATATATATATATATATATATATATATATATATATATATATATATATATATACAGTACAAACCAAAAGTTTATATATATTATATATACAGTACAGACCAAAAGTTTGGACACACCTGCTCATTCAAAGAGTTTTCTTTATTTTCATGACTAAAGGCATCAAAACTATGAATTAACACATGTGGAATTATATACATAACAAAAAAGTGAACTGAAAATATGTCATATTGTAGGTTCTTCAAAGTAGGCATCAAGAGAATGCCAAGAGTGTGCAAAGCAGTAATCTAAGCAAAAGATGGCTACTTTGAAGAACCTACAATATGACATATTTTCAGTTGTTTCACACTTTTTTGTTATGTATATAATTCCACATGTGTTAATTCATAGTCATGAAAATAAAGAAAACTCTTTGAATGAGAAGGTGTGTCCAAACGGTCTGTACTGTATATATATATATATATAAATGTATAAATACAGTGGAACCCGGTTATGTCGAGGGCCTAGGGGACGCCAAAAAGCGTCAAGATAACCGATGATCGAGACAAACGAAAACCAATGCGGCGGCAATATATTAACGTGCTTGAAATTTCTTTATGTAAATGATGTGCGTTATTAAATGAGAATGTGCATGCACGTGTTGTTGGAGGTTTTTTTACACAACAGCGTTGCCGCGATTTGATTGATTGGTCATGCGGAACGAGATAACCTGTAATGCGGATAAGGAGGCGGAAGCCGAAGTAAACGCAAACAAAGTTTATTGAGAATACTCAGGAGATAATCCACCAATTTTTGTAGAGAAGCAGTAATATCCAGTGGTGCGCTCCGGGAGCGCAGTCCACGAAGTTCTGTGAAAGCAGAGACAGTTCGTGTAGAGAATCCACGGATCCGCGCTATGGAAAGCGCAGTGCTGGGCAGCAACGGATAAACGTGGTGCAGACAGCGTGAACATGGAAAACATCGGGGTAATCTAGGGTGCCATTGAAAAAATGCGGAGTCCGAAAGGAAGGGTACGTATTGGGATACGTATACGCGATTACACAGACTGCCATGAACCAACACATACGATCATGCACAAACAATAATGGACCGCAAGTGTGTGGAGGTGAGGGGCTTAAATAGGAGATGGGATGAGTAAGTGAATAAGAGTCAGGTGTGTGTGATCAGCATGACTGCGACGAGCTCCGTGGAGAAGAAGCAGGGTGCTTCGGGGAATACCGCTGCCTAAGGGGGCGTGGCAAGGGGATTCCTGACATAACCGACGTTAAGTGGCAAATTTGCCTCCCCTTGTGTTCGAGATATTAGGGTTCGGCGACATAAAAAAAATCGACATAACCGATTAAAAAATGCTAAGACAAAGTGAGAATTTGGCGGTTCCACTTCAAAAACTTCGACTTAATAGGGTTGGCGAGTTAACTGAGGTCGAGATAAGTGGGTTCGACTGTATTCAGAAGACCTACTGTTTGCACGGAGCACGGTGGTTGAAAGGTTTGAAGAGGGCAAGAAACAGGCAGCGTTGTTCCAGCGCTACCTCCCACGCTGCTCTCATATGGCTGCTCAGGCGCAGCCTAGTACCCCCCACCGGGTATCCCAGAAATGGAGCTCTTGGTCGAAGCCCCAGGAAGTGGTAGTTTTGAGTACTGTCATTTTCAAAAAGAGGGCTTTGACCAAAATGTTCTGACATAGGACGATCTGGAGATTTTGCAGTGAAAAGGCATGCTGCACCACTTTTTTGCCTGCCCTGCCCTGGCTTCCTCAGGGACATGGTTGGTTAACCCTGCCACGGAACGTGTTTGAGCTCCAGCGAGCATCCTCCTTGTTTTCCAGCTAGTACCGTAGTGGTCCAGAAGAGCTTAGTTTCTCATTTGAGACCCCTTCAGGGCATAGTGTTGAGAGACTGATACCCTTAAGAGACTATCTGGCAGTTTAGGCTCTGCCATACGTGTTTTAGTGGGTCTTGAATACTGTAGGCAGAAGCTATTTGATTTAGTTTGGGCGTGCCCAGGTTTGTCCCAGGGTTTGTCCCAATCTGGTGGTAACCGAGCAGGCTCTGATCATAGAACAAGAAGTAGTCAATCTCCTGAGGACGGAGGCAATCAAGGTGGACCCTCCATCAGACAGAGAGTCCGGGTTCTTCATAGTTCCCAAAAAGGAATGTGGGTTGCGTCCTATCCTAGATCTACGTCAGCTGAACCGCTCTCTTATGAGACTCAGGTTCTAGATGCTGACCCTTAAGCTGGTCATGTCTCAGATCAGATCCGAGGACTGGTTTGTCACAGTAGATCTAAAGGATGCATACTTTCACGTATCCATCCTCCCGTCTCACAGGAAGTTCCTGAGGTTTGCTTTCGGGGCCAAAGATCACCAGTATCAGGTTCTTCCATTTGGCTTCACCCTGCACCTTCACGAAGTGTGTGGATGCGACTCTGGTTCTCCTGAGACTTCAGGGCATTCATATCCTCAATTATATCGATGATTGTTTAATGTTAGCTCGATCAGAGCAGTTAGTGGTCCGGGATCAAGGTGTCATTCTTGCTCACATAAAGGCCATGGGGTTTCAGCTGTTTCCAGAGACTGCTCGGGCTTATGGCAGCAGCGTCCAGTGTGATTCCACTTGGCCTCCTGCACTTACTCAATTCCAGAGCTTCCTCCACGAGGAGGTCATTTACTACATGTGCTTTTTATAGCTTCCTGGTTGTGATGCCCCTTCCATTAGACAGATTACACATGTGATTCAGAACATAGACAATGTAGAAGTGTTCCCAAAGCATTGCGATGCAGTGTCTTATTCCCTCAGAGAACTAGGGTTACATGCATAACTTAGAGACGTTTTTATGTGTATACAGCTTTGGATTTTTATAGTACAATATTGTATTTGTGATACATTTTAATCTATATTATTGGATTGTAGATTAAAAGGATGCACTGTAAATCAGTGGCAGACCATGTATTTCACACCAAGGCCTTTAGTGGTGTCCTACCTGAATCAATCGACCTCTTAATACCACCATTAGGACACTACAGCTATAGAAACCATATTTTTTTTACACAAATGCAGTATAACAGAGCATGGCATTACAGACAAGCATCTAAAGCCAGAAAACCACTGAAGACAATTCAACATGTTTTATTTTACTTAAGTCACAGCTGCACCACCCACATACATCATCCTAAGCAAAACTTATTGTAAACTTTTTCTGTGCATTACAGTTTTTTGGGGGATTCGAAATCAGGGCAAAGTGTGTGTTTTATGCAAATTCTACAAGAAAAGAAAACACAAAAGTATAAAAAGTTCTTATGATGTCCAGCACAAATATATTTGAGCTTGTGCAGTTTGCTACTGATGCTGTTTGCGAGCTTTGACTAGTGAACTCTATGACCATCCATTCAAAGGATGTAAAAATGCCAATGTTGTTGTAAGCCTGTTAAATGACCCCAGTGCCACCAACTCAAAATCAAATTGATTCTGAAGGCCTCACAGCAGAATCTGACCCTGGCAACACATAACGTGTTTGTTGAAATATGATTGGATAAAAACTCTAACCCAAAAAGACACTACAGGAAAAAACACTAGATTATAGATTATTATAGAATAGATTATTGGGAATAATTTAATACATATTCACAATAGTATTCACAAAATACTAATAATTATGTGTTGTCCTTTAAGGGATTTAACTTATCTGTTTTGAATTATTGTTCAAATTTTTATTTGTTGTTAAATATTCTTAATTAAAAATGTGAAGTTCATAATTATTTTCATTCATCTACCTTGTTTCTAAAACAGTTTATATTATTTGTGCATATAATTTGATGATGCCACTTCCTGGTTTGTCACGTCCTGCTAGTCTTTCCCGTGTGTGTATAAAACAATGAGACAGACATAGTGTGCTCTTGTTAATACTAATTGATTCCACTACCAAAGTATCATAGAGGCAATGCCTTTTCACTGCAAAATGTTAATGATGAAGTGTAACAGTAAATGATCAACCTTACTACAACTCTGTCTTCATTGGTGTTAGTGTTAAGATGGTTTTCACACTGTTTCACACACATCCCTTTGTCTGTTCAGTGTCTATAGAATACCTTTTACGATGTTAGTATGTAAGGTAAACAGGGAGCCTTATCTGGGCTCACACATCTCCGGCTAGTATATCCTCTTGTCTAAACAGAAAACAAGTTTAGGACAGCCTTTTCTCTGTATGTATATATACGTTCTGTGTCTGCAATAAACAGAAGAGGAAGAACATGCATTCTGTGGGCTGTGTGCTGATATCAGAAAGGCACCACGGGCATAGCAGATCATATGGAAAACCTCTCCAAGAATTAAGTTTCATTTGGGCATGATAAAAATCTAACAGTTTTGGTGTCAGAAGCGAGATACTTTCGGCAATATCCAAAAGAGAAATCACGCATCAAGGTAAGTTTTAAGATACTTCCTTGTTTGTGGGGATTGTCCCGTATGCCAGCCAATAGGGCTGCATATGTGTTTGTGTCTTGGTTATGCATTAATTGTTTAATTAATGATCATTTCCTTTGGTGGGATGATTTTATCGCGACATTGGTTTCCTCACCTTAGATGTAAGATGCAAGATTAGAAGACGTTTTTTACGGTCTGTTTAATATAGGCGATATTGTCTGAAGTATCCAAAAGAATCCACGATAATTTATATGCCTGAAAAAAATAGATAAATCAAAAATTAATTGTTTAAAAAAAAATAAAATAAAAAAAATAAGAGAAAAGAGAAAAGAAACTAAAGAAAAACGGACATTTTGAAAAGACTTTAAAATTTTTCAAAAGACTTGTTTTGGCTTTATAGTCTATTTTTTTCTCCTAATTTACAAAATTTGTGATCCAATTGGAGAGACTGGATTACCTTTTTTGTTTGAAGACTGCGATCCCCCTGGTGCCTAGCGCAGCTGTATTGTCTAAATGTTATGTGTTGTGTGTATCGTCTGAGTGTTAAGTGTTGTGTGTCTGTTCTTTGTTCTGTGTAAAGAAGTTGGGTCATGACATTTCTCGTTTATTGCCGGAAGAAAACCCCAAATATTGGATTTATAGGATTTGTGCCGGTTATTGAACTAATCCTTATTTAGACCATTTGGCATTATGGAGTGAAATTGTGTCACATCTAGATACTTTTTCCTAGAGATTTAAAAGCTGCTAGAGGTTTCTACTATGCTCCAGGTTAATTTAACCCATTATGCTCTGCACTGCAACAGGAAGTGGTGCATTCCAGCCTCAGCACAAAACTCAGGGAGGAGGTCCTAGGAAAAAGGGGAAGCTCATCTTTTAGGGAATAGATAGATTTCCAATTTCATGTCCTGTAACTCACCTTTTGCCTGTGGTGACACCGACTGGTACAAATTTTTATCATAGCTTTACAATAATTCCAAACTCGCCTTTAAACCTTTTAGGAAGAGATATGATGCACATAATGGGAATGGAAATTCTGTTTTTTGAAACCAATGTCTCACTGTCTTTTCCTTCTGTCCTCATGCTCTCAACCGAGCCACAGCCATATCCGGAAGATTTTTTCCAAGGTAGTACAGAGGTCCTGCCTGATGAACCAAATTTAGGTGAAGTTAACCCTAAATTATGGGCCTCTCACAAAGACGAGGCAGGTTTAATCCAGGTAAAACTGTATCATGCACTCATGAAAACACACCATCCGATTTTTGTTCAACAATATCCGTTGCCGAAAAAAAAGAATGTTGGCATTGCTCCAGTTATTGACAGTTTATTGTCACAAGATGTTTTGAACGAGACACATTCACCGTATAACACTGATTAATCCCGTCTTGAAGGTAGATAAAAAATGCTGGAGGTTAACACAAGATTTACGTGAGATTAATAAATTAGTTATTCCGTTAGCTCCTTTGGTGCCCGATGTAGCTACCATTGTTAACTCTATACCAGTGACTCACAGATTTTTTACTGTGATTGATCTTTGTTCTGCTTTTTTCAGTGTCCCTTTGGCCTCAAAAACGCAGCCGCTTTTCACTTTACCTATAGGGGACTTTAATTCACCTGTACCTGTCTTTCTCAGGGTTTCGTTGACTCGTCAGCCGAATTATACTGCGCCTTTTCACCTCTATGTGCCGAACATGGTGGTACCGCTGCGGGGATCCTAGCCCAGGAACACGGTGACAGATATCGCCCTGTTGCATATCTTTCCAAAACGTTAGACAATATAGCATAAGGGTTGCCTTTGAGCTTGCGTGCAGTGGCTGCCGGGCTCTGATGGTCCGGGATGCTGAGAAAACAGTGTTGTCACATCCTTTGATACTGTACACCTCACATCAGGTAACAGCTATTTTACACAACATATGACAGCACAACGTAGATCTGGTTATAAGACCACACTTTTGGCAATGGAAAACTTAACTATTAAGCCTCTTCTCAGCCGCATTCAGCTGTAGTAGCTCTGCGTGATCTGCTAGACGATATTGACTTAGATGGTTTTGACGATGCACATGATTGCCTTAAACACATTGAACAAGAGACCTCTTGTAGGCCCGATCTTTTAGATATGGCCCTGGAAGAGGGGGATTGTCTATATGTAGATAGTTCATGTTCAAAACCTTCTGATGATGTGTATTTATGTGGATATGCGGTTGTAAGATTACGTGATGTAATAGTTGAAGCTAAATCATTACCATACACATCAGCACAAGCTGCAGAGTTGGTCGCACTTACAAAAGCATGTCAGTTGTCTGAAGGTAAAGTAGTGACTATACATATACACTGATTCTAAGTATGCGTATGGTGTTGTGCATGATTTTGCCGAAACATGTAACAAAAAGACTTTAAAACAGCTGATGGAAAGCCCATAGCACATTTTAATCTCATAGGCGACTTTTTAAAAGCTGTTCAACTCCCTGCCAAAGTGGCCATAGTTACACATATGCCACCTGTAGGAAATTTGAGATACCTGTTGGTTATAGTTGACAGATTCAGTAGGTGGCCAGAAGCATTTGCATGTGTGACAGAGAATGCTAAAACGGTTGTCAAAATATTAACGAAAGAGATCATCTCTAGGTTTGGTATTCCTAGTATGATTAAAAGTTATAACGGCACACCTTTTGCTTCAAAGGTAACACAACTTTTGGCTAAAAGCTTAGCAAGAACAGAACCATTAAGGAACGTGTTACTAAAGCCTGCATTAAAACAGGCTGAAATTGGACTGTTGTTCTCCCGGTAGTAC
The DNA here is from genome assembly GCF_946808225.1 of Silurus aristotelis. Classification (NCBI taxonomy): domain Eukaryota; kingdom Metazoa; phylum Chordata; class Actinopteri; order Siluriformes; family Siluridae; genus Silurus; species Silurus aristotelis. The sequence goes on along the minus strand of NC_139601.1, from coordinate 7,758,263 downwards.
TCACAGAAATGAGAATGACCCCATCTTCAACAAAACTAACCTTTGAAAGTTTTATGTTCTAACCTTTCCCGACCCCATGGGCCAGGGACGCACTGGCATTTCTTCCTTAGGTAACCTGGAAGTGATGGTGGACGACTACGTTTCTACCCTGGTTGAGAAATTGAATTCTATCAGTGCTGATGTCTCACTAACTCTTCCTCTGCCCACAGATAAGCCAACACACCCTTTTGTGCCTAATCAGCAGGTCCTGATAAGAAGTCTGAAGCCTACCAAGGTCGTTGAGCCGAAGTATTTGGGTCCAGCGAATGTTCTAGCTGTAACCAGAACTGGAGTTCTGACTGATTTTCAGCCTAAACTGTTATGTATACCTTATAATACTGCTAATAGACATATTAAACAAGCACTGAGAAACAAATGTCTCATGATGTCTTGGAGAACGTGAAACAACTGCTGAACAAAGTTTTTTTTGAGAAGATTAAGAGTTTGTTTACGAGTGTTGAACACTATTTTGATTTAGGATTGATTCTTGTATTGATTGTTGGAATTGTAATTTGTATGTTGCCATGTTTGATGACGATGGTAAGGCCATAAAGGCCTCGATTGGAGTGGTGATGATGAAGGATTATATGCATGTTGGGAAAGAATGAAATGGAATCTGTATGTTTTTGTTTGTCTTTATCTTTTTATTTGCAGTTTATGTCACCGATTCTGTTTCCAGGATGAACATCCTATGTTTTGGTGTGTGATGCTAAATCATAAATGATTTAAAGTGGCCATTGTTAGTGTTAAGATGGTTTTCACACTGTTTCACACACATGGGAGCCATATCTGGGCTCACACATCTCCGGCTAGTATATCCTCTTGTCTAAACAGGAAACAAGTTTAGGGCAGCCTTTTCTCTGTATGTGTATATATACGTTCTGTGTCTGCAATAAACAGAAGAGGAAGAACATGCATTCTGTGTGCTGTGTATTTCTTCTTCCCTGATATCAGAAAGGCACCACGGGCATAGCAGATCGTATGAAAAAACCTCTACAAGAATTAAGTTTCGTTTGGGCATGATAAAAAACTAACAATTGGCTACAGTTTAACTTTGTTTTTTGAAGTCTAAGTCTCGACAGGCCACATGAGAAAACTACAACGTAAGTCACTGATTCTAATAGTGTTTGTTTTGCTGCCCATGACAGCCAATCATGGCTGTAAATAAATTCTAGGTAAAATTCGCCTCCTTTTCTAAAAGAAAGCACACTATAGTTTGTCATAGCCATTATCCCATTTTTTAAAAGTCTTAACAGGTTTAAGGTCAGGGCTCTGGGTTTCCCAGTTCATGTTCAAAAATGATTCCTTATGCTCCCTAAACCATTTTCCAATTAACTTGCCATTGTCCTCCTGAAATATATGTCATGAAGTAAAAAAAAAAAAAATCCATTGAGGGTATAAAGTGTTTAATAGGAACATTCAACTGACTTGTTGAACCTAAACTTTTGGCCTGCTGGCAAATGTTCGCTCCCTGGACAATAAATTTGACTATACATCAGACTCAAGCAAGCTACTCGGCATGAGTACAGACACTGCTGTGTCTTTGTGTTCACTGAGACGTGGCTCACTCGCCGAATTCAGCGGGCTGCTTCTGGGGAAGTTGGGGATAGAGGTGGTGGATCTCCACTACAGTCCCCTTGAGGAGGAAAGTGCTCCATTCCAAGGTTCTCAAGAGCACGCGGCTCCGTGCCGGATCTCCCATGAGCATGCAGCTCAGCCGCAATGTTTTGATGAGAGGGCTGCTTCATCTCAGGGTCTCTACCAGCGTGCTGCTGTGTTCTGCGGTTCTCGTGGATGCACCACACTATCTCCGAGCTTCGGCGAGCACACCATGCCTTCACAGAGCTTCTACAGGCGTGCCGCTCTGTTCCGAGGTTCCCGTGGGCGTGCCACGCCGCCACAGTGTCTCCAGGAGCGTGCTTTCCCGCCACAGAGTCTTCACGAGAGCGCCTCGCCGCCACAGAGTCTTCACGAAAGCGCCGCGCCACCACAGAGTCTTTACGAGAGCGCCGCACCGCCACAGAGTCTTCACGAGAGCGCCGCGCCCCCACAGAGTCTTCACGAGAGGGCCGCGCCACCACAGAGTCTTCACGAGAGGGCCACGCCGCCACAGAGTGTTCACGAGAGCGGCGCGCCGCCACAGAGTATCCACGAGAGCGCCGCGCCGCCACAAAGTATCCACGAGAGCGCCGCGCCGCCACTGAGTCTTCACGAGAGCGCCGCGCCGCCACAGAGTCTTCACGAGAGCGCCGCGCCGCCACAGGCCCGTCACGAGAACGCCGAGCCGACACCTCCGGTCACAGAAGGCGAAGTGACTCCTCCGAGTCCCTCTCTGGATGACGCCCGGGGCAGAGCCCCTCCCACGGCGACATCTCGCCCCCGGAAAGCTCGGCTTCACCCCAGGACCTCCCGGAGAGCTCGGCTCTGCCCCGGGACCTCCCGGAGAGCTCGGCTCCGCCCCGGGACCTTCCGGAGAGCTCGGCTCCGCCCCAGGACCTCCCGGAAAGCTCGGCTCCGCCCCAGGTCTCTCCAGAGAGCTCCGCCCAGCTCCAGGTCCTTCCAGAGAGCTCCGCCCAGCTCCAGGTCCTTCCAGAGAGCTCTGCCCAGCTCCAGGTCCTTCCAGAGAGCTCCGCCCAGCTCCAGATCCCTCAAGAGATCTCCGCCCAGCTCCAGGTCTCCGCTCCAGGCACCTCCCGAGAGCTCGTCTCCGCCTCCGAGCGACCCCGCGAGCTCGTCTCCGCTTCAGTGTCCCGAAGAGAGCTCCACTGATGCCGTGGACCTCCAGGCGAGCCCCTCTCCGCTCGTGGATCTCCAGGCAGGTGTCACTCCATTTCCAGGCTGCCCAGTAGGCTCCGATCTGCTCCTAAGGGTACCAAGGAGCGCCCCTATGCCCAGGGGTTTCCCTGTGCACTCACCCCGGCTCCAGGACTGCGAAAGGAAAGTCGAACCGCTGCCCCCGGGTTCCACCGAAGGCGACGGCTCGCCCCGGGCCCCACAGAAGGCAACTTCTTGCCCCCAGGTCCTCTTCAGGGCAACATCTCGCCCCCGAGTCCTCTTCAGGGCGAAGGATCACCTCCAGGCTCCACGCAGGGCGAAGGATCGCATCCAGGCTCCACGCAGGGCAACGTCTCGCCCCCAGCTGTCACAGAAGGCGACGTTTCACCCCCGAGCTCCACAGAGGGCGACGTCTCGCCCCCAAGTCCTCTTCAGGGCGAAGGATCGCCTCCAGGCTCCACGCATGCCGCAGGATCACCTCCAGCAGTCACAGAAGGCGACGTCTCGCCCCCGAGCTCCACAGAGGGCGACGTCTCGCCCCCAAGTCCTCCTCAGGGCGACGGAATGCCCCCAGGTCCTCTTCAGGATGACGGAACCCGCCCAGGTCCTCTTCAGGCCGACGGAACGCCCCCAGGTCCTCTTCAGGATGACGGCTCGCCCCCAGGATCCCCGCACGGCGACGTCGGTCCTCCAGGTCCCTCTGACAGCGACGTCGGTCCTCCAGGTCCCTCTGACGGCGACGTCGGTCCTCCAGGTCCCTCAGAAGGTGGTACGACGTTCCTGATCTCCGCCAGGGATGTCGTTTGGCCTCTGGTCTCCACCCGGGACGTCCTCCACTCCCCGGTAGTTGTCATGGTTGCCGTCCAGTTCCGGTTCCCCGCCATGGCGGTCGCTCCGACTACAATCTCCGCCAGGGGCTTCACTCAGCCTCCCGTCTTCACCGAGGGCGTGGCTCCGTTCTGGATCCTCCTGCTGGGGGTCGTCCCGTTCCGGCTCTCCGCAGAGGACGCCGCATCGCCTTGGGCGCTTCCCGGTCGTCCTCGGTTCCATGGCGCTGCCCACCGGGCCTCCATTGCTCCCAGGTGACTAAGGGGGCCTTCCTCGGAGTGCCCTGGCCCGCCTGGCATAGGTGGGTTTTAGGGCGTCAGGTGTCGCCCCTGGAGGGGGGGGGTACTGTCAGGGATCCCCCTGCCACGCCCCCCTCGGTAGCTGTCAGGGATTCACCCTGCCACACCCCCCTCGATAGCAGTCACGCTGCCTTCTGAGATTACCGACAGCTGTGGCTCATGAAAGATCAGACTACATAAACTCACGTTCTTGAGTCACAGGCTGTCGGTCGTTGTATTGTCATGCAGGTAAATCGCGTGGCTGCTTAAACGCCGGGATTCACCGCTGGCTATTTCTCCGAACTCCATTTCCTTATTGGAGTACTCATTCCTGAAAGCTTTACTTACATTGGGATTAGGCGTTGGACATTCGCGCTCATAGTGGATACTTCGTTACGAGCGGATGTCTGTGTTTGCTTTTGTTTTCATTGGCTTATGAGTGTTTTGTTTTTTGCACCTCAATAAAGAACATGATTGGACTCTAAAACTGTCCATCCTCGTTACTTCCAAAAAAAAAAAAAAATGTACAATTTCACCTCCTGTCTTTTACTCAATTCCACTGTCTCTAAACCATACAACATAGCAGGTCTCACCACAGTGGTATAAACTTTCCCTTTCACTCTTGCAGATACCCTTCTATCACAAATGACTCCTGCCACACTTCTCTAACTAATCCACCCCATCTGCACTCTTTTCTTCACTTCTCTAACACACTCTCTATTACTTTGCACTGTTGACCCCAGGTACCTAAACTCCTGCTCCTTCTCCACCTCTTCTCCCTGCAACCACACCACTTATTTACACACATGTACTTACTTGTATTGATTTTCATTCCCCTTTTCTCCAGCGCGTACCTCCACCTCTCCAGGCTCTTCACAACCTGCTCCCCACTCTCAACACAAATCACAATATCATCCGCAAACATCATAGTCCACAGAGACTGACTTCTGTGTGATCTCGTCCGTCAACCTGTCCATCACCACTGCAAACAAGAAAAAGCTTAGATCCTTGATGCAGTCCAACCACCACCTTAAACCAGTCTGTCATTCCTACTGCACACTTCACTGTTGTTACACTGTCCTCATACTTGTCCTGCACCAACGTTACATACTTCTCTGACACACCTGACTTCCTCATACAATACCACAACTCCTTTCTTGGTGTGGTAGTGGGGGCAGTCACATGGTTGGGTGGAGCAATTGGAATGATGGCCAGGTTTTTTTTTTTTTTTTACCAAATTAGTAGGTTTCCTAAAGGGAGCCATAGGTGTCTTTTTTCCTGAACACTGGTGACGTCACCAGATATCCGGGACAGCTGGAAGAGGTTTGTGTGGTAAGGATTTAATTGTCATGCCTGCTTTGTAGCCTGATTGTGTGGAATGGGTTTTAAAGGGTGGTTTGTTTTCTTCTTTTAGTGTGGACTGAGGAATCCAGCCATTATTGGGTTAAAACCATCCCACTTCCTCGTTTAGAGTTTCTCTGCGCATCTTGACTTGGTTGAACTGGTAAGTTGGTTAACTGTCGGGTATTCATTTTTATGGCAAAAAATGGTAATTTTGTGCTTATTTCTCTGTAATTAGGGAGTGAGGAATTGAGAGCTGTTGTAATGGGCTGTCTAACTGCCAGGCTGTCTCACTGCCAGGTTGTTTTGCTGTCTTGATGTCCTGTTGCCTGGCTGTCTTGTGGTCTGTGGGTTTGCTAAAGCGTGGATGGAGTGGTATTGTTGTATCGGCGTGCTCTTCTATCTACGTGCCGAGTACCAGCGTGGGATACACGTCCTGGCCATACCCTGCTGTTTTTTTTTTTACCAAATTAGCTAAGGAGCTAAATGCTAGGGTGTTCATGGATTATATGTTTCATATATATATATATATATATATATATATATATATATATATATATATATATATATATATAATATTATGTGTCTGTTTCAGTGCCCAACACTGTGACGATCCGCTAAAAGGTGGCTTGAGAGACTGCTGCTATAGATATTTCATCTTATCTGAGGGGTCAGAAGACCTGAATGCGTACCCAACAGTCATCAGAGTGCTAAGAGGTCATGTGTTTCTTTAAGGTGTATTGAATGGAATTGATTGTTTTTGTTATTCTGGTTGTATTTTCTTTTGCTTTTTGCTGCTGTCATTGTCTTTTTTTGTGATTGTGTTTAGTGTGTGTGTGTGTGTGTGTGTGTGTGTGTGTGTGTGTGTGTGTGTGTGTGTGTGTGTGTGTGTGTAGGTAATTTGGCTTGACCAAACTGTGGTTTGCTTCTTCTCCAGGTGTCTGGGAGTTCTAGTGTGAGGGACAAGTTCCTCCCTACTTGGTGGTGGTTTCCTTTGGTTTGCAGTGTTCGATAGGCGGGGTTGTGGTGTCGTATGAGTGCACGTGTGTTTGCTGTGGATAGGAGATCATTAGAGTAAGTTCCCCAGCCCTAGACTCTGAGCATTCTTGTGTGGTAGATTATGTATGTTTTAATGTGATTTTAATAGTTTTTAATAAACTGTTGTTATTAAACCTCTGTCTCATGTCCTGACTCAGCTGTAGTCAAACCTGGGTTATAAAGGGTTATCCCTGGTAACTGAGCCCCCGGGGTGGCATAGTTGGTTTCTATTAGTAACATTCTTAAAACTAGTTCTTACATTTCATTGGGAATCTTTTATCTGCTCTAAATTTCCCAATTTTTGGGAACAAGTTGGATGTCCTGGCACCACATTCTGGCGTAGCCGGCAGGATACAGCTGTTGTTTAACAGACAGAGACATTGATAAATATTACTTTTTTGTTGTTGTATTTTTCTTGCATTGTGGTGACTGTTGGTGTCAGTGTTGGGGGTAACGCGTTACAAGTAACGTGCGTTATGTAATAATATTACTTTTCTGGAGTAACGAGTGAAGTAGCGCGTTACTTTATACATTTACACATTAATATCATATAATATAGTTCCTTTTTAAAAATAAGTAATGTGAGTTACTTTTCAGTTAAATTATTTTGCATAAAAAAAATTAATACTGAACATAGTCACGTAGAATCGTGCACTCATACGTGCGAGCCACGGAAGAGAAGCTGGTCAGAAGCGGAGATGGCAAACTATGCAGGTCTGCACATCTCCCTTATTCTTAAAAACTGGTATCAGCACACTCCTTCTCCATTCCTCAGACGTCCTCTCACCTTTAAAAATTTTGTTGAACAACCTGGCTAAAAACTCCACTGCCATCTTTCCTAAACATCTCCATGCTTTTACTGTTATGTCATCTGTTCCAACCAACTTCACACTCTTCATCCTCTTATTCGCAGCTTTTAATTCCTCCTTACTATTCCTTTACACTTCTTGCTTCACCATCTTCACATCATCCACCCTTCACTCTCTCTCATTTTCCTTATTCCTCAAATACTCCCTCCATCTTCTCAACACACTCTTCTCACTAGTCAACACATTTCCATCTGAATCCTTTATTGCTCTAACTTGCTGCACATCCTTTCCAGCATGGTCCCTCTGCCTGGCCAATTGGTACAAATCCTTTTCTCCTTCAACTCCTTATATGCCTTTTCCTTAACTTTTGCCACATCCCTCTTTACCTACTGCCACATATCTTTGAACTCCTGACTACTTTTGTCATCTCTCTGCCAATCCCAATTCTTTTGCCAACCTCATTCTCCTTATGCTTTCCTGTACCTCCTCATTCCACCACCATGTCTCTTTGTCTTCCTTTCTATTTCCAGATGTCCAGAGGTGGCAAAAGTACACACATCCTTTACTTAAGTAGAAGTAGAGATACTCATGTTTTAAAATACTCGGGTAAAAGCTGAAGTACTGATTATTCCTTTTTACTTAAGTGAAAGTAAAGAAGTCTTGGCTCTGACATGTACTTAAGTAAAAAGTAGTTATTACTGCTACCTGTTTTAGCTGTTAACTGTACCTCACATCATATTAATATTAGATAGATAGATAGATAGATAGATAGATAGATAGATAGATAGATAGATAGATAGATAGATAGATAGATAGATAGATAGATAGATAGATAGATAGATCTATCTATCAATCGTGCAAATAGTGCAGATAAATATGTATCATATGTACAGCATGTGATATTTATGTAAGCATATGTACAGTGATTAAATATAAAGGCTATAACAGTGCAGGGATGTGTGGACATCATTAAGAGCCTTTGCTATGTTTCCACACGGACAGCTAATGAGGTGATACCGGAGAAAGTGCACCTCTTCAAGTCAAGTTAAGCTTTTATATATTTATAATCATAGACATTTTACAGATTTAAATGATGTATTGTTTTTATCTGTACGAACAATAAAGACAGTAATTTAAGTTCGTGTCACCATTATGAGGGAAAAACCCACAAAACGCCACCCAGAGGGTAAATTGTGTAAAACATGGCGGATTTGGTGTTTGATTTGAGATTTGGCACAGAAATAAAACAAAAGTTTACTAATTTAAAATATTTTTCGGTGGAGTTTATTTATTTATTTTATATCTAAGTAAAGAAGGGACTTCGTGAATTAGTGTATGTTTTGCTGGAGGTTTTAATTTCGCCTCTTTTATATTTAGTTATTTATTTATGTATTTAAATTTTTTTTTTTTTATAGTAGAAACAGAAATGCGCGCTGAATTGATAGCGCGTTAATAACATTTAGTGCCCTTTAAAATAATTAGAATTTTGACAGCCAAATATATATATACATATTAATACAAAACTAATTAAAAATGTTGTTACCGAATAAATGTATCCAGGCTGAAGATCCACATATAGAACACAAGCAGAGAAAAGATGATGATGATCATGAATGTGTCTGTTCTCAGTCATGTTTACATCACTGACTCCCTCTGTCTTATCCACATTAACCCCAAACTTCTTACTGCCTTCTGCCTGCTGAATCTTATCTTCGTAAAGAGTGAGAGTCAGGACTTTATACACCAGCGGATTGAAAAAGACGCGCAGTAAAAGTAAATCGGTTGTTCGGCTGAAATCGGCGCGCAGTGAAATTTTTATATTTCACCAAATCAATGGATTAAAACTAAAGTAACGAGCCGGTTTTGAAAATGTAAGAAGTAAAAAGTACAGATATTTGTGTAAAAATTTAATGAGTAAAAGTAAAAAGTTGTCTGAAAAATAAATAGTGGAGTAAAGTACTGATACCAAAAAAAGTATTTGTACTCCATTACTTCCCACCTCTGCAGATGTCACACCAAGTACCTTCCTAGCTGTCTCCCTTATCACTTCTGCAATAGTTGCCCAATCATCCAGCACCTCTTCACCACCACTGACCCCCTGTCTGACCTCTTCCCTGAACATTACACTACAGTCTTCATCCTTCAGTTTACACCATCTTATTCTTTTTTCAGTCCTCACACTCCTCCCCTTCTTCTTTACCTTTAAAGCCATCCTACAGACCACAATCCGATGCTGTCTAGCTACACTGTCACCTGCCCACACCTTACAGTCTCTAATCTCCTTCAGGTTGCATCTCCTAAATAGAACATCACAGTCCACCTGTGTGCAACTTTCTTCACTCTTATAAGTCACACTATGCTTCTCCTTCTTCTTACAAATATGTATTTACCACTGCCATTTCCACTCTTTTAGCAAAATCTACCACCATCTGCCCTTCCACATTCCTCTCCCTAAGATACCCCATACCTACCCATCACCTTCTCATCACCTCAGTTCCCTTCACCAACATGGTCATTGAAGTCTGCCCCAATCACCAATCGTTCTTTCCTAGGTACACCTTCTACCACTTTATCTATCTCACTCCAGAATTTCTTCTTCTCCATCTTACAACCCACTTGTGGAGCATAGGCATTGATGATATTTATCATCACCCCTTCAAACAGGCTGACAATCCCTGTGGCGGTCGTTGATAACTCGGGCCTCGTCCAATCTGGCCTGATTCATGATCCACATATTTAATTTGGCACATGTTTTACGCCGAATGCCTTACCTAACACAAACCTCCCCATTTACCTGGGCTTGGAATCGGCACTAAGAGTGCACTGGCATGTGCAACCCTAATGGATGGGTTGTCATTTACAACCAGACTAATGTGTAAAAATAGCTTTTGTACAAAGAAACTAGTGAGGACATCAACAAAAACTGCACATTTAAAGTAAATCAATAATGACATTTTATAAGACTATTAATTTTTTTTAATGCATAATCATCAAGATTTCCATATATGCCATTGGTTTCTTGTCTGTTTTATTATGTTGTTTATCTTTTTTCATATTGTTATTATGTGATTTTAAGCATCTACCTAAAAAGAACAAAAAAAAACTATTATTATATTTAGGAAGTGATGTCACAAAAAGTTATACCTCACATAGGATAGTTTGAATGTGAAATTACACAACTGCAATTTAAACTGATTAAAATGATATATCTAGCACTTTATATTACTGTAAACCAGAAACAGGAAGAGTAAATATTATGTAAAGGATTCATAGCTTTTATTTATTGAATTTTCTGACACTTATTTTCTGGCTTCTTATGGCCAATTGCAGCATTTACAGGCATCAACATAGACCAGGCCTGGTTGGCATTTGTGCAAGTAGGTGTTTCCTTTGAAGCACTGGAAATAGCTGCTGGCATCAGTAGGGTTTGGGTACAGACCATCAGGTTTTCCAACACAAAACTTGGCAATAGGGTCTGGGGTTGTGGTTGGGGGATGAGTTGTGGTTGGCTTGGGAGTGAAACCTATAGAAGATAACAGTTTAAAAATGGCAAAGAACTGTTTCAACTTATTTGATTTTTTCCCCTGACTTCTAGTCAAAATATCTAATTAAACAAATAACACTGATTTACCCAGAGAATTGCGAAGGTGGTTAACAAGAGGGTAGTCTCCCTCTGAGCAGAAATGTCCTCCAAAGTCATCTAGATCCAGGGTCCATACTGATGCACCACCTAGGTTCATGGATGTGAGCCACTGAGCCTAAAAAAAGGTTTAAAAAAAACATTAAATATAACACAAGTGCATATGTAGTTGTGAAAATTGTATTGTTAAAACAGTGTGTCTTTTTTTTTTACCTTTATAGCAAAGCTTTCTTTGTTGTCATAGCCCACCCAAGATGTTCCATGAGTGGCATATGGAACGATCTGTTCATTGATCCATTCTACTTTGGTTGCTGATGCAAAAGTACAGATCTAATGGATCAAAAAGCGCCATCAACATTATTTATAGAATTTCCTCATTATTCTTAGAGATTTACTATAAAACCAGTGTTAGGCTTAAATAAGAACCTATATTCACTCACCTCATAATAGGACCAGTAGCCAGCATCATGTGTGTAAGGGCCAGCATCAGCTGGGCCATTTGTCGGTGCACCAAGGCCTGTTGAAGTGGTGGTAAGGCGGAAAGTGCGTCCATATGTGGGGAAACCCAGCATCAGCTTTTCAGGTCGAGCCCCTTTGCTCATCCAGTAAGACACAGTTGCATTCTGAACAAAGTAAGAATACAATTTAGACCAAAACAAGAAGACATTTTAACTGTTTTTATTTACCTTGAAAAAGACTTGATCTTACAATATTGTGTTGTTCATGGTTTCCTTTATCTAGAGAACTCTTGAAAAGAGGACTGTTGTGACCAGTAACCTTCTCCCATGCCCCATGGTAGTCATAAGTCATGATGCTGACAAAGTCTACTTCACTGTAACAATATAAAAATATAATGACCAACCTTTTAAACTAACCAACCTATGTTTTTCTAAGCCACTGAAGATGTCACAGGTATTTCTGGAGTACCTTGTAATTTCAGGGACTTGATAAGCTGCATCAATGGTCGGCTTAAGAGCTCCTACTTTGACTGAAAGTAGAAGCTGTGTCTTCCTTGTGTCTATAGCTTCCTGTTTTATGGCTTGCCTCAACTCCTGCAAAATACAAGGTTTAACAGTACAAATGGCATGAATTCACTTGCAATGACATGAAAATTACAAATTATTCAGCTCCATATACAGTCTGCTTACCTTGATTAGTGCAGTAAACCTCTCCTTGTCATTAGCAGTACTGCCATTTTGTCCTGGGAACTCCCAGGCCAGATCTAGGCCATCAAAATCATGAGTCCGGAGAAAAAGCAAAGCAGAACGGATGAAGGTCCTACGATTGTCTGGAGTGGCCACCATGTTAATATACCTGTGCAAGAGCATGTGATCTATGTTTATTTATTACAAATTATTGTAAATGATTGCTTAATTTGTCTAAGCATAATAAGGGGTCTCTTCTGCATACATAACTCACATATGCTCACGATTAACTAGTTTTACTATGTTTGCCAGAAGAAAGATATTATGCCATCCCTCACACCTGGGAGCACAGTCCAGACATGGTTAGATATTGCAGCTTGGTGGTGCTAGGGTTTAAACCTCAGACCTTCTGATTAGTAACCCATACCCTTAACCATTAACAAGTTTAATAACCCATGCTAGGCCATTGTTTATAAAAGCTTCATGTTTATAACATGTTTGGTTTTAGAATTATTGTATGGATTAGAAACTGTAAGTGCTGTCTACTTGTAATTTCATTAGGGGTACCTACGGGCTAATGCCATTGTATAAGCCTCCAACTGACAGCAGTGTCTTCAAAGAAGGGTTTCTGTAAGAAAAAGAAAGGGATTGCACAGAAACAGAACACATATCAATTTTAATACATTTATTGTGTGTATGTATGTCATTATGTTGGTACATCATTTTTGCATAGTATCTGATTTACTGAAGTTAGGAGTAGCTTATTACTAAAATAAACATGACTACTACAGTTTTTACTTCCACTTACACATTTTTCAGGCTGTTCAGTTTCTTGTACATTTCCACGTCATTCCACTCAATAGAACTAAGCTGATTGTCATGGCTGATGGTTGCCAGTGCATAGATGACATGTGTGCAGAGGAAGGGATCAACATTGTCAGGAGTGAAACGACTATTGCTAGGTCTGTACTGGGACCAGTTACTGAAGTAACACACCAGCTTTGTAGAATAAGCTGTTGGGAGGAACAGTTTGATTAAAGACAACATTCAACAAAATGTCTAAGAAATCTTTTTTACAAAATAGCAGGCAAATTTAATGGGCTAAATTGCATATGGATAAAGCTGATTTGATTTCCTTATTCATTAATTTAATGTCTAGCCCCTGTCTGGCCTTTATGTTTTAATATTTAATTAAATTTACTCTAATACAAATAAAGCAAATAAAGCAAAAAGGTAAAGTGCAATTATTGAAATATTTTCTACCCTGTTATTTATACCTTTAATGTATAATAATGAAATTAAAAGCAATAATTACTTATTTACTTATTAATTCATGCCTTATAGCAATCTATTAAATTTTTGTAAAAACCTGAAAAAATCTAAAAGAACTTTAGCTTTACTATATCATACAAACAACAAAATCCTGTTTAAAAATGTAATTCACATAGGTGTTTTATAAAAATAAAACAGAGCACACATCAATAAATGACTTTGTGTCTACAGCAACCTTAGACATATGCATCTCTAACTGACTAAGTCAAAATTATTTACCCTTTTTTTTTTTTTTTTTTTTTTTTTTTTTTAGAAAACTTTACTCCGATCTAGTTAGTGTGGCAAATGATTTACCATTCTTCTCTGACTTTCATGCCACCTTATATTAGGGTGTGCTCCATGCATTAGACATGAATATATAAACTGGGGTGTTATACATTGAATGTGACATGATATTTTGCTATTTTTGTGCTGCTTGAATCCACACAGATGAATCACAGATTCATTGTTTACACACGTCTTTGACCATGTCTCAATTAATAAATATAGATCTGCACAAATCTTTAAATGATTTAAGAATCTTTTAATTCTGCACAACTTTGATGAATAAAGTGTTAGTTTTGACCTAGGCACCAGTACCAGAACTTTACCTTAACTTCATTGAACAATTAAAAATAAAAACAGAGAAAATTACCAAGCTGAAGAGAAAGCAGGAGTCCTAGTCCTGTGTAAAAATGTTAACAAATTAGTAAAATATGCTGACAGAATCACGTCAAAATTTGTGAAATATTTTTAGATGTCATTTTCTACCTGCTATAAGAGTGAATTTGGACATGGTGGTGCTGAATCAACTCAGTTAATTGAGATTTGAAATCCACCTAGAGATATGATTAGTGAGTAATCAGTGTATATATAATAATACAATTGTCTAACAAAACATTTGTAGGAGTAAAATTATAAAGATAAAAACAATATTCAACTAGTTTTTCTTAGTATTGAATTGCAGTTTAGTAAAAAAAAATATGCCTGCTAGAAGTTTACCCTCACATGATATATATGTTTAACCAACAATAGATATTTATTGAATTTCTGATTACAGCCGTTTACCCTAACAAATACACGTTTGTTTGTACACAACTAATGCAAAATATTTACACCTTTTCTACATCCAAAATATGCAGCCCATTAATGCTTGTCATTAATATATTTACCTGTCACAAGAGAATCCTCTGAAGTCAGTTGAACATGTTCAAGCTCATTTATACTTAGGTTTTATTAATAAGTACCAAAGTGCAGGTGATAAGTGTTTAAAAGTCTAATCAGCAAGAAGGAAATAGACTGATAATTTATTGATTTATGATACATTGCTTTACCACAGTTTACGGTAAGCCTTTTTGAACAATTTCTGACTGAACATTTTATTATTTGCATAAATAATGTAGTTTAGGATATTAATAGTCACATTAAACATTAGCGAATTAGTGCAAATATATAATTACTGCAAATTCTGCAAATATGAAGTGGTCACCACTCTACCCTCTTTGCTGTAAGATCATTTAGGTACATAGGGTCCAGTAACCAGGAACTCATTTTCAAAGGCAGCAATTGAGCTCCAAATAGTGGGTTTGGTGTATTGCATTTACGCCCATTGTTGTAATTCGAAAGCTGCAATGAGTTAGAGAGAGCAAAAGAGAGAGAGAGAGAGAGAGAGAGAGAGAGAGAGAGAGAGAGAGAGAGAGAGAGAGAAAGGAGACATGAATGCACAAACAGGCAATTTAAAAGACATGTTCAATGTATTAGACATGTGGAACATTTACAATCCCTTACTACTATAATACTACTACTACTAATAATACTACTACTATTACTTCTTCCTTCGGCTTTTCCCATTAGAGGTCGCCACAGCGAATCATCCTTCTCCATACCCCCTGTCCTGTACATCTGCCTCTCCTCCTTCAGCCAACAGTAGCCCAATTTCCACCTGTACCCTGTTGGCTAACGATACATGCGGTGGTTGTTGGTAACCCGGGCCTCGACCAATCTGGTATGAAATTCGGATTCCTGATCCGCATATTTTATTTGGCACATGTTTTATGCTGGATGCCCTTTCTAACACAACCCTCCCTATTTATCCGGGCTTGGGACCGGCACTAAGAGTGCACTGGCTTGTGCAACCCCAATGGCTGGGTAACTACTAAATTATAATAATAATAATAATAATAATAATAATAATAATAATAATAATAATAATAATAATAATAATAATAATTATAAGAATAATAATAATAATAACATTACAAACTAAGGAAAATAGTTTTTCATTAACTATTAAATCACAATATAAGGAACACTAAATTAAATAATGTTCTATAACAACACTTTAAGTACTTTATTTCTCTTAAACCACATTTGCCAAAATATTTTAATTAATAAAAATTAATAAAAAGTCATTTTTGAGCAGCTTATAGTTACATTATTGTGCAACATAAAAATTTCTTCTTATCACTTACATAACTGCAACTATAAACAGCCGCTCCTTAACCTGTCTCTTTTGAAGTTAATGACACCCTTAAAAATACCCACAGACTGTCACGTAAAAAAAAAAATACAAAGCTCCCTGTTACAAGAGTTTTCAATGAATCAGATGAACAAACCATATAATTTTTTTTATTGTATATTTCATACTCTGTTTACTATTATGCTTGGGTTGTGTGGAGCAGCCAGAAAGTAGATCCATGTGCATTTAATGGGATGACACTTTTTTTTTTTTTATATTTTAAAGAGCCATTTTTAAAAGCTTGTGATTTGCTTTGTAGTAGACACTACTATCAGACCTACTTTTATATAAAATTATTTAACAATAATTGTCAAACTGATAACAGAATAAAGCAAGGCTTGTAGCCCTTGAATGCATAAAAAAATTAATTATATGTATGTTGCTTTGGACCAGGCCATCTGCCAAATGCCATGTAACCAGAAATAGATCCTTCCACAGCTACTGTACTGTACTGGGGTTACCATGTAGTACTTTAACTCTATTTATGTACTGGGAGAAAGAGCTCTTTGTAAATGTACTTTTAGTACTTTAGTAAAAGACTTGATTGATTGAGGTTCCCTGGTGGTCTAGTGGTTAGGATGCGGCGCTCTCACCAGTGTGGCCCGGGTTCGATCCCCGGTCAGGGAACCAACCCCCAGCCACTTTCTGTGACGGTCCCAAATCCGGATAAATTGGGGAGGGTTGCGTTAGGAAGGGCATCCAGCATAAAAACATGTGCCAAATCAAACATGCGAAGGATCTGCTGTGGCGACCCCTAACGGGAGAAGCCGAAAGAAAGTTTAGCAAGAGACTTGATTGAGTATAGGATGTGGTGAAATACCAGACAATGCTTGCATTAAATACAATCAGAGAGTGTTTATTGAAGAATATTTACAAGCTCCATTTGATGAAATGCTCATTCAATTCACATTGAACAGGGTCAACCAGACAATTACAATATATGGTAGTTTAAGTAGATAACCCAATCTAACCTCAGGTGACATTAAATGTAGAAAGTGACTCCTTTTATCAAACTGTAACCAATTTTATTTTGTAATGGATTTTATGTTATGTAGATACAGTGATCTGAATTCAGACAAGGAAAAAACCCTATGTGAAACACCATGGCAATAAGAAATAAATTAAATGAAGGCATAGTGCACATTTGATTGAAATGTATGGTTTTATACATTCAAACAAAGATTATATTTTGTCTAAGCTCTGATCATTTTAATGCTTGGTCCCTGTTTTCTCACAAATGATGTAGCTCTGATGAATAGAAAGGAAGTATATTTAAAAACAAGCAATAATAATTTTGCAGCATTAGGTAATGAGCCATTATTCGGAAAGAAGAATATTAATATAAATACAACAATACTTGAAAATAGAAATAACAAAATGCAGTGAGTGGTATGAAGAATGCGTCCCTGTGTGTGATGAAAGTCCTAGATTGCTACCAAATTTCTGACAATGCTCTTCTTTAGTGCATCTATTAATTTGTGGTTAGTATTCATAAAAAAAAAGGGAACGATTTAGCAAATGTGTGTTTACGGAATATGACTAGATAATAGTAGTAGTGGTAAACCTGACACAGGACATGAATATAGTACCACTTTACAAAATTGTTCACTGTGTGTGTGTGTGTGTGTGTGTGTGTGTGTGTGTGTGTGTGTGTGTGTGTGTGTGTGTGTGTGTGTGTCCTGACTGGACTGACCATTGAATAAAAAAACTTTAAAACATAACCAGAAACAGGGTTGGATTGTAAATTGATGATGTGTGATTGTAACTATACCTCATGTCCTTGTTAAATGTGGTAATATAGAAAAATTAAAAAGCAGAATTTTTTTCCTTGTTATGTTTTAAGACTTTTAAAGAAATGTGAAGTACTGTCTCTATGATCAAACACTTGGATAATACAAAACCTGGTAAATCTAGTAACATTATACTGGGTGTAGTCCTGATCCTGATATTGGTAAATAGCAAAAAAATAAAAAACAAGATTATGTATCTTACATCATAACTAGGCCATGCATGTACAAATCTATAGTGCACATACATCAGAGGGAAAATACTGCCATAAATATTAGCACAGTAAGATGATTAACCATAGTGCACTCTAACCCAATGCATTGTACAACATCTGCCTGGACTTTTTTACTGGATTAATCGCAAACAATTCATTTCTAGTTAGTGATTATTCTTTTACATAACACTTGATAAAAAAAAATAAATAAATGATAGTAATGGCTTTGATAAGGAAATTACCCTGATACATAATGATAACCTCACAAGCCAGACCGCCTGCATTATCAGTGTCTAGGGCAACCATTCTCCTAAATCAGCCACAAAAAGCGCACACAGACAGACAGACAGACAAACAGACAGACTGACAGACAGACAGACACACACACACACACACACACACACACACACACACACACACACACACACACACACACACACACACACACACACACACTCACACATTCGGGTACACATAGTAGAAATATGGTGATTGTGTTGAGTGTCAATTGGCTCTACAATATTTCAGACGTTGACACAGACACTACAATTGTTTTTTTAGCAAAATAAAAAGTTTGGTTTCATTCTACTCCTCATATTGAGTCCTCATTCTTCATGCTGCCACACACTGGCAACAACCTATAAAAAAGAGCTTTCTTTCAACATACTGATTCACACAGAATACTATGACGAACATATGGCAACATTGGACCTCATTTATCAAGCTATCAAGTTCTTTATAGGAACATTTAAACAATACATTTGGAATTTATAAAAATCCAAAAACTTTTCATATCCTGATCATGATCCTGAAGAAAACTAAGCTAACATTTATTGATTGGCTTTAAATAATTGAAAGAAAAATCCATTGAGTTATGCAGTCAAGCTGAAATAACATCACACAAATGTAATGAATTTGAAACTCGTTCTTTCATATAAAAGGCATCAATTTAAGAAAAAAATTATAAATCCATAAATTATCACATAAAACCAGGCAGTTTACTGTAATAAATTAACAAAAGAAAAAGCAAAAACTCTATTTATACTGTCTTTTGATCTGTTTTCCATGGCAGCTTTTAACATTACACATTCTAATCTATTACCTTTAATGCTATTTAGTACTTTATTAGAGAAAGGCCCAATAGGTGACTGGTCTGGTATGTCTTGTAATGTGATGTGCTGTATAATCCCAATTTAATGTGGTTTGACTTCAAAAAGTATTTATACACAGACTTACTGGAAAATTGATAAATGAGACCCATTGTTTGTACAGCATCAAGTATATTGATATTAACCTGTTACAATCTGTGTTCCTGTGTATATTGATGATGTAAGCCCAGTACCAACAGTCACAGATTAATTCAATGTAATCGAAAATGTACTGATTTCCCCCCACAAGGCAAAGTTTACAACACAAGTTGTTTTTGGTAAAAATTATTTTTTTTTATACAAAAGAGTAAAACAAATGTTGTATTTTTTTCATATTTAGTATTAAAATCCCAGGCACTCCCCCTCCCCCCAACCTCCCTAATTTTAAATCCCACTGCCAAAAGATGCACCCCACCTGGGGGGTAGCCAGCCAATATCTGTGGGCTATTACTAGGAAAAGACCTTTGCACTGGCTGATCACAGCACAGATAAGCCAGTCACAATGAGAACCACAGCATGCCAGAGCAAAAATAATGTGCTGAAGGATCCCACACTGTTTTTCTGAACCATCATCCCAGTTCCTGTAGAACAAACAAAACACATAATCAGGTCTTCTCATCTTTCATTTAAACAAATGTTCTGCTGACTGTTTAGCATACCCATTCTGGTATTCTGTTAATAATAGGCAACGTACTGACCTGAGTCTCGAGACACTATGATCTCGTGAGCTTCTCCATCACCTCCCTCTCCCCAAGATCGGATTTCCAAGACCACATAGCCATTATCTTTGGGAAGTGGAAGGTTGATTGATGTCTTGCCTTTGTCTAACACTTTTAAAGCTGACTGCCCTTCATGCTTGTACAGGACCTATAAAAACAAGAGAAATTTAAATAGGTACCTGTACCTTTAATTATTTTGTTATTTAACTATTAACTACATATGTTATAAATAGCAATAAGAGTTTTCAGCAAAGTCAAAGCAGACATGGTTATGTATACACCCCTCATAGTTATTACCCATTGTATATAAGCCCCTAAATTAATAATTGTTTTACACAAGCAATACTACAATGACCTGAAAGGTAATCATTAGTAGCACAATGTAGAAAACAATGTCGAAAACTATCTAAAAAATGTACATAATTCCAGGAATTAATAATGCTCACAACAACACTAAAATAATAATAAAAATAATAATAAGAAGAAGAAGTAGAGGAAGAGGAAAACAAAGAATAATAATAATAATAATAACCAACAATAACAACAACAACAACAATAATAATAATAATAATAATAATAATAATAATAATAATTAACTTTTAGTATTTACATTTTCAGTTCTATATAATGTTGTCTTGAATAATCTTTTCCCTGTTTTAAAGGCCATCTGCACTCATTATGACACAAGAACAGCTGGTTTAAATGGAATCTTGTTTAATTAAGGATGTTATAGTCCGGAAACTACTGAAGTTAATTTAACTGAGACATTTGTTTGGCATTAATTAACTTTACTACATTAAGGTTTAATTGTTTCATTATTGAAAACGAGTCAATAATGTACATATCCCTGTGCGCCACTTACTTTGTATCCCAGCACTGCAGACTCATTGTCCATAGACTTAACATGATCCCACCTCACTGTTACCCATGAACCATCCGTCTTCCAGGAAACATTCCCTGGTGGGCGGTTAGGGGCTAAAAAATAAAAGACATATATACACACACACACACACACACACACACACACACACACACACACAATGTATATATTTATTATTAGATCTTAAGTGATTGAACAGTTACATTTGTGGCATTTGGCAGACATTTTACATTTGTGGCATTTGGCAGACTAAAATCAGTTCAGTTCTCTGCTTAGTCACTCTGGATAAGGGCTGAATAGAGCGAGCAGGTGATGGTTAAGGTGGTGCGTGGATTTGAACCCAGGACCTTCTGACCCAAGTCCTGACCCCCTTAACCACTGAGCTACCACCTGCCCAGAATCTTAAACTTCACTTGTAATTTATTTTGTGTACTATTTTGTGGCATTTTAAATGAACAGCAGCAGAATATTTATTTTCTATTACTATATTAGTTTTAACTCGAGTAGATTAGACAACACAAATGTTGTTTGTCCATTTTACTGGGTTGTCAAAATGATATATAAACATTGTGATTTTTTTATGGTGCACTTTAATTAAATATTGCAGTTATTGTAATATCTTTATATAACATTTTTTTAAATAGCAATGACAAATTCAAAACAAAACAAAATGTTAAACTGAACATTTTAGCTTTTTATAAGCTGTTTTTCGTTTATGTTATAGACAGTGCAGACTAGATACCTTTAATAACACTATTTATCCTTGAGCTGGTTACAAGCATATGGGCATAGACAAATATCGATGCTTTATGGTAATGTATGTTTATTATTAGTGAAACCAAACTCAACATTAAAACATTGATAAAAAATATTTTGTCTTCATGCTCTAAGTAATTATGGTGGATTTTGTTGCTTGATTTCAGACTTAGTGCATCAGTAAAACAAATGTTTATTGATTAAAAGTAATTTTTCACGTAAGTATATTTATTTATTTATTTATTTATTTCTATATCTGAGTAAAGAAAGGGCGTCGTAAATAAATGTGTGTTTAGATTCACACAGAGGTTTTCCAAGATGGGTTTCCCTCGGAACAGGCCTCGCAGGGGTTGATCATAGAAGTTGAGTCGTCGTGCTGTGCGTCAGACGCATAAGTGCTGCAGCATTGCTTTAGAGGTTGCAGAAGCAGAAGGTCCACTTGTCAGTGCTTAGACCATACACCACACCCTGCAACAAGTTGGTTTGCATAGTCGTGATTCCACAAGGAAGCCTCTTCTGAGGCTGGCTCACAAGAAAGCCCACAAACAGTTTGCTGAAGATAAACTGTCCAAGAGCATGAATTACTAACCCCATGTCCTGAGGTCTGATGAGACTAAGATCAGCTTGTTTGGCTCAGATGGTGTCCAGCATGTGTGGCGATACCCTGGTGAGGAATACCAAGACAATTGTGTCTTGACTACGGTCAAGCATGGTGGTGATAGCATCATGGTCTGGGGCTTCATGAGTGCTGCTGGTACTGTGGAGCTACAGTTCATTGAGGAAAACATGAATTATAACATGTACTGTGACAAAGCAGAAAATGATGCCCTCTCTTCAGAAAGTGGGCCGAACTGAAACGACCCCAAACACACCGCCAAGATGAGGACTGCCTTGCTAAGGAAGCTGAAGGTGAAACTGATAGAGTGGCTAAGTATGTCTCCAGACCCGATCCCTGTTTAGCACCTGTGGGGCATCCTCAAGAGGAATTTGGAGGACCACCATGTGTCTAACATCCATCAGCTCTGTGATGTCATTATAGAAGAGTGGAAGAGGATCCCAGTAACAACCTGTGCAGCTTTGGTGAATTCAATGCCCAGGAGCGTTAAGGCAGTGCTGGATAACAATGGTGCTCACACAAAATATTGACTATATATATATATATATATATATACTGCATATGTCAGTAATTTCTGTTCTTACGGGGTTTCTTGGTGATGACAGTGGTGCGTGGAGAGGGTGGCCCAGTGCCAGCACTGTTATAAGCCAGAACAGTGACGTGATAAAGTGTGTTGGGTCTTAATCCAGTCACCCGCGCTGTATTCTCCAGGCCAGCTGTTCGCACACGGTCTGCTGCAGCTTCCCTCTCATGCTGCCTCCAGTACCGAATCTACAAACCAATGATACACCAGGAATTAAAAGCTCAGTCAACAGTTATGAAACACAGGAACATGTCTGTAGTTTTCAGGTTTTACAACACTATGTTTTTCTTTGTTACAATTTATGCTTTTTAATTTTTTTTTAAAGATGTGGTCCCATTGTGCTTATTCTGTCCACCAAATTTTATAAATAAAGTTTTTGTCAGGGAGCCTCTCACTTAGCCTCGCCCTGCTCTAATCGCCTGCACCTATTCCATTACCTTTAGCCTTTAAAGGGTCCCGTTTCCACCTCATTCGGGGTAGGATCTACTACGTTGCATACAGTGATCTACCCGACTCCTTACCGCCAGTATCCCCCATTGGTCCATGCTCCTGGTACCGCTTCTAAGTAAGCACACTAGACGGGTTTGACTACCTCGGCTCATAGAGGCAATCATCGCAGACTCTCTCCGTGTTACGGTTTATTCCCGCATTATGGATTATACCTGCATTCCGGATTATACCCGAATTACGGATTATACCCTCGTTACGGATTGTACCCGCATTACGGTTCGTGCTTCTCCTCGACTCTTGTATATGTTCAAACGCTAATAAAGACATGATTGATTTACTTCTGCTTCCTCCGCGTGGTCCTGATTGTGACAGTTTTCTATGTCGTACCTCTTCATTTGCATTTTTTTCCACAGCTAAAATCTCCTTCTTACTTGATTCATAAGAGACCAATATCAACCATTTAACTTTTTTAGATTTTGCATTAACTTAACCAGAAACACATTATTAGCTTAGTGTTCATTAAAACGTAATACCTACCACAGCACATATAAATCATTTACAGTATTTTTAGACTTTGAACTAGTCTTTATCGAAGACAGGGTTATGCAGGTTTTAACTTCCTTTTAAATCAACACAGTAAAATAGTTATATATATATATATATATATATATATATATATATATATATATATATATATATATATATATATATATATATATATATATATACCTCATAGCCACGCAGTACTCCATTGCTGCTTAAGTGTTGGATGGGTTCCCAAGAGACTTGGATTTCAAAAGCTGTTAATGCTGAAGCATTGCTTTTGCGGGGTGACAATGTGGGCTCTAAGGGAGAGAAAAGTCTTCAGTTCAATGACCTTAAATTACTTTGATAAGACACTTTTGTTAAGCATTACACCCTTCTAGATTTATTAAGTGATTTTGGCATGAATTTGCAATGTAAATTATAATGATGTATGAAAAAGTTTTGGAAAATGATTCAGTGTAGCAAAATGTTCTTCTAAAAATGTTTTACATCTCTATTCCTGTCTTAAATGTAACTCATGTCTTACCTTCTTCAGCTGAGTGCACAATGGCTATCTGACTGAAAGGTCCTTCGCCTTTTCTGTTGTAGGCTTTGATTTTAACCTCAAAGGGGCAGTATGGCGTGAGACTCTGGTTACTGTAGACGTAACGTGAAGACTCCACATTAGGAACACGCACCACCATCCATGTGGGTGCCTCAAAATTCTTAAATGCCAAAATGTAGCCAAAGCCATCACCATTTTGATATTCCCTTGCCATGGGCTGTATGTCAAAATGAAGGGAAAAAAAATAATACAGTTGCTGTATGCAAATAAATGCTGTGATTTAGTGCTAAAATTATATATGCATGCAACATAATAAATCCAACTCATAAATTAAATATTTAACAACATTGTCCACTCACTGTCCATGTGATGATGAGCTCACTGCGGTCTCCTCCTCCTCCACCCACACCACTAGGTGCCACTGTTGGTGCTGTAACACAAAAACAAACAAAAAACACCTACTGTAAGAGTCATGCACTGCTCACAAGTAAGGGATGTATTTTCTATTGGCCTCAGGCCATCTATTTTGATTGTACATTGGTTCAGTTCCTTAATTTATTATTAAATATCCAATATATCTTACACTTGTCTAAATAGAAATATAAATAATATATGGACAAATATGTGTTTCAATTTGGAAAGTTTTTCTGACCTGCCTGTTTGGTGCGAATGGTTTGTGAAGGCATGCTGGGTTCCCCACTTCCCAGAATGTTGCTGGCAATGACCTGGAACTGGTAGTCCATCCAGGGTCGTAAATCAATCACTCGTGCAGATTCAGCATTGCCCTCAATATTAGCAGGTTCTTATGAATAATATATGAGAAAAAGCCATCTTGTTACTATTAATGTAATGCCAAAGAGCAAATTAAAACACAGTAATCTAGGACCAACAGTAAGTGGACGTAAATATTCTGGTCTTTTTTTTTTTTTGTGCAGGCACAATTTTAACTTATTAGGCCATGATGCTGATCTGATTAAGAGTAAGACATATTTATTTTTGGTTTTGTTCCTGTCTAATTATTTCATTTTTATATGGCTGGAGATAAAAGCTCTCGCACTGAAATGAGTGGCACAATATGTCTGTTATATTTAAACCTGTTAGAGCAAACATAATGTTACACTGGACAGGGTGAAGCAAAGGCACTTCTAGGTCTTAAAATCTATATTTCTGGATTTACACTATTTATTTTACTCTACTTTGGCTACTTTACAATAATTGATTAGATTAGTCCCTGATGCACAAGAACAAACATCTCAGTTTTAATGGTCTCAATTGCATAGTAGTCATTAAACAAAGTACATCCTATAAAACAATTTCTGCCTGATGTAATTTGAGTACACACATAAAATTGCAACATATAATATATTTGCAAATATAGAAATGTATGTTATTCCCAAAAAGAACAAAGAGTGCACATTAAATGCCTTACAATGCCTTGTCTCTTTTCATTTTGTTCACTAAAATTAAACTGAAAACCAAATAAATTGCAGGTCAGTTTCACTTACTTAAAACCCAAAATAATTACAAGTGGTTTATTTTACCTGTCCTCATTCTCCTCCAGTCATGTGAGTGCTCAGAGCGGCCCATGATGACATATTTCCCAATTGGGCTGTGGTTGTCATAGCCACGACTCCACCGTAGCTCTAGTGATGTCTCATTCACATTCTTAACCACCAAACCTCCAGGGGGCCCTGGAGGGCCTGGAGTAAAACAGAGACAGCAAGAGAGGAGTGTACTGTTAGAATTTTATCCAACATATATTCACAGGGTGTGTAAAAGAGATATACAATTTTCTGAGAGCTTCAAATTCATGGTGTTTTTATGGTGTGCTTTATGGTGTTTTCTTCAACAGAAGCATAAGCTATTATTTATATAATTTTGGTTTACTGATAGCATTTACCCTCTACTAGAGTAAACAATATAAACAGTACTACAGTAACAACATATAATAAAATGGTATGGTAAAAAAGATTCAAAGAACAACCACACACACACACACACACACACACACACACACACACACACACACACACACACACACACACACACACACACACACACACACACACACACACAAAACTCACCCCTAACGACCAGTCTGGCAGAAGCCACTGCACTGTCTACAACTGTCTGTGCTGAACACATGTAGGTGCCTGCTTGGCTTAACTGAGTGTTCACAATGACCAGATCACCGATGGTTTCTTTCTGCAGAGCATGATGAGCAAGGGAAACACAGTTTGGCTTTTAGATTGGCTTTTAGGATTATTATTGTATTCTCTTATTTGGTTAATTTAAGTATGTCACACTAAGAATACTGATCACAACCAAATAAAATTGGCAGAGCAGAAAAGGCTTAGATGAAAACCAATTTCACTTTGAAGCCTATCCCATTAAAAGACATTTTGAAAGCTGCTGGGATGTGTAAATACTAAAGCAAATTCTGCTCATCTCATAATAAACCTCATCATAACCTCTGTGCAACAAGGTTTTGCTTAAATTCATAACAATTTGTGTGCAAAAGACAGAATCACATCATTACTGAGAAAATGACAGCATGTTTGCAGCCTGCACTTTCATTAAAGCATAAATTAGAGCGAAGAAAATGCTGAATTGGATTACATATCCCTCATAATAGTGAGCACATTAATAAAGCAATTACCCCATCTATACGATGGTAGTGTCCGTTTGGTTGCTCTAGGTCTAATAGTATCCCATTGAGGGACCAGGTGAAGGTGAGGTCCATGGTTGGATCATGTGATGCATGACACTGTAGGGTGACATTATCGCCTTGGTTGATGTCAGCATTGGAAGGTGCCAGTGTAATTTTGGTTGCATCTGTTTGTAAAGGGATAAAACATGATGAGTTCTGCAAAGGCAATTATGAAACTGTTAATTTGAAATCTATTTCACAAATCAGAGATTGATCTCTTTTATTAGCAATATTATGTGGAATTAGATACAAGCCATGTTATTTGCTTAGGGATCTTGCTGATAAGGGGTGTGTGTAAAAAATGACGTACATAATCTTGGTTCTATGTTACATTCTTAATTATAAATTATTGACTTAATTTACTAGAAGCTACAATCTTTAGGAAAACTAGACCAACCATTTTAAGGTTGCATATTAGATTAGTTTTTTTCTGTGATTATTACACTTTTTTTTATTTCAATTATTAATTTAACTAAAATACTACTTAATCAAACTTAATTAGGTTTAAATCATTTATGTTAAGCATATTAAGACATGCAGGTTAATGAAAGTAAAGTACCTCTGACTGATAGATGGCCAGTGCTGTTGGCTTTGCCCAAGTAATTCTCAGCAAAGCAAGTGTATTTTCCTTCATCGGCACGGCTGATGTTATAGATCCACAAAACCCCATCAGGCATGACTGTAACCCTGCAGGCAGTTACATCATGTTACTCCTCTGTTCTTTTACCCACATGACTTGGAGCTTAAGCTTTATAACCTGTTAGCTGCAATAATTTTTCCCAGTTTTCATATTATTTCACATTTTTTTGGCCTTTCTTGAAAAACAAAAATGCTGCCAAATGATGTGATGAAATCAAATGTAATTCTGCATTTCGTTTATGTACTTTCTTAAAATGGTGTTTGTGTCACCCCTTTATGCTTGAAAGACAAATGAGATTATGGCAAGTTACCTGCTGCTGTTGGTGAGGAGTTCAGTACCACGGCTCCAGAAAAGCGTGGGTTTAGGAGCAGCACGTGGTTTACACTCCATCTTCACCTGGCCTCCACGAGCAGCAGGGACCAGCTTTTTCACCGGGTTAAGCCTAAAATCTGGAGCCTGGACTGAGAACCAGGACAAATGAACGGAACAGAACGAAAGGGGGAAGAAGGAGAGTAGAGAAGAGTAGGGTAGAGTAGAGTAGACGAGAGTAGAGAAGAGTAGGGTAGAGTAGAGTAGACGAGAGGAGAGGAGTGGAGAGGAGAGGACAGGAGTGGAGATGGGAGTAAAAGGAGAGGAATCACACAGTATGAGAAAAGGGACAAACGAACCACAAAAATAGAACCACATATACAGCTACGACCAGGGAAGTGGTATGACTGGATGGGTAAAAATGGATTTGTAATAGATACAGCAAGGGATCAAAAAATACAAGCAGATTAATGTTTATCACATTCTTTAAAATTGTGAGATGACATTCAATTGTGCGAGTTTAGAGTGCTAAACTAGCAAACCAGGTTTTTTTTAAGTCCATGTTTTTCCATCTGTGGGTTGGACGTTTTACATGTCAACATAAATGACACCGGATGCATTCAATCCTAATAGCAAACATAAATGCAAACAATAAATACAACGCTAAAGTAAAATAAAAATTTTAAGAATTATGCAATGGTGTATCAGTATATAAAAGATATCTATGTTAGCTATATTGAATTTTTATTTTGGTGAATGCATCTGAAATTATTAATTATATTTACATAAGCTTAATACTGATTCATTTTATAAAAAAAGATGCAATATTTAGCAATGCCATAATTGTACAGTTTATGAAAGAGTTTGGAAAGTTTTGAGGTTTGGAAGAGGATTAATTCTTTATTGACCACTGTACTAGTTTATAAGTAGCTTTTATCACAAAAACCTGTCAACCCTGATCTTCTGCTCACCTTGAACTCTAAGTTCTGCATTATAGTAGATGGTGCCATGTTTGTTCTCAGCCACACACTGGTACATCCCAGAATCCTCTAGTGCCAAGTTGCTGATTTTTAAGTGGCCGCTGTTCACCTCCACACGATCCTGCACACAAATCAAGTCAATTTTGTTTTGACAACATGCTCAATAGTTCACAACAGAACACTAAAATCCATTCATTCAATTTCCCCCGCTTATCCGTAATTCGGGTCGCGGGGGCAGCAGTCTAAGCAGGCCCCCGCCTTCGACTGCTGCCCAATCCTCACAGCACCGTCCCTTACGGTCCCTCCTGCAGGTGGTGAGCCCACGGGAAGGCGGCCCCACGTCACTCCGACATTTCCCTCGTAAGGGACCCCCGGAGCATAGAGGGTTAAGGGCCTTGATCAAGGGCCCAAGAGTGGCAGGCTGGCGATACCGGGGCTCGAACCCCAGACCTTCCGATCGGCAACCCAGCGCCTTAACCGCTGGAGCCACTACTCCCCCTACATCAAAATCCATACTATTAAAATTTTAGGGAGATGTGTAACCGATAGAAGTTTCAGTTTGCACCACACAGTATCAGCTATCTAATGCCAAATCTTAGTGTTTCCCAGGCATGATATTTGATCTAAATATATAATTTTGACTGCTTCAGTATCAGTGTAAGCTTTAGTACCCAGAGGCCAGAGGCTTTTTCTAGTGATAACACACAATATGAGGTCTCAAACTGAGATTTATACTGAAAGTACATTACCTAAATTAACACAATAATAAATAAACATTTTAATTGTCACTAACCTGGGTGCTAAGTAGTAGTCCATTACGAAGCCAACGAATTAATGGTCTTGGTTTTCCTGCAGCCACGCAGGCCCAGTGTAGCTCTGAGCTGATTTCCACCTCTGAATCGCTCATCACCTGGAGCCACTCTGGTTGTGCTACACATACAGACATACATAAAATTTATATAACAACAATATAACAACTTTCTTGTCTGTCTTACTAACACATTAACATGCTACTCAGTAACTAATGTAGAGGGAGGTAAAAAGTAGTAGAACATCAATTACTATTCTTAACAGATAAGAACTATTGTTATCAAGAATAATAACTATCAGTACTTTCTTCAGTTGTTCATTTAGACTAAAAACTACTCCTTAAGTGTTTTATTATGTATGCATTGCTAGCAACAACATTGCCTAAAAATATCACAATTAGGTTTTGAATATTATATTATTTTACCTTGAACAGAGATACGACCCTGGTATGTATCCCGTCCCTCTGAGCTGTAAGCCTCACATTCATACATGCCCTCATCATCAAAGCTTAGATCTGGAATGGCCAGGATAGGGCTATCTGCACTTGCTCCAACCTTGGAGGGTAAAACTCCATCCACCTTTCTCCAGCGCAGCTTAGGTGTAGGACTTATAGGGAGGTAGAAAAAGGCAGAAAAAGAGGAATTATGACACGGTTTAAAATTTGGTATATAAGCAAATTGTTTAGAGAATACACAGCAATAATAAATTAGTCAGGGATTACTTGTATGTTGATCAAGGCTACTTACTTTCCATAGGCAAAGCATTCCAGTTGTGTGGTGTGACCTGCTAAGCCATACGTCTCAGAGGGGAAACGCACACGGATGTTTGGGGCTGACTTCTTTGGGATAGCTGGAAGAAAAAATTATTTTATGAATGCATGAATGAATGAATTAAAAGGTAAATTCCAAAAAGCTAATTGCATAGATCATTAGTGGACAAAAATAAAGTAATTGACAAGTCATGATCTATAGCCAAATACCAGAACTACTAATACTACTACTTACTACTTGCTTACTACTAGCCTGAAAAAAGAACTATGCTATTTTTGTACATGTTACAGTAAACTCAGAAATAAAATGATGGAACAACTAGCATGCAATGTACTTAGAAATGTTTCAAAAATAAATTGTATTTTCACCTTTAACACAGTTAAAGTCTGGATAGAATATAATCTAATATCACTACAGACACTTTTTCTGTTGAAGCAGAGAAGTAGTGCTGACCGTCAGACTGCACTGTGAGCTGAATGGCTTTGCTGAACGTGCTCTTAATGGTGATGTCCATGTTAATGGTGGTGAGGCAGAAGTAGTTGCCTGAGTCATTGGTTCTAGCGTTAGCCAGGTACAAGTTGCCTGTCACCTGTGATACAAACCACCTTCCCCCATCTGGCTGGACAAAGCTAGGAAAGTCATTGAGGATCCAACGATAAGAGAGAGCTAAAAAAAAAAAAGACAGATGAGATTTTTCTTCACCTTGTGGAAATGGCTTAATTCTTATTTTGTGTCTGCAACATACCTGGGTAGTGAGCCGGAGGGTGGCAAGCCAGAAAAGTCCCGACTCCCTCATAAACAGTCTGAGGACTACGGTTTTCTGAGGGAAAATCGTGGAGATCTAGAAGAGACAGAAAACAAGTCTGATCCAGCATTCGATTACCAGCTTCTTGCCTCATCAAGTGCAAGACTATAGACTTAATGTTGCAGTAATATTTTTGCATGATCTGGAAGCTTATATAGTACTAATAAAATTTTTATTTAAACTGAATAAATAGTAGTTATTACTATTTTACTCAAGTAAAATGTTTTCAGATGTGTCCAGTATATGTTCTATAATAAGGATCATTTTGCTTCTGATCATTATACTTATCAGCGTGAGCAGTGTGTCTTGTCAAAAATGGCTTGTCATCTTAATTTTTAAAACAAGGGGGTAATATAAGTCATGTTAATTATTAAATCAAGTTCTGATTTGCACACTTGCCAAAACAGGGGGTCGCCAACAGTGTTACAAGTTACAAGTTACAAGTTGCAAGTTACAAGTAACGTGCGTTACGTAATAATATTACTTTTCTGGAGTAATGACTAAAGTAGCGCGTTACTTTATACATTTACACATTAATATCTGAGTTACTTTTTAAAAAAAAGTAATGCACGTTACTTTTCAGTTAAATTGTTTTGCATAAAAAAATAAATACTGAATTAAAATGAACGTAGTCACGTAGAATCGCGCATTGCGGAGATGACAAACCAGAGAATTACATTACTGTGATGGAAGTATTCTCATTATTTTGAAATAGTCGAGGAAAAGGAGAAGGGAATATTGATTAAGTGTAGATTATGTGTATGTATACCACTTAAAAAAAAACAAAAACATCTGCATGCAAAGCACAGCACTACAGATGTGTGTGTGTGTGTGTGTGTGTGTGTGTGTGTGTGTGTGTGTGTGTGTGTGTGTGTGTGTTTGTGTGTGTATAATGTTGAATATATGCAACATTATGCAATGTTGCATATATGGAATTGGAGACAGAAATATAGAAAACTTTTGCCGACTTTCCACAACTGCAGATCTATTGACTGCTCAGAATAAAAGTTTTCCATTGGAGACACATGTACGATGCCATCGCAGCGGAGAAAGAGAGCAAATTCACAGCTCATTTGCTCTTTGTGGGAAGATAAACTGCCACGGTCACTGATAATAGCGCAAACTTTGTAAAAGTGTTCAGAATGTTTCAAGCTGATGATGAAGCAGAGAATGATGTAGACGAGGATGAGGTCATATTTACGGAATTGCACGATGTTTTACGAGATGACAGCGAAAGGTATGTTCTCCCTCCACATCACAGCAGCCCACACCCTTAACCTTATATACACGAACGATAGTTACATTCCTGACGGCGAAGACAGATTGAAAAGCAGTGTACAGAAGAGTGCGACTGGAAAGTGTTCAGCCTTGTGGTCAAAATTTAGTCGATCATCTTATTGTTCTCTAATAAGTTATTAAGCATTTTAAATGTTTAAGACATGTCTTTTGCCCTTAAATAACTTATTTCTTAATGGCAATTATCTATATTACACCTGTTACACCTATAAGGCGTGAAAGCGATACAAGTAACGCAAAAGTAACGCAAAAATAATATAACGCATTACTTTCCATAAAAAGTTACTTTTTTGGGGAGTAACTCAAGATTGTAATGCATTACTTTTAAAATTAACGTTGCCCAACACTGGTCGGCAAGTAGGAGAGCAATTAAATATATATATTTTTAACTATAAATATATTGACTTCTGGACACACCGATGGGTCTATGAGATTTGTGTGACGTTTAAATTAGTAAAATGGCTGTTTTTTTTATCAAATTGCATTGGGATTGTATAAACAAGAAAAGCTAAATATTAAATTAATTTCCATAGTAACAAAAAAAAAAAGTGGAGAATTAAGCTCATAGAAAAAAGCTTTTTTAGTTGGTTCATTGGTTAGTTAAGTATTTTTAGCTTTCAAAAGAGGGCGACTTAAGGTCTCTCAGATCGGAAAACGGTCTGCTGTAGGTTTCTACATACAAACATCAGGGCTCCCTTAGTGAGACAAACAAAAGTAAAATTTTAATTGAAACTCACAGCCAAATTTGAGATTAGCTGCTCGGCTAACAATGGTGCCACAGCGATTCATGGCAAGGCATTGGTATGAGCCAGCATCATGGCCATGTTGAGGATTATTGATCACCAGGTTCCCTGCCACCAGAGTGTAGTGAGAGTCCTCTCTTATAACCACATCTGTTCCATTAACACGCCACCTGAGCAGAATCATAAAACAAGAACATGAACAAGGTTTAAACAATCATATTGTTTCAACTGTAGATCAGTATAGCTATATCTGCTATTTGGTATTTTAGATAAATCTAGGGTAATAAATGAAAGCTGTTACCTGTAGGAGGCTGCAGGACTGGCTCTCGCCTGGCAATTCAGAGTCACTTTACCATCAGGCAGCCCCTCTGGGTAAATCAAACTGGATGGCTGCTCTTCAAACATTGGCCCACTGTCATGACCCGAAACACACACGTCCCCACCTGATATGGGCACAAACACACAAAAAAAGTCCTTTTCAACTTTTATGTCTGCTTATAGAGTTACTGTGCTGCTGTTGCAAAAAAAAAAAAAAAACAACTGATCTTCAATCTTGTGCGGATTTTGTCTAGGCTTCTTTTCACCTCCTAAAAATATGTCTGATATATAAAAAAAGCCCCTAGGTATAATATTTTGTGTGCATTGAACTCTGAGGTAGACCGGCACCCTATCTAAGATGAATCTCCAATGTTCATGGTACAGATGCAGTTTGGACAAGGATAAAGTCATGATGAATAAATGGATAAATAAATGATAAGAAACAGAACAAAGGTTAAAAATGGCACAAAACAGCAACATTTTGAAAGCTATTATATAACCCTTTTATAACACATGAGGTTAAAATATCAAAAAGGGGCAAAGTTACACAGAAAACAATATATAACTTAATGCTATGTGTTTACAAGATACTGTATGTGTTGCTTATTGGTCTCTCCGCTCGCGAAGTGACGCAGCAGTTCCTTGGGCTCGCAAATGGACCTCGCAGAGGGTTTCGAGACAGGCTTGTCCCTTTCTCAACCTCATCTGCTTGGTCCAGCACTCACTCACTAAAATAATAATAAAATAAAATAAATAATTATAATAAGACTAATAATGATAATAAACCAGTAAGCATTTTCGGTGGTTGTCCTGACATAGGTCCTGGTTCGTTAACTTTGCCACTTTTAACTTTGAATGTGCTTCAGGGCACGGCCAGCTCCAGCGAGCATCCTAATCGGTCTCCATCCGGTCTCTTAGTGGTCCAGGAAAACTCGCTGCCTTCTAGACACCAGAAGTCAGTCTCAAGAGACCGATACCCCGAGACCGGGACTTCCTGGCAGCCTGGAAAGCTCTGCCAGACGTGTCTCTGTGGGTCCTGCTCACTGCAGAGCGAGGCTTCTTGATTCATTTTGAGTCTCGTCCGACCCGTTTTGATGGGGTTCTTCCCACTCTAGTGGGAACCAAGCAGGCTCTGGTCATGGGACAAGAAATAAACACTCTCCTGCGGAAGGAGGCCATTGAGGTGGTCCCTCAATCAGAACGAGAGTCCGGGTTTTACATCCGGTACTTCATAGCGACCAGAAAGGGCAGTGGGTTGCATCCTATTTTGGATCTACATTAGCTGAACCGCTCACTCGTGAAACTTAGGTTCAGGATGCTGATCCTCAAGCAGATCGTGTCTCCAATCAGATCCGAGGACTGGTTTCTCACGGTAGATCTAAAGGATGCATACTTTCATGTATCCATTCTTCCTTCTCACAGGAAGTTCCTGGGGTTTGCTTTTGGGGCAGAAGCTTACCAGTATCAGGTTCTTCCATTTGGACTTGCCCTCTCACTCCACACCTTCACACAATGTGGTCTACCTTAGACTTCTGGGCATCCACATCCTCAACTATATCAGCCATTGGTTGATAAAAACTTTCTTTTGGCTTCTCCCACATCAGATCCTCCGCACATTTGATTTGGCACATGTTTTTACGCTGGATGCCCTTCCTAACGCAACCCTCCCCATTTATCAGGGCTTGGGACCGGCACTGAAAGTGGCTGAAGTTGATTGGTTGATATTAGCTCAAATTACAGAGAACCACCTATCTCACCGTCATATGGGATTTGACTACTTTGTGCACACAGCTTTCCCCTGCCCGCATTGTGGCCATCCTTATGGCCGTCAGGAAGGTCAGAGAAGGACAGCCTCTCACTGTCAAGCAGTTCCAGAAACTGCTAG
The DNA here is from genome assembly GCF_946808225.1 of Silurus aristotelis. NCBI lineage: Eukaryota > Metazoa > Chordata > Actinopteri > Siluriformes > Siluridae > Silurus > Silurus aristotelis. The sequence goes on along the minus strand of NC_139601.1, from coordinate 7,723,031 downwards.
GACTCATGGCAGTTGAGCCCAGTGTTATCCTACTTGGCCTTCTGTACATGAGTCCCCTTCAGTGGTGGCTCAGGACCCATGGGTCTACACCCAGGAGACCTCTTGTGATGCGTTTACTTGACGGTACCCGGAGTCTGAGGCCCCCGGTGCGACCTAGAGTGCCTGGATGGGGCCTGGCTGTCGTTTGGGGGCTTCCTCTGAGCCCCCCTTCGAGCCTCTTGCAGAGGCATCTCTCTATCAAGACTGTGTTCTTGTTAGCTATTTGCTCTCTTAAGAAAATAGGAGATCTACAGACCCTTTCTGTGGCCCCCTCTTTCCTGGAGTTTAATCCAGGTATGGCCAGTGCCTTTTTGTGCCCCAAGGTGCCCTCGGTCTTCCCATGACCTGTAAGATTACAGACATTCTATCCTCTACCTTCTCTGGCCACAGACCAGGAGAAATAGAACTGGCTGTGTACCCAGTACGCACTGGACACCTAAGTCCATAGGAAAGGTCCCTGGACCTCCGAGGAGAGGCCTCCCTGCCAATAAGCAGACCCTTAGCTGATGGATCATTGATGGCTTCGCATCATCATGAGTTCTCTGGTCTCCCCACTCCATTTAGAGCTCACTCCCCCCGGAGTGTGGCTGCCTCAAAGTCTTAGTCCTCTGGAATACCCCTCCAAGACATTTGCAATGCTGCAGGCTGGTCCACCCCACTGACCTTCGTCCGGTTCTACAACCTGGACCGCAGTGCCACACCTGGCCCCTCTGTCCTTCAACCTAGCTGTGCTTATACACACTAGCCAGGGTCAGTCAGTCAGTCTGGCATGATTGGACGCTCATTCCCAAAGCGTTTTGATGCAGCTCGAGTTCCTGAAAGGGAACATCTCTAGGTTACATATGTAACCCTAGTTCCCTGAGGGAACAAGACGCTGCGTCTCTAAGCCACACAACATGCATCCCTGCAGCGCTTCCTTCTCCCTTACAGAAGCTGGCACTAAATTTTTATATTTTTACAATTTTACAGAGCACTATCGTCGTCGTAAGTTTGAAGTTGAACCATCATAACTTGCCGACTCGGGAACTGTACTTCTCTTAATATTGTACAGTTTTTTAAACATAGTAATACAAAATAATGTATACAATCTGCAAAAGGTTTTCTTTTTAAGAACAAGAATAGACTGATGTATTTCTGGCCATTTTGTGGTTAAAATCAAACCCACAAATTCTGATGCTTCAGACACTCAACTAGCCCAAAGAAAGCCTTCTTTGCTTATTTTTTTAGTTGTTTTTAGCTGTTTCTGCTGTTTTCAGGGTTTTCTACCAATTAATTTTTTTAAATGAAAACCCTTCATTATCTAATACAGATCTAATTATCTAATGGCAAAGTTGAACACTGACATGAAGGTTGCTGAATATAACCTGCCTAAGAGATATTCCATTAAAAAGATTTCCTCAGGTTCATGTTATTTACATTTTTCAAATGTAATTTTCTTTCCAAACCAAGGGAATTTAAATGTGACACCAACTTTTTGACCAGTAGTAGACCTGTAGTAGACAGCTGGTATCTGGGACAGTGAGAAATGAGGAGGATCTGTAACTGGGGTGGATGAGAGAATAGGGAGACATAGGTAGGAGTGAGAAGAAAAATTTTCATATTCGGTTTGTTTCCTTGTGCAAGGTCTCCACTGGGGAATAACACTAGAGCTCAGTGCTGTGTTTACAGCAACAGCTAATGGAATTCCACAAAATCCCTGCCCTCACATCCAAACACAATTCTGTCAGGCTGCTGTAGCAAGTTACATTAACTTGGTGATTAGACTCCACTGATGGGCAATATAGTGAAAAGATTAAATTTGAAAGAGACAGTGACTCATTATTGGGATATATTTACACTAGCACTACGTAAATGAGGCACTGCTTGTGTGATTGTTCATTCAGTGTTCCCTACTGTTAGAATGACAAATATATTTGTGATCAAACCAGTACTCCATTGTCATTAACATTTAATGCTTAATATATTTCACCCCTAAGCTGAAAAAAAGACAGCCCTCAGGAAAATCTAATCATTTCTGCTCACTGACCTAAAATAACACAATCAATAATTAATCTAAAGTCTGGCCTTACTCGGTACAAGTCCACTCCAAAAATTACATATGCAATCAAATCACATTCCCTGTCATCAACTTGACATTTTACATTTTGGGCTTAAAAGCTCTGTAGTAGTATTCAACCTAAAATGTACTCAATACTGCAAGAAAGATGGAGGTGATGGTTTTGGACAGACAGAGGCGGTCGGGTCGGATTTGTGCTGTGGAACAATGGGAGGTGTACTTACCCACAGTGTAGCTCAAAGTCAATGAGCAGAGTGCTAGAAGAAACAATAGGATCTTCATCCTTCCTAAGCGAACACACCCAGTTGAGTGACTGCTAATTCCGTCTCTTTCTGGTAGGAAAAAGTATAAAACTGTTCACAGAACATAAAAAAAAAGGGCAAAATGTCTTTGTGAAAATAGATAGTAAAATTATTGTGTGTAATACCCTGTGAGCAAACAGCTCTTAATTGTTCATTGAACTTTTACTTTTTATTTTACAATATGATGCTTGGTATATTGTATAACATATATAATGGGGGTTAAACATCATTGAAAATCAGCATAAGTAAGCTAAATGTGTTCAAATTATTCTGACCCTGACATGGTGTAATGGGATAGAACAAATGAGTTAAATAGCCTTAGTTATGCAAAGATATTGCAAGTCAAATTTTATATGTATGTTTATATGAATATATATATATATATATATATATATATATATATATATATATATATATATATATATATATATATATATATATATATTTATTTAAGGGTGTACATAAAATGAAATATTAAATGTAAAATTACCAAAATAATAATAATAATAATAATAATAATAATAATAATAATAATAATAATAATTATTATTATTATTATTATTATTATTATTATTATTATTACAAGCAATTTTATGTTTTTCATTTCTTCCCTTGGAACGAAATTGGACCGAACCATGGCTATATATATATATATATATATATATATATATATATATATATATATATATATATATATATATATATATATATACACACACCACTTTTTGGTTTGTCTTTTTCCACAAATACTCCCCATATTAAGCATTTAGTTTTTCTAAAATTTTTACAATCCTTTTGCTGAAAATTTCTAAAATGTTCTGGGACAATGGAATATCCACTGCTTAATAGTGAACAAAAACAATTCCTAGTTGCTCTGAGATTTAACCTAATCTACTCTGTGGGTTCTTTTTTCACACATCTGGTGCCTCTTAATATCTGTCTGACAACAGGGGCCCAGAGAAGCATCTCTAAAATAATGTGTAATTGGCCAGGCAGATAACCAGTGATACAGTGCTATGCTGCTCTCTCCTATTTGTTCAGAGTCTGTAAAGCTCCGGGGATAGTTTGATATTAATGGGAGATTCTTGAAAGTTAAGGATAAAAAATTAGGATAAAGAAGTTGGTTCTACTGTCAAAATCTCTAGGAGACAGACCCCACGTGTATGTTCATGTCTTGTAAGTTTTGGGCTGTCTTCTATTTGTTTTTGTTTTTTAATGAAACAAATAAAACACAGAAAAAAAATGAATAACAAAGCTTTTTGTCAATCTTTTGGTAAAAACAAGAAATTTGTTTACCATTTGTAGAGTAACCAGCAAAGGCAAACTGCCTCTTTTTTTTATTTGTCTTTTACACTTTATTTTATTTATTTATTTATTTTTGCACTGCAGGTCTTGTCTCCCTGTCACTGTTCTAATGAGTAGCTAGAAATTCTCATGTATTTACAGCAGTTAAAGTACCGTAAGACTGAGATGAATTGAATTACGGAATTCAAGTAAAGAAAATAAATAACCCAAAGGAATTTTTACCCGAAACAGTAAAGCTTGAATTTGATAGCTCTTACAAAGACAGCTGTCAAAATGAATGTGCCGTGTCACTATTATAATAATCGCTCACAACTTATATTTGCTATTAACATTAACAGCATTTGACACACACACTTTATGTATCTACAGCTACCAATAAGTTAATACACTGACAGAAACAGTCAGGACTTTTATAAAAAAGTATAATAATATCACAAATATTGGTACTGTAAGTATCTGTAGTCTTTATTATCTTTATTATCAAATCAAAATGTAAATCACTACCGATAGTTTTTAAGGACCAAAATTAATCATAAGTGCTGTCCCTCCTGCATAGCCCTCTCCAAAACCTGAAATTGTTGTGTCTGTACTGTTATAAAAAAAAACTCATTTTCAGCACAGACGTCTGCGCGGTGGACCCTTGGAGGTCAGATGAGACAGTGTAAACACATAACTTATATAATTCTCTGCAGCAGATGCACTATCTGCTCGGTTTCTCTAGTTTCACACAAATGGTGTCACAAAGACTCCTAGTAGTCATTTGCTAAGGCTGATGTGAAAAACTGTAAGGGTATTATCCTGTGTGTCAATCCTCAAGATCTTGTTATGATAGGATCTAGTCACACACACTGTAATGCTTTTAAGCCACCCTTCACTTAGCAGCATGACATCCTTAAATAGACTGATGTGGTGGATTACCTATATATGGATTATGGATTTTATGTTGAGGTATGTTACAGACATTTCTGACAGTGGTAGGTGATTTCAGTTGTTTTGGTATGTAATGAGAAACACAAGACTTCCATTACTGACCTTACAATTATATTGCAATAGTATGGAGTTATTTTCAACTTTTCATTGGACTTTTTGCATCATTCTCTGCACCACAGCCAGTTCAGACAAGACTGAAGTCAAGAAAAGACCAGTCATGGTAATATAAAGCACATACATCTAAGACACCTTAGATCAAGCAACTAGGCAGTTCCTGTATAAATATGCAACCGGCAATTACAGGTGTGTCCGTGGTACGCCCTGGAGGGGTGAGGTCCCCAAAGTCCGATATCGTAATCACAGCGTGAAGGGAAAACTCCAGAAGCGCCTGGAAGAGGCGAGGTCCACATGTAGACACAGAGTACATATAGCTCTTCGAGCACAGCGTGCTATAACCGACAACCAGAGAGCTGAGCCGAGGTCCTTAAGACAAGGTAGATGAGGCTCAGGTGTTGCCGGTTAATATGATAGAGAAGCGCTCCGTGCGGGCGGGGCGCCAAGGAGAGGCAAAGCCAGTGGCGCAAGCTCTCTGGAGCGTGAAAAGTCCCGCTATCAACTCTTTCATGCTATTCACAAATCACTTTACGGAGGTTTTCAGTGTTGCTACTGGAGTGCTCTCGACGGCGGATCAGCTGCTCGGACTACGCCAGGGAACGGATAGCATCGCCAACTACAGCCTCTGTTTCTGCACCTTGGTGGCCACTAACAGATTATCTCCTTCCGAGATAATCTTTGCAGCCCTACCTGCATAGATTTGGGTTCGGGAGGCGGTGGAGGTGCCGTGGCGGAGGTCTTCGCGATTTCGGAAGGATGGCAGTCAGCGAGGCATTGTGACACCCCGATCGATCGATGAATGCTTCCAGACCGAGGGTGTCGTAGTAAATCGTCATGGCATACCTGACTTCCAGGTTTAGTCCTAGATGATATACACCAGACATAGGAAAACTACGGCCCGCGGGCCACACACAGCCCGTTGGGTTTATTGATCCGGCCCGCTGAACGTGACCAAATTATATTAAAATAGGTACGGGTAAACATTGTTCAATTTACCTTTCCCCTGTAATGCCCACCTTTCCCCTAAAGATGTCGCACTTCTGCTCAATTGACGTTATATACATATATTATGTGTGTATATGTATGACCCGGCCCCTCTGTCAAATTTTAGAACCCATTGTGGCCTGTGAGTCAAAAAGTTTGGCCATCCCTGATATACACTCAAGAGTGCAGCCTCATTTCAGCCGCGAGTGGCCGCCAAGGTGCAGAAACAGAGGCTGTAGATGGTTTGCAAAGCATGCACCCCGGTGCTCCTGGGAACCATGTGACATCTTAGAATGGAGTCCACGGTGCAAAGAACAATGTCTCGCTCACCTCCCCATCCGTCTCCGCAACACCATGACCGTGGCCGCCACCCGAGTGGAAGAAGCTCCGGATCCAACCCGGGTGGAAATCCTTGTGGAATATAACAGCTTTGCGGAGGTATTTACAGCCAGGCCGCCACTCATCTCCCCCCTCATCGGCCTTGGGACTGCGCAATCAAACTCCTGCCTGGGGCCAAACTGCCAAAAGGCCGGGTATATGCTCTGTCCGCTCCAGAACGGGAGGCCATGGAGGAGTATGTTTCGCAAGCCCTCCGCCATGGATTCATTCCTCCATCATCCTCACCTGCCGCCTCCAGCTTCTTCTTCGTGGAGAAGAAGGACGGCGGCTTATGACCCTGCATTGACTCCAGAACCCTGAACTCTCAGATTGCACCGCTCCCGTACCTGCTGCCACTGGTCCCGGCCGGCCTGGAAGACCTCTGTGACGCCAGGGTCTTCACCAAGCTTGACCTATAACCTTGTGCGTCTCCAGGAGGGAGACAAATAAAAGACCGCCTTCATCACACCATCTGGGCACTATTAATACCGGGTCATACGGCCTGTCCATCTTGCCTGCGGTCTTTCAGGGGTTCATAAATGAGGTGCTCCGACCGTTCCTCCACAGGTATGTCATTGTGTATATCGACGACATACTTATCTGCTCCTGGACACTTCAGGAGCACCACGAACACGTGAGCATGGTGCTCCAACAGCTACGCAAGCACCAGCTATACCTGAACCTATATAAGTGAATTACATCGTCCCGAAATACAATTCCTAGGTTACGTCATCAACGCCGAAAGGATTGGGATGGACGAGATAAAGGTGACGACGGTTCGGGACTGACCACTCCCCACAACGATAAAGGAGCTCCAATGCTTCTTGGGGTTCGCCAACTTCTACCATTGGTTCATCCAGGGGTTCAGCCAAGTCTCGCTCTTCTGGGGCGGAGGAGGCCTTTCATGAGCTCCGGAGGAGATTCTGTGTCGCACCCCTACTCCACCATCCTGATCCACAACGTCCCTTAGTGGTGGAGGTAGATGCTTCCTCTACCGGAGTGGGGTTGCCTTATCCCAGTCGGGTCGCCCTCCCGGTTTCACCCCGCCCGTACCACGGATACACCTGGTTTTCCCTTGACTTCCTATCGATTCTTCTGATTAAAATGTGCTTAAACCACGCTGGCTTCCGCCTCCGTTTTCCTCGCCTGACATACTGGAGCTGATGTGAACGGAATTATATATAAAATATTTTGACTTTGGGAAAATAAATCTGAGGCAAAAATAAATTTTAAATCATACTGCCAAACATAAGGATATTTAATTATCACATATTGCATCATGTAGCCTGCATATTTTTGTATATTCCTTTAGTCATATGCTTTTTTTCACAGCAGCTCCTTCAAGAACTATTACAGTGTCCAGGCTTTATAAACCTACACACTCATCTGTTTTTGTTATGACATTGTAGATAATGGTTTATGAGTGTTCACACCATAATCCAACATGTGCTGTGAAGGGGTTCTGTATGGTTGTGCAACAGTTATGAGTTATCTCTATTAAAATGAAGGTTTTAAATGTTTTCCATGTGCTATTTTCATACATTAAGCAAAGTATACCATAAACCATATGCAATTATCTTCATTTCAGTTTATTTACTTAGGCAAACACTATGCCATTAGGTTGAAACAGGAGCACAGTACATCCTGACATTAAAAGACTGGACTGTGATGAACAGTGTAGACCAAGACTGTAATTAATTTGATATCCTGGCATAACATGACTTATAACTGACACTGTCTAATAAACAAAAATATATGTATATAGTAACTTTTAGAGAAGCTTGTGCCTGTCTTGAACTCAGAGTTGGATGCCAGCATTTTGCCCCATATTCTAGCAGCCAGCCATGTCTCATCCCAATGGACTGTTTAACCTGTTGTCAAAGATTGCACCTATTACTAACGAGGTCATGGGTAAATGCATAACAAGTATGACATTTGCATTCATTTTTCATGTTAGCTTTTTCTTTTACTATCTCCATGTGGAATAGGGGGACCATTAGATCAACACATGGAGGCAAACTAATTTGATACACAGGCAAACTTATACATCATATAAAATTAAATGAATCGGTGGACTTAACTTAACTGAAGTACTTTACACAACAACAAGCTAAATTAAGGATGAAAAAGCTGTTTAAGTTGTAAAGAAGCCTAAGTCACTAGAACGGAGCAAAGCAGCAGATTAAAGGTTATGCAGATGACAATGCAAACATTTTGAGCTGACTTCATGAAATACAGAAACTAGTCAACAACTGAAGTTCAAATGTATTGAATTTCACAGTAACTGCAGAGCCTTTTCCTTTAGTATTGCTTTTCAAATGGTTCAGGCAGTTCAGCAATTGTAGCTGATATTTTAAAATCCAAATCTTACAGAGTTCACTTGCTTCTTGTAATCAAGCAAGCATTGCAGAACCACAGTGATAGCACTCCAGGCTGTAATTTAGTAATAAAGTAATTGGAGTAGTATAAAAGGGCATTTTGAGCCTAATCAGTGCTGAAATATTTTTTTTTATATTTGTCTGTTGTCCATCTTTTTTTTTTTACAGTGCCTTCAGGATAAATTAAGAAATTCTGTAAAATAAGGATATGTAAAAAAAAAAAAAAGAAACGTTTAAATAATAAAAATGTAATGACCTCAGACTGTTTTAAATGAAAAATTCTTCTTTTTCCTAATAATTTTAAACAGCTGGCAGAACCTGGCAGAAGATTTTCCAACACACTTTGGCTCTCATAAGAAAAGTATGAGATGTTGTCTATGTCCACCTCCTGATAACACGATAAATCATTAAATTCTGAACAATTTTTCTAGTGTGGCAGTCTGCATGATCATGCAAATAGTAGACACTGCCTTTAGGTCTGCATCAATGTTTAGGTAGGTGATACATGTCAAAGTAAAATCAGCATGAATGTCAGTGCCTTAAGTTTTCCAGTACAACGCTGATTCTGCCAGCTTGCTTTCTTCCAGTATAGTTGCAATCTCTTCCTTGGATAAGCCCATGGTTCATGTGTCCAGTGTAGGTGCTTTTAGTGGTGGACAGGGGTCTACCTGGGCAAATCAAACCAGTCTAAATCTATGTAGTTTATACACTCCAGCTGTGATGCACTGTGTGTTCTGTCACCTTTCTAGGCAGCATTTTCAGCAATATGTACTTTAGTTGAATTTGACCAGACAGGCTAACCCTTTTTTACCTATATGCATTACACTCTGCCATTGGTTCACCAATTGGTCTTTCTCTGACTCCTTTTTGTAGGTACCATTGCATGCTTTGACCCAGTTGCTAGCAATCAAAACTGACTGTTTATTTGCTGCCTAATATACAGTATGAGACGTGCTATAGTAATGAGATCAACTTTATTAGTTTCAACTTTTGTTGTTTTTCTTTTTTCTTTTTTTTTGTAACACTATGGATTAGTGTAAAAGAAGCATCTAAGACAACATTTTGACCTAAGAAAGGTTTGACATTTTAAGAATTTTTTACAGTATGGCCATTAAAATTCTATATGCATAGATTTTATTAAGACAGAGAGGACAGTGTTTATCTTTTTACCAGCTGTCTGCCACTTGCTTGGATCGTTCTGACTTATAAATTATGCACATAATTGGTTTCTCCCACTTGTCATGCATATGGTGCTCAAGATGGTTTGTGTCTGGCCTCTGGAACTGGTCAACATGTTATGTATTGAATTTTTATATATATAAATTCTCAAGTTTAGAAGATGTGAGGTATGAAGTAGTTTCCCAAACTCTAACTATCTTTTTTGCAGTCTGCAACTGCTGTTGGTCTGGCATACTAAAATGAACAGACTTGCTTTTCAGTGATCTTTTTTTTAACTTAAGCATAATGAACTTTTTTTTCCCTTCCATTATTCTGGTTTTGGGAGAGTTTTGCTAATCTTTAATTCATTCATATGCCAAAACCCTAGATAAATTAATTAGTTTATATTCCGCCAATAAAGAGGAGAGAGATGCCAACCTTCGGGAGAGCGCCACCAAGCAGAGAAGAGCGGAAGGGTCACTGAATGGTGACTAAGCGCGTGCGGGCACCGGGTAAAAGACCAGCCGGCAAGTGCACTCGGACGGACGATAGGAAAAGGCGAGCAAGCACTAGAAAGAGAACCCGTGCCGATCGTGAGTACTTAATATGGAAGCGCCGGTATGAAAATAAAAGTGAATAAAGAAAGCTCTGCTTGGTGAACTTTTGCCTATCTCTCTTACAGGGTGGAACCAGTGAGTTTGCTACAACGACAAATCAAAAACTTATAAACAATAAAATAAATCTGATTTTCAAAGCAATATTGGGTGGAATCAGAAATCGAACAATTTCTACTATCAAAGCATTCCTTCTCCAATGTGAGTAACAGAAGGCTACTCCTTTGTTTCCCTTACAAATCTGCTGTGTTAGGTTCAGTTGAGAGCACAATGATGCTGGAGCTGTGGACAGCATCACCCGGGGAGGCAGCGATAAGCAGGATCAGTCACTTCAGCGAGAACAGTGCATGTTCTCAGTGAAAATCATAGCATCTGTGTTGGCCTGGAAGACAGTGATGCTCTGTTTTCCTGCTTGATTCTTCCCACCACATGTAAACAAAGCCTCATCTGTCCTGAAGTACTTTAACGTAAAGATAAAGGAACCTCCAACCACTTCGAACTCTCCATCTCCTCAACATTACCTATGACTCAGATCTCAGCTGAAGATGTATACAATGACTTATACAATCTTGCTTCTTTGCCTTGCAGGCTTTTTTGGCCTAGTGACCTTTAAAAACCCTGCCTTCTTTCCTGAACTGACCTGCTCATGGTCAAATATTCTTGTTTTTAAATTGTATAGTTTATATTATTATTATTATCAGTAGTGATTTGTGTGAATGGTGAAACCAGCAATTTAGATTTTGGTCAGGGTTAAATAAGTCCACACTCTCTGAATGAACATTATATTAACATCTGTGGCTGAATAATTTAGTGTTGTAAATGACTCAGCAGTACTGTCTAGGGTTATAGGTTTAGGGTTTTGAGACAGGGTCATTTCTCAGGAGCTAAATAGGACATGCATCATAATCAAATTCAGTTCCACATTATTGCAGTTCTTTTAAACTGTAGCTTATTCTCACTCCAACCATTATACAAACTGAGGATATAATAAGGTTATGTCCTTGAGTTAAAAGAACCTATGTGCAGTCCACCGATGAATGGGCGTGTCTTTGCATGGTACAGATTATTGTGTGATTGAGCTTAGATTCCAAACACATCCTTTAAACAATTCTAAATAAGCAATGACTAGCAGTGATACATGCTTTATAAATTGCGTCAGCTTTACATGTCCTTACCTAGCCTCAGTGCTGACAGCTAACACTGTTGGTCCTCTCTGCTTTGGGATGGTGTTAAATGGCTGATCCTGTTCTTTGACCTTAGCTTCTTATTTACACTATGCAAAATAACGATTTCTTCATCATCACCATCTTCTTCCTTTTCTTCTTCTCCTCTAAATATTATTGTTACATTAACTCCTGTTAGTTACCCAGATAAAAAATTTTTGATTACTTTCTTCCTTCCCATTTTCTCCTCAGTTTTGTGAGAGTACAACTAATTTTGCTCTCCCTACTCCTGACCATGATTAAACAAATGAATCATTATTAAAAAGTAGTGTAACCTGTAGACCACTTTCCTTACTGTTACAGATCCCTGTTTACTGATTTATACTAGGTCTCATATCTTCAATTTGACACTATAGTGGCAGGAATTAAAATAAAAATGATGCTTTTCTTAGGAGACCACGAAGTGCTTACAATATGAACGAATTTAGTCATTATATTGGTGCACTTTCTTTCTTTCAAATTTTTTATGTTAGGTTTTGGCAAAGCAGAGTCATGAGAGCATCTAAGCTGGACAAAGAGGAGAAATCGATAAAGCCTATTATAAGATGTGAGCCTGACCAGCTGCTGACAACAGAACTGATTTTAATTTTTATTCATTTAAAGCATTCAAACAGTGCTCCATACCAGTGAAGCTAATATCTTTTTAAGGCTAATAAATATGTATATTAGTGTGAATGAATCTTGCATTTGTTTCAAAGTACTCATTTACAAATTATTAATATTATTATTATTATTATTTTATTTTATTTTTTTAAGAAAAGCACAACTGACAATTTTCCTTTCTGTCACAGATCTGTATGTATTTACCCAAACTATCCCTTATGTATTCACCTTGCCTTATAGTGACACTAGAAACATGGTATAAAAATTGACAGAACCCCCCCTTATTTTCAGTTCTGGTTGAACACCTAAGCAGATGAAATGGCTGGCCAGAGGCGGCACAGCATTAGCATTCTACTATGTGCTTTCCAATGCTGCTTCACTGAACTTTAATTTACTTGACAGTTAGTACTGCTGCTGCTGCTGTGACTTCTTTCTGTCACCACTACCAGGCTTTCACTCAATGCCCTCACTGTCCACTGACTCCCCAAACAGCCTGACATATACTCTCCAGAGAAAAGTGGCTTCTAGTTTTAACATGCTGTTGTAGTGTCTTAAACGTATAGTATCTTAAATGTGTAATATCTAAAAGCCTTAACTCATACAATTCTACAAATGGTGTCCTGAAACGGCCAAAGTTAATTACTGAACCATCTGGCCAGATGTTTTCCTTTAAGCCAAATGTATGAAAGGCCCATAGTGCTTATCTTATGAGCCGGGACTGAGAAAATGAAACGGATGGTCGTCTTTAAATCAGTATAAGCCGAAGTATAGAATATGATCCAGGATGCACATCCTCTTGGGAAAAGACCTCTGACCCGTTCTCACTGTATGTTAAGATGAATGGTCTGGGAAAGTTAGCGCTGGTACATTTGAGATATATTAAATCTGGACAAAGACAGGTTTCTCTTTAAGATAAACATTATTGCACAGTAGGCTCATATACATCTGTTATGCATCAAGAGGCGGACCCAGAGAATGATCAGAATATATAATGAGTGTGCAGCCATGGATCGGGAGTCAGACTTTGAATCAGAGCGTGCTGACTCCAGGCTTGACCGGAAGGCCTGTAAAGATGCTATATTTCTGTGCTGAATAAAAATCATTATTTACACGAAATAACTGCGTCTACGGAGATTCCTTCCAACCGACAGCTACACTCCATCAAGACGACGAAATACACAACATTTCCTGGCGTCACGAATCCTGGGCGGTTTGCGGCCTCCTCAGCTTCGCGGATCTGCTCCGACGACTGCTCCCTGATCTGTCCGGCCAGCTGAAACGGTGAGCGTTTGGGGTTCCGTTTATCTGCTGTTGGGTCGCACCGTTAAAGGCCTGTGTGTGTGGGTTATTGGGTTGTTGAGTGTTGTGTTGTGATTGTCGGTTTGGGTGGCTCTCCGTTCTAAAATTTTTGCACTGCTGGGCAGCGCAAAAGGGGGGATTTGACTGTAATAATGCTTTAAGGAAACTTAAACGTTGAATTACAATAGAAAAGAAGCGAAGTAAAAAGTTCAAGAGGAAAAAAAAAAAAAAAAGGAACAGGAATAAAGAGAGAAGTGAAGAAAATAAGAGTTGAAGCTAAAGTAAAAAGTAAAAGGTGAATGACTCTGAGAAAGAGTTAAATATGGTAAAAAGTTGAGGAAATAAAGGAAAACAGGAATATAAAGGTTGAAATAAAAAGGGAAAAGTAAGAATAAGGTTTAAAGAGGAAGCCGCAAGATTTGGACAAAAACCCTCAGGGAGGTGACATTTAAGTCAGGCCACAAAACCTGGACATTCACTAGGTGGATTTCAGGTCAGTTCTGGGAACTGGATGATGCAGAATTAAAATTCAATTGAAGTTCCCACTCTGACTAATTAGCTGACGAGCTAGGTGATGATGCAACTGTCATTTGAATTTCTGCATATCAATAAGGTAGCAAAAATTTAATAAAGGAAGGAAATAAAGAGAAAATAGAATAAAGGTGCGGCAAAATAGCATGCTATAAGTTTGTATGACTGAGTCGACTATAGTGTATGTGGAATTTGTGTGTGTGTGTTGAGGAAAACGTGTGTGCGCTTTGAAAAAAAATAAATAAATAAATAAATAAATAAAAAAATAATAATAAGAGAAGATAAGGGGTGTCTCTCCCTTTCTGTGCGCGCGGAACTAAGTGTGTGTTTGTGTTTGCGCGTGTGCGCTCAGCTACGAGTGAAGTCCCTCTTTCTCCGCTGTGGGCGGGACCCCCTCCCTTTCTCTCTCTTTCTCTCTCTTTCTCTCTCTCTCTCACTCTCTGGAAAATTTGTGTGTGCGTGACTGATTGCAATATGTGCTGAGATGTGTGATATATAGATATGAATAAATACATAGGAGAGTTAAGGTGGAAAACAAGGGTTAGTTTCTAGTAACTATAAGGATAATATTTATCTTCTATTAAGAATAAAACAATGAGCCTCATTACATGAGAGGACTGAATCTGTTAAAACTTATGAGCTTCCTTCGGAAGACCTTCTTCTGTTAAATAACAAAAGACAAGATAAAAAAAGATGAGCCTTTTTGAGAAAATGTTTTGTGTATGGCCAAATAACTTTATGAGCCTTTTTAACAGGACCTAAATACTAAGTCAAAGCCCCTTAATACTGAATGAACAAAGATATCCCTACAGTGAGACAAAACACTCCCCTGCCCTGAATGAATAATATAATTCCCAAAAAAGGAAATTTTAAGTAGAGAAATTAATGAGTGTGTGTGTGTGTGTGTGTGTGTGTATGAGCAACTATAAAGTGATTATTGTATATGTATATATATTGTTTGAGTAATACTGATTGATAAAAAGTTGGGGTAATTATTAAAGTAAAGCAAATTAAAGTTTAAACAATAATGGTGTTTAGAGGTTAAAAGGAGATAGGAAATCTGTAAAGTATAAAATCTTAAATGCTGATGGATATTGTGTGTGAATTATATTGAATTATATGTGGTGTTAGCTGTAAAAATCTAGGAAAGGATCTAAGGTCCTGTCTGCCTCTTTTGTTGAATCTTTGGTGTGTGCGCGTTGCTGAGACAGTTGCTCAGAACGTCACACGGATTGAGGCCCGTGACCGGAGCAACATGATAAACGCATGGCTTCTGTTTGATTAAGGCCAGTGCTGTTTTATCCAAAATAAATAAATAAATAAATAAATAAAATAATTTTTTTAAATGCTTGGATGTGTATTTGAACATGTGTGCGTATTCAAATATCTATTTTTGTTACTGTGCGGTTTGATCTCTCAGCTTGAGAAGTATCGCAGTGAATTACATTTTGTGTGTGACCTTTGTGTTATGCAGTTTAAAGGACACTTGGCAACGGACTGACCAGTCATGGTGTTTAACTAGTTAATGAGGTACAATCGTTTGATTTGAACTCAGTTACAAGTTGTTGATGCAAGTTTTACAATTGGTTTATGGGGTTTGCTGAAGTCAGTTTTAAGTAATCTTTAATTTGGTAGTTGGTATCAATTTATGCGTACAAAAATACAGAAAGTTGTAATGTCAAAAATAATTACTCCTGTAGATGTGGTATGCGAACAAGTTCTTGTGTAGAGGTTATAAGCAGGTGGGGACTTCCGGATCGAATATCCTCAGATAACGGTAAAGAATTTGTGGATAAAACAGTCAAATTAATCTTACAAAAGTTGGGAATTTAACAGCGTCTTGGAGCAGTGTACCACCCACAAAGTCAAGGAATGTGTGAAAGAATGAATGGTGTTTTAAAGAATCGCATTGTTAAGATCTGTCAGCATACGGGTTTAAATTGGGTAGCAGCGCTTCCGTTGGCACTGATGGCGTGCCGATCAAGTGAGCTGCGTGATTTGCATATGACACCTCATGAGTTGCTAACGGGAAGACGGATGCCGACTCCTTGTTTGCGTACCAGTGGGAAAGGTCCAAGTCTAGCACTTTTGGAAGACGAAATGCGAACTTATGTAACATATATGGTCAGCTTACATAAAAAGATATCCACATATGTTTTTGACAGGCAGAGGAAAGACGAGGCGCAGCAGAAACTTGATGAGCAAAAGAGCACCACAGTGCAACCCGGAGACAAGGTGTTTGTGAAAGTGTTTAGAAGAAAGTGGTATAACGAACGTCGGGAAGGACCATTTGAAGTGGTCCGCAGTACTGGAACAGCGGTCCAGGTCAAAGGGTCTCCAACGTGGTATCATTTATCACATTGTGTTAAAGCACCAAAAGAGGAGATAACGTGTTCCCAGAGTCAGGATGTTGAAGGTTCAAGAGAATTGGAAGAAGGTATGGGTGAGCATGCAGCAGGAGAAGAGATGCATGACAATAACCAGAGTCAAATCCCAGAAGGGGAGATTGTCCATGATATGGGCAATGGTGATGATGATGTGTATGCTTTTGATGATGCCAGAAATGACAGTACAGTTAACGGACAGGAAAGAACATTTGGGGACATTGATTTCCAGCAGGTTCCCGAATCAGCAGAGCCTGTGGCGGTGGAGAGAAATGCGTCACAGGTTAAGAAGGACTGTAACTCAACTGCAGGAGAATCAAGAGAGACAGCTGACAGAAGGAGTCCGAGGCCGGCTCGGAGAAGGGTTAGACCAAAACGATACGAGAACTAGAGCCCATGTGGCTATAGTTTCTCAGCAGATCGCTACAACACCCTCTCCTCCGAAGGTTGTTATCAGAGCTAAGTTAGGGAAAGCGGTTGTTCTTCCTTGTCAATGTGGAAGATGGAATGTTGGTAGTACTAATCCTCCTAAGTGGAGGAATAATCGTGGTGAAGATGTGTTGTTGACAGGACCCGGATTTGAAAGTGTGCCTCGCGATCAAAGAAAGTATTTTTTGTACAATGACATGAAGTTGGTGAAGATGCAGACGGATTGTTCACTAGTTTTGCGTAATGCTACATGGGAAGATGCAGGTGAATATGTGTGCACTTATTTAGAACCAGCATTTAAATTTGTGCCAATTCTTAATTATTGGGAGGATGATTATGTAACGCGTAAAGTGACACTTGTGATAAAAGGTTTGGAACCTAGTGGAAATGTCGCGGATATTACAAAGGTTCAAGATCAATCTAATGCAATGACTACTCAGAGAATGAATAATTCTCAAATGGAGCTTGTTACAGTAGTGCTGGGTACAACTAAGAATGTTGATACATCAACCCAGACTACTACTTTGTCACAGATAAAGCTTGTCACTACAGCTCTGGATACAACTACGAGTGTTATTACATTAACCCAGACTACTCCTACTTTATCTACGATTGTAAAAGAGTATAATGATACAATAGTGCCAATACCTTTGATGCCTGTGAAGTTTGTAAACGTAACACAGGCGCCGGATGTAGTGACCTTAGAATCGACAGAAGTGTTAAATATGACTCAGGAACCCATGTTAAAAACAAAGCCTACAGTAAATGGTAGAGAAGAGACCTTTGAGGCCGGGAAACAGATGTGGGATGAGCATGTTGTAGCCTCAGCTGAGATAACTCAGGAAAATATATCAGATACAATGAGTGACTATTTTAATTCTACTCAAGTTCGTACTTTGCAAAAGAGAGACAGTGACTGGAAAGCATATGGTTTCGATTCATCGGTGTTACAGATTGCTGACCCCTGGGCAAGTAGGAACTTATGGTTCCAGCAGATAACTCATTCTGTTAGATCAGTTAGAAATTTGAATTGTCCATGTGTGGTGAAAGTTTCATCACCAGGCACATGGCCTTCAATTTTAGAAACGGTGCCAGAACCACTAACTATTAGGTGTCAGTCCTTTGCATTATCATGGTTGTTGTTTCAGCAGCAGGCATCGACGGATATAATAATGGCTTTGTCAAGTAGTCTGTTTAGACCTAAATATGATTGTTCATGGTTGGAAGAATTACCTTATGTGAATCTACTGGATCAACATGAAAATATAATAACAGCAGTCCCTGAGCCGATGGAAGTGACACCTGTGAAAGCTGCTGGTTGTTTCTGTTCAAATGAAACGTATACTGGTTCGGGGATGTATATGGGAGTATCTGATTGTGACAGCTATTTGATGAATTTGGGCCAACATGATAATAAAAATATTAGTAAGTTGTATGAAGTAAAGTTTCGTGCGCCACATCAGAAATATAGTAAAACTTTGATGGTAAGGAATCAAGATTTGCCTGGAAATGTGACAATAGGAAATTTTAGAGATATTTGGTGGGTTTGTGGTGATAAGGCATATATATTTCTGCCTTATGGATGGATAGGATGCTGTTACATGGCAAAACTGAAGCTCCCATATGAGGTTTTTACAGTACAGAAGGGAGACGGTCCTGATACAAATCAGTCAAATGTTGTTTCTGCTAATAGGAGGAAAAGAGCATTGGCACAGTTCCATAATTTGGAGTCATACCATTGGAGAATAAGCCTAGGAGAAAAGTGGGGTATAGGTCTGTTCCCATGGTATGGTGTGACATTTTTAGCTGATCATATTGATAACATCACTTATACATTACAGGGTTTCGCCAATGAGACAATAAGGGGATTTGATTTTCTGTCTAATACTCAAAGAAGTCACAGATTGACCCTGCTAAAGCATGACATGGCGTTAGCTTATATATTGGCCAAGCAAGGTGGCCTATGTGTGGCTTTGAACTTAACTGGTGACGCATGTTACACCTTGATCCCCGATTCTTCTGATAATATGACTAGTGTTATAGAGGCATTGCGAAACATACGAGATGAGGATGGAATGGAATTAGATGGTGAACTGATGGAAAAAGTATCCGTTTTGATATTAGTTCTTATTGTGATTCTTCATGTTATTTGGCTATAGGCTTACTTTTTGATAGTTTCCCCCTATACTGTGTTCGGGTGAAAGGGGGGAATGGAATGTGATATGATTCATTTGTTGCCTGAGAAGACGATACTGGTTGGTTTTTTTTTTCTTTTCTTCTCTCCAAGGAAACAATATTGGGGGAGATTTGAAGGCTCGGAACAAGGAATGCTGTGATTCTACACATCGGCGACCCCATACTGAGAATCAACGCAGCCGCGGATGGACATTTCCCCCATACACATATATATGTTTATTATAGGATTTTATGTGTTACAGTATATCCAGTGACATTGATAGAAAATGTTTATACTAGTAGTAATCATAGTAAGTCATGATAGTTTTTAAGTTTCTTCTGATACATAACCAATGCATATGTATTACTTCTTGTTAAAATCTTGATTGGGCTGGAGTACAATTTGTGGCCACCTGGGGCAGAGGGGCCGTGAGAGCGGTTTTCCTGTCTTGATTGTTTGAAGGATATCTAAGGAGAAACGGCTGCCTGACAGGTTTTTTCTCTCTCACACTCCATAAATTCATTATATTGTTAAGGTTCTGTGACAGAATGTATTATTACTATTTCTGTAACCAATGATGAATATGTATGTTATATTTTTTTGTTTATCGTGGGATTATTGATCCCCCGAAGGGGGGAAATATGTAGTGTCTTAAACGTATAGTATCTTAAATGTGTAATATCTAAAAGCCTTAACTCATACAATTCTACAAATGGTGTCCTGAAACGGCCAAAGTTAATTACTGAACCATCTGGCCAGATGTTTTTCTTTAAGCCAAATGTATGAAAGGCCCATAGTGCTTATCTTATGAGCCGTGACTGAGAAAATGAAACGGATGGTCGTCTTTAAATCAGTATAAGCCGAAGTATAGAATATGATCCAGGATGCACATCCTCTTGGGAAAAGACCTCTGACCCGTTCTCACTGTATGTTAAGATGAATGGTCTGGGAAAGTTAGCGCTGGTACATTTGAGATATATTAAATCTGGACAAAGACAGGTTTCTCTTTAAGATAAACATTATTGCACAGTAGGCTCATATACATCTGTTATGCATCAAGAGGCGGACCCAGAGAATGATCAGAATATATAATGAGTGTGCAGCCATGGATCGGGAGTCAGACTTTGAATCAGAGCGTGCTGACTCCAGGCTTGACCGGAAGGCCTGTAAAGATGCTATATTTCTGTGCTGAATAAAAATCATTATTTACACGAAATAACTGCGTCTACGGAGATTCCTTCCAACCGACAGCTACACTCCATCAAGACGACGAAATACACAACACTGTCTAACTCAAACAAACATTCGCTTTACTTGATTCTGAAAATTAAAAAAAAAAATCCCCAATTGCTTAAAGGAATAAAATAAATTGAAACATACTGTAGATTAATCTAGAAAAGCATCAGCATTTTAGATACTTTATATACTCATTTAAGAGCAATGGCACAATTTCAGATTTTATTGTCAAGTATTAACCTACAGTTGTACAACATTCACCACTAATTAACAGAAAAACTACATTTGTAACAAGCTATGTTGTTTCCTGTTATTTAGAGTTATTTAATTATATTCATTGTTTTGATGCTTGAAATAGCTTTACAAAAATTAGCACTTGAGGTCCATTTTCCAGTCTATTCTAGTTGTTAGGCTTTAATTTATAAAGGAAGTGAGGGCAGTGTCGCAAGATGAAAAACATATTAGAATTAAATAAAATAATCATACTGAAACAGAAAATGGTTTTGAGCAAGTGATCTAATGAATAGGACAATATCTTATAGGTGAATTAAACTAAATCTAAAAACTTTCTTATGATTGGAACTAAACTTAAACTTAATGTTCACTTATTCCAGATTCTGTACAAATGGTTCATTATTTTATCCTGAACAGGCCATTGTTACTATAGCCAGTGACTATCTATTATAGAGTTAGAAAGGCATTCTAATCATCTGATTATTATCAGTATCTCTCAGAAGATACTAATCTCTCTGAAGAGCTGCAGTCAATCTTTGCTGAACAAAGCAGTCAAGGCTGAATCTTTGGTTCATTATCCCGTCTTCAGACTGTGGGCAAAGGAAAGTCTTACTAAAGACTTTGAGAAATTTAATTTTGATATTATTTTTGATATTTGACATTTTGATCATTATCAGATTTGCAGTCTTATTTAAAACTGATGATTATGATTATTTGATATAATTTAACCTCTTTTTGAACATATTGAGAAAGTTGAACCCATTAGTGATTTTATATACAGCAAAACATTGTGTGTGTGAATGCTTGTAGGTGTCATTTCAAGTACACTCTCAATTAAGAAAGTTGTGTTGTATATTTTGACCTTTAACATCTTGCAAAAATCAGCCCCTCTCACAGTGTCACAATTCACAATTACTTGCATACAACGTTTTGAGAAAAACCCCCCCAAAAAACCAAACAAGTAATATAAAAAAAAAAAAATAAATAAATATATATATATATATATATATATATATATATATATATATATATATATATATATATATATATATATATATAATAATAGGTTAGGATTGGTCATTGTTTTCAACTTTTTACCTTTTCTTATCATGTTTTATATAATTTAACTCCCATCTCATCATAATTTTTTCATCATCTCAGTTACAACTGTACCATTTTTCTCATGAAAGGATGGAGGTTTCACAAAGCATCCCAGAGCACAAATCACTGGTATATGACAGAGTAAAGTTCACATGAAAAAACTGATATAATACTTTAGACAAACTAGGCCCAGGTTGTTATATAGTCACCAGCAGAATGTTAAACTGCAATATAATTCCTTGATAACAGTTACTGATTCTTCAAACATCGTCCAGGCTTTATTAGTCCTGAGGTAATGAACCAGGCATTTTAATTAGGACTTAAACTCATTCCCACTGGATTCATTTCCGAGCCTGATCGGCAAACCATGCCTTAAGTGTTTAGATAAACATGGGACAAACATGCAAGAGGAAGTTAGGAGCCAGTGCACCTGTGTTCCTAGATGCTATGTCAGCTCTTCTGAACACCTGAAGCAAAGCATCACAGGACCCTCAATATCCCGTGCACACCAAAAACACCAGAAGTCATTTCGGACACATCAATATATAATATGAGAAAGAAAATTATCTGAGCAATTTTGTTTTGTTTTGTTCTATCGGGCAAGGACTAAACAGCTGAATTGCTTAAACCTATTGCGCAATCGGATGCTGTATACGGATGTGGGACTATTTATTTCACAAAACAGTCGAATAAATCAAGAGAAATCCGCAAATAGCAGATGAAGAAGTGTTAAGGATGTGCTCATTCTTTGTAAGGATTGTGATCTTACCTTATACAACAGCTCGGGATCGGGATGAGGGTGCAGGTTTTTTCCTCTGTGATCGGTGATGCTGTTGTGACTCCGGTCAGTCCAGCGTAATGTGCGCAAACAGGAGAATGACGCTGCGCGCATTTACCGGCCTGCGATCACACAACCAATGGGGTCTGTATAACGGATCTGCTGTAATTCTGTGTTAGGGCTTTGTTAGGCACCTTGTCGAGCTAATGTCTCTCGGACGACAATGCGTTCTCCTTCTTTCGGTTTCTGCCTTTCATATTCTAAAGCGTTATCCCTCCTTCTTTCCTCTCCCTGCGCCAATCCACCTTCTCATCTTAGAGCTGCAGCTCCTCCCTTTCTCTCTCTCTCTCTCTCTCTCTCTCTCTCTCTCTCTCTCTCTATCTCTCTATCTCTCTCTATCCAGAGCAATACAAATTGAGAAAAGGCCTACCTATGAAAATATATTCCTCTTTTGTTATGGGACTTACTGTGTTGTACCAGTGTTTTTCAGTGGGGGTGGAGCAGACAAGCTTCTCCCCAACCCCCTGTTTGACACCTCTCTAATGGAAATTTGCACACATTTGATCAGAAGAACAACAGCACCAGCACACTGGACCTGGATGCAAGCCGTTGCAAGCTATTTTAGTACAGAAAGTGAGATCAAGCCCAAATAAATGACACTTGTATTTTGTGTGTATTACCATTTAATATGATATTACACATTAAGAGAGAACAACATTTGTACTTATAATATCTGGATTATGCAATAGACCTTCATTCTACTGAATGCGTAATAGTCACTCTCTCCTATACGTTTTTGTTCTTTCAGTTTTACTAAATTCTAATCTAAAAATGTTAGGGAAATGGATTGAATTTATTGATAGAATTTAAATTTCATCATACTTTATATACATTTCATTCCACTCCTACTTTAAAGCAACCATTAACCTTCATATTGCATTGTAATATAAATTAAGTTGTAGAATTTGTAATGAAATGTGACACCATGTTTACTACATAATTTCACAAGTGTCTTATAAAAATCTTGGCCTGCAAAAGAGCACATTTTTGGAATAATTTCTGCATGTCTCTGGCATTGTAATCGAAGGATGGAGCATCATTCTCCCATAAGATTTAATTGTTTTCATCAGGATATAAATTATTTTTTAAAACATAAATGTGATTAGTGAAGATGTAATAATTTGCAGTAAACATTTCATTTAGGGCACAGTTGAACCCAAACAATGGCAGTAAAACTTTTAAGATCAATTAGCATTTATCGTCTGAATTCTTATTTTATATAATTCTAATGAGATCTGATATCTTCTGACATGTTTATGCATAACTCATAAATATCAACGACTATATGTTTTTAAATATCAGGTGACTTTGATCAGCCATAACATTAAATCCACCAGCCCAGTATTGCGTAGATTCCTTCTTGTACTGTCAGAACAACTGAAACCCTTTGAGACCCTGAAACCCCACTACCATTAGGGAATACTGGTGGCATATTTCGATAGATGGTATTTATGCCAGTACCCATGGCTTCTCAGCAGAACATTGCCCACAGCATCACACTGTCATCTTGCCTTTTTCAAAGTGCATCCTGGTGCCAGTTTTTTTCCCAAGAAAAGCAATGCACATACACCCAGCCAGCCACATGAAATAAAAGAAAACATGATACATGGACTTGGGCAAAATCCCAACCATAGCACATGGGTAACCATGGGCACTGTGACCGGTTTGTGACAATGCACTGTGTGCTCTGACACCTTTCTATCAAAGCCAGCAATAACTTTTAGCAGGATTTTGTTATACAATAACTCTTCTGTGAGATCTGGCCAGATGGTCTAGTGTGGAGCCCATGACACTGTTGCGGGTTCATAATTGTTGGTGAATATTAATAACTGTATTAATAACACTCTATAAAACCTGCTTTAACCTAGTCATCTAGCCTTTAAAACACAGATCCTATCTTTCATGGCTCCAAACCAACAGCTTTAAGAACTGACTCCTTTTCTGTCTAATCCTATCTTGACTGGTGCTATTGTAATGAGATAATCAACATTATTTGCTTTAACTGTCAGGAATTTTATTGTTATGGCTAATTAGTGTATATGTCTATCACCTTGTCTATAATGTCAATAACCTCAGTGACGTATGCCTTTAACTTTAATATAATTAGATTATAGGCCTTTATATTTATCAAATAACATATTTCTTAAATATAAAATCTATTTATGTTTTAAAGGCTGTTCAATGCAGCTTGGTGTTGCTTTTGCCCTTTTATAGGACAATGGTCTTTGGGATGTATATTAGAGTCTGTTCAGGCTGCCATTAAGCTGCACATCTGTGGCTGGTGGTGAATGCTATTGCGGAACCCCTCCAAATTCTCCAAAATGTCCACCCACTCAGGACAACATATGCAGTAGATCAGCAGAAGAGGGCCATAGATCTCATGTCAGGGAGCAGTGGGGAGAAGATACATAGCCAGAACAATACTGAAATGTACAAAAATGAAAAAGAAAGCAAAAAAGTAATAATAATAAATCTTTATTTTTATTTTTATTTTTATATATTTTGGAACGAAGCTTGCAGGCATGGTATAACATTTATCATATAGTATTGTGTATTTAATTTTTTTTTCTGGTCTGAGTTAGCATGTTTGAGTAAATCCAAGTCTTTATTTCAGGCTAATTTGAAAGCGGGACCCAGCATCTAAAACAGCCAAAAACTAGTACATTAAACAGCTACCTTATCAACTATTCTTTTTTTTTTCAATAATTTTTAACTCCTTAATACTACATGCACCAAAAAAGGGTGATATATTTTTAGATCTGTTTGGCAATAATTTTCTTTAAGCTGTTATACTACAGTATTAAGTGCAAGTGCAGAACAGAACAAAACAGAAGAGAATATAATGAGAGCTGCTGCCAGAAAAATGGAAACTACAAATAGGTTCAGGGAAGCAAATGATGAATGGAAAGCACAAAATGTAAAACATTTCTATTAAAATGCTTATGAAAATATATATAATACTTCTAAAATACTACAATTATTACTGTAGTCATAAATATAAATATTTAAAAGAGTAAAATGTTCCAAGTGCCACTTTTCCATAAATTAGATTTAATTACACACGGGCTGAAAGACTCTGAATTGAAAAAAAAAAAAATAAAACAAACAGAAAATACAATCAGGACAATGCTGATGTATAACCTTCAACTTGCAGGAATAATTCATTTTTATGATTTTATAAAACATTCACCCTGAAAACTATGTTACACTAGAAGCAGCAAAGCAACAAAAAGAAAAGTCTCTCACTCACACACACACAAACACACACACACACACACACACACACACACACACACACACACACACACACACAAACCTAAACACACAAATACACATTAAATGTGCAAGCACCTGCTATGTAGATACACCTTCCTAGCCAGTGACAACGCTAGCAAGATATTTTGAGAGTCGAATGTTCGAAAGGTACTTAGCCCTGATGAAGAAAAAGCATGTTGCTAATTGACCCTGCTGCCTCAGGATGAAGTTATGGAGGAGATTTATTAAATGGTCTTAATCTTAGTTATACACACTTACATGTGCTGGTGTTTTAAATTAAATTTATCTGCCAAGATTCTGGGAAGCTCCTGATTTAGCCCCACACACACACACACACACACACACAATGTGATTGGAGGAGGGGATTTTTTTTCTTTTTTCAAATAACACTTCCCTGAGGTCGACAGAATACCAGGTTGGTGTGTTGTTCCTTGGGAATGTGAGAGGCTGACTGACTGTCTGGTCTCCCTGATGTCATATTAATTTCCACTCAATCCTCAACATATCTTGTTAGTGCTGTCACAGACGAGGGAGGTGCATCTACATGACAGAAGATAACATTTAAAATGTGTGTGTGTGTGTGTGTGTTTGTGTGTGTGTGTTTGTGTGTGTGTGTGTGTGTGTGTGTGTGTGTGTGTGTGTGTGTGTGTGTGTGTGTGTGTTTGCAAGCATGTAAGACACACTATATCTTGGTGCTCTTACTTCTGTATTGTCACTTTGAAAAGTCCTGTATTGCCTTTATTTGCATTATTGTATACAACCAATGAAACAGCATAACATCCATATTTGTTGTAAAATGTATAGTTTACAAATTATTATTATTATTACTTATTTATTATTATTATAAGTAGTAGTAGTAGTAGTAGTAGTAGTAGTAGTAGTAGTAGTTATTACTAGTTATAATGTGCTAATTATTCACAAGGAAATGCTATGGTCAAGAATGATCCCAAACTGCTTCATTATCTACACTTACTGTATCTGAACCCGGAGGTCTCCCTGAAGGAGGCTCCATATGTTGCACAAACGGGATCAATAGAATCATTTTAATGATGTCTAAAAGCCCTGCGTAACCCGAGTGCTTTATCCATAATCACGTTGCCATCTTTGTTACTGATGACCCACCGTTTTGGTCCAAGCACAGTCACAGTTCACCCAAACACCATCACTGTTATCTGCTATGCTCATGGTAAGCTCTGTTGGGCAAGTGGATAACAGGAAATTTTTGATGCATTACAAATCCATGGCAGGAATCCCTAGCATTGGTAGAGTAATATTACAATTTATAGGCATTAAATGGTAGATTTTTATTGACTGCAAAAATTCAGGGGATTGTAGCTTGTTCACTGTTAATGTGAAAATGCATAAAAATAAATTCGACCACCTTAGCCCTGTAAAAAAATTAAGAATGTGCTCATGCAAATGCAAATAGAAGTAAGAATGTGATGTAGCCTCTCTATCCTAGGGCTAAATATCCAAACCTTGATTTTTAAATGCACTTTTATGCATAAGTCTGTCTGGTCATCTGAGCCCTCTTTTATTCTGTTTCCTTTCACTTTTATGGGGCAGTATGACAATTAGCATTTAGATGAAGTCTGTAGATGCTTCTGGCAGTGTCCATGCCCATCTCTGAGATGCCGGTTCCACTGGGGAATACGAGTCAGGGAGGGAGGGATGACAGACGAAAGAATTCACTTTACAATTGACAGCTTGCATCTGGGCAAAGGCCTCGAGAGGGGTCCTGTCCTTTCTCTGAGATGCATGATGTCCCTCCTGATGCTATGTGTGTTCGATGGGTGAGAGGGTTAATCTTTTGAAAAAGCCAACAAAACAATATAGTGTGCTCAGATCTAAAATGGTTTAAAAACTATTATGTGGTATGGTTTAGTTTTTTTTATCTGGTCATTTGAAGCTGCTCGTCTTTTATTTTCACTTCAAATAATTGTTCAGTGGCGTTTGTTTTTTTTATATAAAAAGAAGTAAAATAATTAAACACTAAATGAGCTGTTTTAGTAGTATTTGACTACTAAAATCCATGCCTGCCTTAGATTCATGCCATCAGCCAAAACCTTGTCAATAAATAGACTAGGTATGTTGAATAGCTTACGTTGTGAATGATATGTTGCTGATTAATAGATAGCACTTGCTTTCAGACATTAGTGTTGTGTTTTTTTTTCCGACTGGAATAGTTTTAAATTGTTTTTGATTTTCAGAATTTTAAAATGCAATCCTTTTACACTTTTATAGGCAATCTTGTTAAAAGAAACTAGTTTTAGTCCAGTGAAACAATTCATTATCATAACTTTATTAAAAAATGTCAAAGTTTTATTATTTCCAGGGCACCTCTATTATAACTTGTTATAAATGGTTAAAAAAGAAAAAAAAATTGGTTAATGTGGTCATTTAAATTGTAGAGGAAAACCTGATCAGACTACTCTGTTTCTGAAAAATGGGATTTGATTTTCTATTCCAACTTTGACTTATGCATGAAAACATGCCCTGGAGGATTTTTTCAGGTAATAAGAGGCCACTTACATATCATTGTTCAAAATGACAAATTTTGGTATTGAAGTTAACTATTTTTATAGGAGCTTATTATTTTTGCTTTCAATGTAATCATGAAATTAATCTATTTTAACCTGATGTATGGACGTAAAAGTTTTAGAAACATCCAAATCCTTTAGACATGTCAAACTTATGCTACAGTTCTGTTTTTCAATTTAATAAATTTTTCTTTGTATAGTGCTTTTAAAAATTAATTGTCCCAAAGCAGCTTTACATATTTTAGATAAAGTGGTAATAAATGAATGCATAAGTTTGTCCCTACTGGCAAGGAAAATACATCTATATAAATCTATATCACTTAGGTTAATATATGTTGCCTGCTATGCCATTACATAGGGCAAGAATATTTATTTTTCTGTTCCAATAGCCTATATACCATTATAATTTATAATATATAGTTTATCATAATGTGTGTAACTTAGTACAAAATGAATACAACCTTACTAGTGTAGCTGGATTGTAGCTAAACTTGTATATTATATAGATTCATCACACACAGACTGATATATTTTAAGTGTTTATTTCTTTTAATTTTGATGATTTTGGCTTACAGCTAATGAAAACCAAAAAATTCAGCATCTCTTAAAATTTGAATACTGTAAAAATATTTAATATTGAAAACTTGTGGTGTCACAATCTAATCAGCTAATTAAATTCAAACACCTGCAAAGGTTTTCTGAGCCTTTAAATGGTGTCTCAGTCTGGTTCAGGCCAATCATGGGGAAAGACTGCTGACTTGAAAGTTTTCCAGATGATGATCATTGACACCCTGCACATGGAGGGTAAGACACAAAAAGTAATTGCTAGAGAAGCTGGCTGTTCACAGAGTGCTGTATCCAAACACATTAATGGAAAGTTAAATAGAAGGAAAAAATGTGGTAGAAAAAGCTGAAACGAAGCCTTTTTGAAAAATTAGGAAGATTCACAAAGAGTGGACTGCAGTCACATCAGGCTACAACTGATGCATTCCTTGTGTCAAGCCACTCCTGAACCAGAGACAACGTCAGAGGTGTTTTACCTGGGCAAAGGACAAAAAGGACTGGACAATTGCTCAGTGGGCCAAAGTTCTTTTTTTTTTCAGTTGAAAGGAAAGAAAATTCAGCATTTCATTTTAAAATTTGTGAATTTTGATTTTTATGAATTTGCAAAGATTTAAAACAAACAGCAATCTTTTACGTTGCCATTATGGGGGATTGTTTGTAGAATTTTAAGGAAAATAATTAATTTAATCTTTTTTGGAATAAGGCTGTGGAAAAGGTGAAGCGCTGTGAATACTTTCCAAATGCACTGTAATTGAAGTGTAAACTATCAGATCTTAAAGTAAGGAGATATAGATATGGAGCAGATTAAATGTGTATGTGATCCAAGGTGTCACTGCAAGTTAAAAGGGTCATCATTAGGCAAAAACAAATGATTTATAAGAAGTTTGGTAAATCTTTTGGAATGCACAGGTCAGCCACACCAAAATGTCTGGAAAACCATGGAGTAGATTACATAGGGGTGCAAAAATATACATTTAAAAGATAAATTATATTTATATATACAGTGAGTAAAATAAGTATTTAAACACCCTGCTATTTTGCAAGTTCTCCCACTTAGAAATCATGGATGGGTCTGAAATTGTCATCGTAGGTGCATGTCCACTGTGAGAGACATAATCTAAAAAAAAAAAAATCCCAGAAATCACAATGTATGATTTTTTAACTATTTATTTGTATGTATGTATATATATATATATATATATATATATATATATATATATATATATATATATATATATATATATATATATATATATATATATATTTAAGAAGACCAACAATTCACAAAAAAATGTTTTTTTGATTGGTCTTATGAAGTATTCTTATTTTTTGAGATAGTAAATTGGTGGGTTTTTGTTAAATGTGAGCCAAAATCATAAAAATAAAAAAAAATAAACATTTGAAATATTTTAGTCTGTGTGTAATGATCTACGAGTTTCTCTTTTTGTATTTAATTACTAAATGAAATCAACTTTTTAAATGATATTCTAATTTATTGAGATGCACCTGTAGTATTGTATGTATCTTATGGCTAGAATTAGTTGGTTAGTTGTATGGTCCTTTGGTTTCTTTTGAGAGTTTTAAATAAATCATGCACAATGACGTATTTAATTGTGCAACAAATGCATTTCGGGTTCGCCCAGGGCACCATTGAAGCTAGAACCGCCACTGCCGCTGGTCCTGAGTCGTTGTAGTAGACTGTTAACATTCATTCATTCATTCATTCATTCATTTTCTCCCGCTTATCCGTAATTCGGGTCGCGGTGGCAGCAGTCTAAGCAAGCCCCCGCCTTCGACTGCTGCCCAATCCTCACAGCACCGTCCCTTACGGTCCCTCCTGCAGGTGGTGAGCCCACGGGAAGGCGGCCCCACGTCACTCCGATGTCACGGACCTTGATATTTCCCTCGTAAGGGACCCCTGGAGCATAGAGGGTTAAGGGCCTTGCTCAAGGGCCCAAGAGTGGCAGCCTGGCGATACCGGGGCTCGAACCCCAGACCTTCTGATCGGCAACCCAGCGCCTTAACCGCTGGAGCCACCACTCCCCCCCTGTTAACATTAACAGTCCAAATTCATCCTCATAGCTCAGGTGTTGCTCTGTAATTTCCCGGATCCCCAGGCCATTGATGCGAAACCATCCTCAGCTGCACAGAGTGGCTTACAATTAAAAAGCCAATCATTTGCTACTACAACCCATTGAAACCTGTGTTTACAGTACATCTTAATAAAAAACACATATGTGGGATGTAATAAAAAATATTTTTAAAATAAAATGCAACTCGGGTCCATTTCAGCATATATATATATATATATATATATATATATATATATATATATATATATATATATATATATATATATATATATATATATATATAAAGACAAAATGCCCAGACAAGCACACAGTGTTTAAACCATCTGCCTGTGGGACGTCAGGTGACAGCCCACCGCTGCGCTGCCGACCAGGAGCAGATGATGTGTGTTAAGGAGTCAGCATCACACCTGTGCTAAGCCGACCGGAACAAACAGCATAAGTAATGACTGTCAAGTAGCCCATTTTTTGTAGCTCATCTGAGACAGTGGTATATAGCTTAGTGAAAGTGATTTTTATTTTATTTGTATTTATTTATTTGTATTTATTTATTTATTTATTTATTTATTTATTTATTTGTTTGTTTGTTTGTTTGTTTGTTTGTTTATTTGTTTGTTTGTTTATTAATTTAATTTAATTTTATTTTATTTTATTTAATCCTCCATCCATAAGTATAGAACATTTTATGATTTTGCTAAAAAAAAAAAACATTTCCATTCGGGACATCCTGTAATTTTCAAACGATAAACAGTGGAAGCAAACCCACATATGATGTTGTAACAATTTTTTAATTAATGTATAACATTAAGGCTAACTCAAAACCCTCTGTGTCCTGAACCAGATATTTGAATATGTTTAATGGTCTTTAGTTATTTCAAAAATTTTGCCAACATCTGGCTGGATAATAACTACAATTACAATTAAAATGTCACCCTTTTATCTAATACATACATTTTAAAATACAAAATCTATTACTAGTTGACTTTGTCTTAATTTGGTTGAATAGTAATTGACTGCACATTTATGTCCAGCAGAGTTTTAATTTAATGTAATGCCATATGAAATACCCTGTGGTCATTTTGTACACTTTGGCATTAAACATGCCAACAGAACATATATTTTTTTTCCCTAATGTGTGAAGATGGCTGCTTATGTAATTTAAGTCTAATTAATATTTTCATTGTGGCCTTCTAATTAAAATGCAGGATTTTTTTCCAACTGAGTGAGAGTTATTTAATGATAGGGGAGCAAACCCAAAACAGATGAGGCACCCAATCCCACAACCCTCCCCACACACTCCTGCTCTTATCTTAGTGTATGGGCCCCAAGAGACAAGACCCATTAAACCCATTATCTAGATATAGAGAACATGAGAAAGAAGCATTGATCCATCCAGACACAGGGGGAAGATGCCCACGATCTCTTGCACCAGACATCCTGGAGGGGCTGACATTTCCAGAGGACATCAGAAGCATAGAGGTGGCAATACTTTGTGGCTGTCGGACACTGCTTTGTGTCCAGCTGTCTGTGCCCTTGACTCAACCCCCTGCTATTCAAGCAAACATTGACCCAGAACAGGCCACATGCTCATGACCTCATCTCAGTGCCTGACAGGAAGAAGCTTAACTGCAGTGGAAGTGGAAGATGCTTTTTTCACTGTGGTGCTCATGCTGTGAGTGCTGTAGATGAAAGAGTTGGACTAACCAGGCAGAATAGGAAGAAACCCAGCATTTTCAGGGTGAAAGGACATGGAACTGGTAGTGAAATAAGACTAGTGAAACTGTACGAGTGTATTAGTTCTGTTTCTGCTTTACACATCTTTTTCTCAATTTGTCGTATTTTCTATCTCTCTCAGTCCCCCACGCTCCAGCAGCCAGACCTTAAAGTGTAATAAGATAAAATATTAATTACTTTTCAGATTAGAGTTCACACACCAGCTGAGAGGCTTTGTCAGGATAAGGAGAAGGAAATTAATTGTTAACAACTAGCTTTTTAACATTGTCTTCAATAGAATGCTAATATTATTTAATAGAGTTCTCTGACATTTCTCAAGATAGTTAAATTGGTCAATACAGGGAATAAATACTGATTAATTATTCTTTTTTATATGGCTTGTCTTTTAAATAAATTATTTGAACAAAACTATTTTACAATTAAGATTTATATTTGTAATTTACATTTCTTTTTTTCTTCAATTTGCCTTAATAGTATATAAACATTTGCACAACATATTCTAAATGTACTGACAATAAAAGGCAACATAGTAAAACTACAAACAGAATCCTAGGTAATGCCAAGCCTAATAGTATATCTGAATAAATATCCCTTTGAACAGGACTTCTAATTAAGAGCCAATAGGAGCTTGTTTAAAACATTGGTAGTTCTTGCTGTAAAAGCATTGGTAAATGAATTACTCTTATTGAGGTCAATGCTAAGTTTGCAGTTTCATGGCATCACAATTTCACAGATAGATAGAAGAAGGAGTAGAGGAGAGAGAGAGAAGGGTGTGCCCATTTTTTTACAGTACCATTTGCCAGATGTGCCAGCTGGTATGTTTTATTAAGGGCCGCTCTTATGTGGCCTTGCAGATTTACCAAGGGGGTATCTGGGGTTAAAACTGGCTGCG
Source organism: Silurus aristotelis (assembly GCF_946808225.1). Lineage (NCBI taxonomy): Eukaryota > Metazoa > Chordata > Actinopteri > Siluriformes > Siluridae > Silurus > Silurus aristotelis. The sequence continues at coordinate 7,689,623 of NC_139601.1, read as the reverse complement.
AAGGATGCATGTTGTGGCTAGTGCACAGGAAGCCTCAGGGCTCTTTGTACCCTGTAGGATTTTTGGTTGCCTCTGAGCTTGTCAGAATGTCTTAAGTCTCATTAATTATTGACAACCAACTGAGCAATGGATGGTGGAGCTTTTAAGTGCAAAGTGATGCCTGACGTTCATGCCAACCCCCTGTGACAAATGAAGGGTAATATGATTACACACTGGGACTCTTTGTTTTTTCCATCCTAACTAATGGACAGTGTGTGACAAATGGCACTCAGATCTGATTAAACTCTGATAGGTGCATGGACATACTGATTAGTATGCAATAATCTCTTCAATGTTGGTAGGTCTGCTAATGGTATTTTTACTGTTTATCAAATTTATATCACTGTAGAATTAGAATACATCTTGATAGTATGACGCTTAATTTATGTATGGCATTCTATTGCTTTTTTCACATGAGGATATAGAGGCTGGAACAAATGTATGATGACAAGCAAGCACACAGGCACCCATACGAACATTGGTAAACACACAAGCACACAAATCTACAGATGCTTGCTGTCATGGATATATTAGTCTGATCAATATTGCACATGTCATAGACATGAGAGACAGGGTTGAGAATATAGGTGGGTTAGGGATTCTAAACACACAAATAGCAGATCACCCTGATCCTCTCAATAAGCAGTAACATTTTGTGTAGTAGATGCTATAATCTGTCTGTATTTGGCTGATAAATGATTCAAAAACTTACTATATGACATTATTTGTCATTGATCCAATTTTTTTGTATTAATTTGGCAGCAGGTTACGAATGTTTATGGGTTATTAAACATAACGCAAAAAACGAGTTGTAATTTACAGTGTTCAGATCAGTAAAACTACTGTGTTACAACTAGTTAATATAGTGTAATTACTTTACAAATGTCCTTCTAGCAAAGCCTGTCAACTAGGGGACCATTCAGATCACCAACAGACTATAGACCCACAGTCAGTGCATTAAAGAAATAAACAATTATCACTATTCTTTTTAGAAAACAAGTCCGAAGTAGTCATAGACTATAGATCGTTTTAGACCTCAAAAACACAAATCACCTTTTATCATTTCATCGGTCTCAATAAAATGGCCTTCCAAAAGTAACAGCACAGTTAGAACTATAACCAGAGGCTTCCAGTTACAAAACAAATTGTAAAATGTTGCTATTCTTAAAACCCTCAAATGGATTTTACATATTCAGAATGAATATTGTCTCAAAGCAGCTTTACATAGATAATGTGGTGATTAAAAGTGAATATGTTGTCTGTTGTCTTTAGAACTAGTGGAGTATTTACAGTGTCCTTTTATAATTTGGATGCACCAATAACAAATTTGTCATTTTAGGACCGTTACTACTATTCTATATAAGTTTCTACGGTCTCATGCTTGTCCTCTGGTTATTCTTGTCAGTGAGAGTAAGTAATCTAAGTCGCACCAGTGTCTTTTGTCCAAATGGTTTTATTTGGAATTACAAGGACCTCACCAGATTCACTCAGTTGTGAACTCGTAGTAGAAAAAAACAGAATTGTTAAGGTGTGTAGTCTGCTGAAAAAGATGGGGAGTAGGCACAGAAATCCTTTTAGTAAATGGGTCTCTGAGCATAATGGGACAATCAATACATAGTCTTTTAAATGTGCTGCAGTGTATTTCACAGCAGCATTTGTGAATTAGGTAGAAAATGAGAGGCAGCCAATAAGTACATCAAAGATTTGAAGCTGTAGATTAGGTAAATCTTACTCCAGTGCATCCTGGTCATCAGCATTAGTTTCTTCCCAGTTTCTGGACTACAATGGACAGTAAATTGTCTGTCTTTTAACATCCAATTCAACTTCAGCTCTGCTTTAGATGTACCACATTATCACACAACTGCTGCGAGACCAGTGGTGCATCCACTAGCTAACTGCACTGACCAGCGCATTTGTCCTCTTTCAGAGCCTGCATAACCAACCTTAACATTGCTTGCCATTTTGTGCCTTCTTAGCGTTGATCACACTATGGTTCTGAAATCCTAAAAATGATAAATAAAAAAAATAAAAAAATGTCCTTGTCCTCCCACCAACACTGTTTCTATCATTACAATTTTCCTCTTTTTAGGTTGAAAACTCAGCATACACCATAGAATATAATATCAGCATATGTGCACACCACTAACACCATCAAAATGGTTTGTGTAGCAACTCATTTAGTTTAATTACTGAATATCATACATCATGCATCTTTAAGGACATTGCTGACTACTCCATGCCAATTAATAATCTGCAGTCAGATACATTTTTGAGGGGATTTTTTTTTGTCTGACGTATATGCATCTGGCTCAACCACAGACAGTTTTCATATGCACACAAATTAATACACAGGCCCTGGTACTATCTGAAAACAATTAATTATGTTAAAACCTACATAGATAGTTACAGTGTTACATACAGTAGCAAGTCCAGCATGTTGTGTAAATTAACTTGTTTATGTAATCTAGATCGTAACATTTAATTTTGAATTGTAAATGTTAGTTAAATTCGAATTAAAATGTTTTTTACTGTCAGCTTATACAATTTACTTAATAGGATTTAGTGTTGTATAAAAACAGTCAGATAGACTCCAGATAGAATCTAATCAAACTGAACATATTTAGATTTCATAGAATAAGATGTAGCCTGTGGTTTTCACACACTGCTCAGAGGTTAACAAGAATAAACATAACTGAGAAAGTCTTCATTATAGTGGGCAATTTAATCAAGCAAAGACACATCAACTCTCCTAAAATACCATAAACTTGGAAAATGTCCAATAAAAGCAAATATCATCCTGGACTACATTTAGAGCAATATATCCAGCATCACAATAAATCTAGTATTTTCAGATGCATGTTTGCCATTCCAGAAGGATCAGGGATGCCACATATATACTGTGTGAAAGGCTTCATTTGTAAATAAACAATGTTAATTATTCTTACGTGTTTTTTTTATGATATTCTTTATATTCAATGTGCCAATTTATGTTATAATATGTTTAATATATTATGTAAAATAATATATACTTGATATGACTTTATTTATGTATAAAATTAAAAGTCTTTATCAATGGGTTTTTTACTTAAATGTCTATCCCAAGGGAAGATAACCAGAAAGCAGGAAGTAATAAGAGGCCCCATGTTGAGATAATAGGACTGACTGACTGTCATATTGTGGTCACAATACTGTGAAAACGATGTAGTAACAAGGTGTTTTAGAAAAAAAAAATGTACAATTAATATATTAGGTAACATTTTAGAATAATTACAGATCACATCTATGTTCTGTGTTTTATTAATCCTTACATTTCAAATCAATATGATCATATACTAGATATGTTTTTACAGAGAAAATTTGCATTGGGATTTTAAATAGTAACTATAATTACTATAATAGTAATTATAAATGCAACTTAAACATTTTATTTAATAAAACAGATATTTTAGTTAATTTGGTTGTAAAGATCTTTGAGAAAAAAAGCATTAAAAAAAGTTGCCATTCATTTTACTAGATATGTTTTTTATTTTACTTTTTTGAACCAATTTGGTAGAATGACCAATATCTATAAAACTGCATCAATAAATGTAGTAACTGGAATGAGTTCAAGGTGGACGCTACACATGGCTCATATATTACCCTTGAGGAGTACAGTATGCTTCATCACGAAATTATTTCATTACCAAATGTGTTGATGATATCATTACTAAAAAAAGAATTTTACTAAATCAGAACCCTAAATGAGAGTGAGTTCAGGACACCCATTCTATCTGATATGGGCAGCTTTCAAATCTGGCAGTAGATATGAGCTCAAATCAGCTAGAAACAGAATCTCAAATAAACCATGAAATCTGCCAAGCAAAATGGAGAATGCTTTAACAACCACAATGGACAATCAATGATTATAAAATCAAAAGAAACTGATGAGAATCATTGGTGACTCCTAGCAAAATTAGCCTTTTCTATGCATTCTTAGAAGTAAAAAAAAAAAAAAAAAAAAACGATTGTGTCATGTCAATACATACCCTGATGCTAGATTTCTCTTTTAAGGTATCTACAATTATACCTGTTCAAACTCAATTTACCATTACATGTTGGAAGGACCACTGCCTATTACTTACTCTAATAATAATTAAGTACTCTGAGAGACTTGTCATGGACATAAAACAACATGAATCCATTTTGCCATGCCATTTGGACAAACAACTTAACACAATATGAACAAAAGAAAAATCTCCACAGCCACCCACATTGCACTTACTCAACTTTATAAAGAGTTATGCCAAAGTGAGAAGACTATTCATCAGTTTTAGCTTGGCACTAAAACCCCCATTCCAATAAATCTGGTCAACAGACTAAGATCCCAGGTCCTACATGAAAAAACATATATGATTCAGAATTCCGCAATGGTAAACCATAATCTGTCAGGATCGATGACCTCCAATCCACCATAATCATCTTCAGCAGTGCTCCACAGAGCTGTGTATTCATCCCACTCCTGTACACCCTGCCATGCCTATTTGGTAGCATGACCACTTAACAAATTGCAAATAATTTACAATTTCTTTTTTTTTTTTTTACTTAGGTGTATATATACATGTTATGATCCACATAAGTGATAGGACAAAACACTAAGATAAGTTACCACTATAAATCTTATGCTAAAAGTAGCTAATGGAATAGTATCACTGATTCTACTCATCCCACATGCACTCAGATAATGATCATATTGGCATTTTTAAATTATAACCCTTTTTATTAAGCTCATAAAATGGTCAAGTGATGTCACATGCAGTTAGCACAAGGGATTAATACATGCATGACATATAAAATGTGTTTTTCTGCCATATACTAATCAATAAAGAAATAGGTAGAGTGCCGTAAACCTCAATAACTATTCAACATTTATGTCCTTCAAAGCTACTATTGATATTTTTCCACAAAGCAAATGCTAATACCATGTCACATTGTTCTCATTTAGTCACCAAACAAAAATCCCCACAAAGGCTTTATCATTATTAGTGTCACTGACCACTTGGCCCACTCCTAATGCCTTTAGGTCACTTGCCAGTGTCCTGCATTTGCAAAATGAAATGGGGCAGGATGCATGTGATAAATCATATTTACCGGGGAACAAAGGCCACAATTTTGGCAGTAATCTTGTCTCTTGGTGCTGTCCCTTTTAGCTGGAAAGGTGAATGGAAATGCATTAAGGAGTAGATTAGAATGCAGAAGGAGAGGCAGGAGCACTCTGTTAGATTAAGAGAGGGGAGCAGGACAGGTTGTAAGGCAGCACCTGGCAGGAGATTGTGTCAGGAACATCTGGCCCTGTTTATTTTAATTGTACCCAATGGAGTGATTGAATAAGAGAGAGTAAAGTAAAGATAGAAAGGGACAAAGCACAGCATCTGTTTTGTGAATTATAAGTAAAAGCCATCTTGTTTTTGTCATTTGAAAAACCTGTATTGAAATTGAGTGTGGCATGGTAAATTATTTGTACTAAAATATATCCATAAATATTATATATAACATATATTATATTATATTATATTATATTATATTATATTATATTATATTATATTATATTATATTATATTATATTATATTATATTATATTAATTCCCATTTATGCTAACAAATGTATTGAAAAAAGATTACTTCAAATTTCTTTCAAATAAAAAAAGGATGCCGGGATGCTGCGTAAACAGTAAATAAAAACAGAATGCAATGATTTGCAAATCTCATAAACCCACAATTCATTTACAATAAATCATAGAACCAGAGAGGACAAAAGTACACACATCCTTCACTCAAGTAGAAGTACAGATACTCATGTTTTAAAAGACTCTGTTAAAAGCTGACGTACTGACTACACTTTTTCATTCAAAAAAGTAAAGAGGTTTGGGTTCTGACTTGTACTTAAGTAGCAAGTAGCCATTACTTCTATCTGTTTTAGTGTCACGCTTGTAACTGGACCTCATTAATATATTAATACAAAATAATTAAATATTTTGTTACCTAATGAATGTATTCAGGCTGAACAACCACCATGTAGAACACAAGCGGAGAAAATATGATGATGATTAGATGAACAGGAATGTCTCTGTTTTCAGTTATGTTTACATCGCTGACTCCCTCTTTCTCATGCATGTTAGCCATACATCTTGTTGACTTCTGCCTTGCTCATTGTTAGCTGTGTAAGCTAGTTCACATCTGTGATGCGTGATAGTTTGAAAATGCCACGCAATGACAAGAAATAGGTTGATGGGCTGAAAAAACGGCATGCAATCAGAAGAGAAAACATTAATCATGTCAACAAATAGATTAATACTAAAGTAACGAGCCTGGTTTAAAAATGTAAGTAGTAAGTAGTAAGTAGTAAATACAGACATTTGTGTAAAAAACATAATTATTGAAAGTCAAATGTTGTCCAAAAAATTAATAGAGAATTAAAGTACTGATACCAGAAAAATATATTTAAGTACAGTAAGGAAGTATTTATACTTTATTACTTCCCATCTCTGCATAGAACACATATCCAACTATGTTTAAACAGATTAATCTTGGTTTTTTTTTTTTCCAATTTTTAATAGTGCTCAAAAAACTTTCCTTTTGGGAAAGGGTCAAGTTTAACCTCCTCTTCTTTTAACAACTGAGCAGGCCAGTTGCTGAAGTTTTGGAGAGGAATGTTGTCCCATTCATGCCTGAAAAAGGATTCTAGTTTCTCAATAGTCCTGGGATTTTCTTTTCAAGTTGCTCCATGTGTTTTCAATATGCTTAAAGGTCTGGACTGCAGGCAGACCAGTTCATTACCTGGACTCTTTCACTACAAAGCGATGTTGTTGCAGTAGATGCAGTATGCAGTTTAGCATTGTTTGCTGAAATATATTTAGCACTGAAAAAGACACCATCTGAATGAAAGCATATGCTGCTCTTAAGGCGTGGAGGACACTTTTTTTGGGCAAAATCAAAATTCTGCCTTCAACTGCTCCTTGCTGGAGTGGTTGTGTTGCGCTTCTCTTTAAAACAGCCCGAATGTGATTCAAGCCAAAACACATTCATGAAAACTCCTGCATGTGTTTGGCTGTGCGTTGGCTCATTAGCAACTTACACTTGTCTTATTTACACAATAGAGCAGATGAGGGTTAAGGGCCATACTGAAGGCCTCTGCAACAGCAGCTTGGTGTTACTAGGATTTGAACTCATGACTTTCTGTTAAGGAGTCTAACATCTTAACCACCGAGCTACCTCTTCCAACTAAGCTACCACTACCCACTGAGCTACTACCAGATAGAACTAGTGCTTGAAATGGATAAGGCTACAATGTATTAAATGCTATGTATCTTATAATATTTGTGGCATCCCAGCAGGAATTATACTTGCCTGGCAAGCAGCATCCCTGAGATTACCTGGGATCCACCATGAGGCTGGCCAAGGGGGGGAATTAACAAGCTCATTATAGCATTTGAGTACATGGTTCACTAAGGTGCTTTTTTATTATTATTATTATTTTTTTTTTTTATATATAAATAAATTTCACTTAGGTTCACTAAAATATAAAAATATTCACTTATTTAAAATGTTGAAATATATAAATAATTTAATAATAAAGTAATAGAAATATACATATAAATACTAAAATATTCACTAAAAAATAAACCAATAAAAAATCGAGCATTTAGAAATGTATAAATAATTCAATGTTGACACTTAATAAAAATAGGCAATCAAATCAAATCTCCAAAGCTGGAATCAAAAGAATAAGCTGTCATTTAAATTTTCAGTAATGATCAGCTGTTTTTTTAAGTGCTGCTTTGAGCCTATACTACCCTATAATATGCTTTGTATGATTTTTTTATTAAGTGTTTCCTGTAGCTAGCAAAATGTAAGTTCAGTTAACATTCATTTATGTATTTATTAAATACTGGAGACATTATTGGAGACAGATTTTTATTTTCAATTCAATTAATTTTTTTTGTATAGCGCTTTTAACAATGAACATGATCTCAAAGCAGCTTTACACAGATAATGTGGTGATAAAGAATGAATAAGAATGTTCTTTATAAGTGTAAGCTTGTCCCTGATAGGCAAACCATTGGCTGTGAATGTGACAAGGAAAAACTCCCTGAGATGGCATAAGGAAGAAACCTCAAGAGGAAACCTACTCAAGAGGGAACCCATCCTCATTAGGGTTTCACCGAATGTCCATTTATTACAGTTAAACAGTGTTAAGTTGTGCAGTGATGGTAAAACTGTGGTCCTAAATCAGTGTATCAGACTGTTAACATTATCTACAGTCCAAATCCAAATCCTCAGAGTTCCTGTTCTTACTCTGTAATTTCCCCAGGATTCACCAGATCCCCAGAGCGTTGAAGAGAAACCATCCCCAGCTGCACAGAGTCGCCTCCAATCGAAGAGCACTATCCAAATTTCCAGATTTCTCTTTGAAAGGTTGTGAGTTCAAATTTCAAAACTGCCTATCTGCTACAACTTGGCCCTTGAGCAATTGATGTGATTTAAATTGAGCAGATGACACTTTCTGACTACTTTACTTACTGTATCAGGATACTGTCCTGAAACTCTCACTTCCAATTAATTCCTCACTTGTATAATAAAATCCAACTCGACCTAACATGAACTCTATAATGTAAATTTGTAGGCTGCTGTTTTCTGGAAGATATATGTAAAGTGCATTTATATTTTAGAGGTAACACAAGTTAGTGTTAATATTTACTAGTCTCATTAGGGGTCAAACAAGACTGTATTTCGTTTCTTTTAATAAAATATGACTATAGTGCTCAGTCCCTCTGCATCTTGAATGGATTTATGGCCACAGAAATTATTTTAATCTTACCCATTTTTTGTTTGTGCCATAATGTCTATAAAGAAGAGGATGCAAGCTGTGTGCTTTAATAGACATTCTTCACTGATGATCAGCTCAATCAATGGAGAGAGAGAGACATGGGAGGGCATTAGCTAATATGCAACAAAGATAAAAGACTGCTATGTCTTTATAAATGCAAATTCCTTCTCTAATGCCTTGTGAATAAGACTCCTGTCTTGAAGTAATGGGTAATTTTTGCAAGTTATAACTGTAAAACCAAATGTATATACACCAGAGAGCTATAAGACCTTTGGTTAAAAACGTACTAAGTTTACCTTGTGTCGCATTTATTTATTTTTTTGTTAGAAAAATTTGAAACTTTTTTATTATAAGGGAAATGCATACATTTGGAAATGATTACTGCAAATTAGTTAAAAGAAATAAATACCAAGTATATCTAAAAATGACAAGATTTTATCTGTGTGAAGAAGCATTTTTGTATCATTTTAAACATTTGACATTCAACTAGCAAATGTACTGATTAATTATTAAATTGATGTACTGAAATAAGACTTTTTATTATTATTTCCATTTCTGAAACTCTAAAACGGTTACAAAACCCATGAGCCAAACATAGATAAAAACACATTAGTAAGTAAGAGTAAGATCAAATACTGTTATAGTTTATAATATATAAACTTTCTTTCGGCTTCTCCCGTTAGGGGTCGCCACAGCGGACCATCCGCATGTTTGATTTGGCACATGTTTTTACGCTGGATGCCCTTCCTAACGCAACCCTCCCCATTTATCCGGGCTTGGGACCGGCACTAAGGCTTGTGCAACCCTAATGGCTGGGGATGATTCCCTGACCGGGGCTTGAACCCGGGCTGCAGCGTTGAGAGCGCCGCATCCTAACCACTAGACCACCAGGGAAACTATAGTTTATAATATATAATTATATAAAAAAAAATATTATTTTCTATTTTCAATTTTTTTAACCGTGAAATTTCTTTAAAAAACAATATTAAAATAAGAATTGTATTAAATATTAAATATACATATAAATGTTAAAATATATTAGACCATACAATGCATGCTTTTGTGCAGTTGCATGTCTTGTCTAAATGTGTCTTTTAAATCTTCAATCACTGGTTATTATAACTTGAGATAATGAAGCATACACTACATAGATAAAGGTTTGTGGACACCTGACCCTAAAATTTGTATTTTTAAATCTCCACATCCCCATTTGCTTTTATAATAACCTTCACTCTTTTGGGACAATGTTTCACTAGATTTTAGAATGTAATTGTGGAGATTTTTGCTCAAGAGCATTAGTAAAGTCGGGCACTGATATTCGATGAGCAGGCCTGGGGTGCATTCAGTGTTCCAATTTATCCCAAGGTATCCAATAGGGTTGAGACCAGAGCTCTAAAATGACCATTTAAGATCTTCCACATCAGCTCATGTAAACCATATATTCATGGAGCTGGCTTTGTACACAGGCACATCATGTTAGAACAGGTTTGGGAAATTGTATAAATAAAGAAAGAAATAAATGCTACTGCATCCAAAGACATCTTATACAATTGTGTGCCCCCAACTTTGTGAAAACAGTTTGGGAATAGAAATGGTTTAAAAGTCAGGTGTTACAAAACATATAGTGTATTTCAAGTAATGCATCTAATGTCTGTTATAATTTTTGTTATTGTAATATATCTAATGTTAGTGTCACACTACACTGACATATTTTTTGCTTGGCAGAACATATAACTTAACATAACATAAACTTATGGTATGAAGTTGCTTGTCCCATTTTGGACCAAAATGCCAAAACTGATAAATTTGCCATAACTCATTTCACACTTTAAAATTAAGCATCAGCATAGACACCAAAGATAGGGAAAATGACAGCTTTACTACACAGAAAAGACTTTCTAGCAGATTAAGTTGCAGCATTGCATCATACACGGTGAATCACACATACATGGTGAATATGGTCAGTTTCTTTTTTAAATACATTTACATTATACAATATTACCCTGCATGTAGAAGCAATGTATCAATGAGTGGTGTTTAAGACAACTCAAAAGATGTGACGAATTATAATAGTAAAAAAATAGCAGTAGTAATAATAATAATAATAATAATAATAATAATAATAATAATAACAATAACAATAACAATGATATAATAGTGTTGGGAAATGTGTTTATTGAAAATCAATTATTTGATGAATAAATTAGTAAGAAGAAGAAGAATTTGTCTATTAAATTTGTCTAACTATAAAATGTTTGTTTAAATAAATCAGATTTTTTATTTTTTTCAACAAAGCAAATCTAAGATTAAAGATATTTGTTTAAATGTTGAATTAAGTTCTTTGGATTAAAAATACACTATATTTTCAGTTCACTCAATATTTAAAACACACCTTTTTATTTATTTCAGTATGGTGACTATAGTATGCATTTTGCCAGAAATCAGTGTGCAGAGAAACTGAAAATGTACAAAAAATTAGAAAGCATATGAAATATTCATGTGATAAAGTTTTATAAACCTGACACTATTTCAATGTTCCCATCTTCATGGACATTAAAAATAACCTATGATAGCAGTAAAAGTATCTGATATCAGTCCACAGTCAAAAATGGTGAAAATAAAAACACACTGAAAGCTTATAAGAATGTACAATAGAGTCTTCACCGTGTTGTAGACTCAATTTACTGACTTTGCAGCTTTATGTAATATGCAATTACTCTAAATGGTTAATCTGTTGTTCCAAGTATTAGAGACATTGCTGCAACCTCATTTCCATAATACACAATAATGTGCTTCTGTATGGTCATTGCATGCAAGCTATTTCAGTGATGGTAAGCAAAAAACAAGACAAGCAGGATATTTGGTATATAAAATGTTGGGGAAAGCTGAACCGGTTACATCCATCAATACTGTTTTCAACATACCCGAGCTGACAATTATTCATCATTTTCATTTGGTAGTAACCCCTACTGCCATGTGAAAGTTTATTCCAATGTTTTTTCCTCCTGGGATATCTGTTACATGACCCCTTGTAGGGCTAGGTGAGTCCTAATTTACCTATAGGCTGACACAAAATGCATGAGGCATTAAATTCAGTAATTTCCTTGAAAAATATTTTTATGAATTGTATTGATTTATATAAACATTTGCTCATAAGCATTAACAAGAGTAATCAAATATTCCAATAAGGAAGCATTCATAAGCATAAATGAAAGCTATGATTTTTTGTTTATTATTATTATTATTATTATTATTTAGACACTAAAATATTTATTCTGCTAAACTGCCAAAGAAATTTGAATTACATTGTGCTTGCGGCCCAGAGAAAGATCCTCTACCTACTGCGAGTGCTGCATGTGGCCATTTGTGATTCATGAGGGAAAGTCGATAAGGGTGTGTTAAAGGCAGTATTAGACACAGAAAAGTAAAAGTCACAAGAAGGAAGATACTATGAAGTGGTAAAAATCTTGCTTTACACAATAACACATGTACTCAAAGAGAAAGATAAACAGATTGGGGCAAAATGCTACAATAGCAAAGCCGTACAGCTACCAAGATTCCTGCACATAGGTTTGTGCAAGTAACTGGCTATAGTCAGGATAAAGGAAAATAAAAAAATTTGGTAAAAATGTTCGTTCTTTCTTCTCATTCTTTACTTGAGACCAGGACTGAGGTAAGAATAACAGCTGAATCCAAAGAAAGTTCCGATCCAAGCATATTATTTTGAACTGTATTCAGTCTAAAATAGCCTATATCTAAAACACAGTTTTTATAAACACAAGAGATATAGCATTACAAGCCAAATGAATTGAGAAGCAAATAATTAGTCTTAACCTAGATTTAAAGCAAACCCGTATGTGGAAGTTGACCAGCAATTTGATTAATAAAAATAAAACCATGTTGCAGTCACTGTCAACTGTCAATTTATTACTGCTGATCTTTAGCTCAGCTAGATGTGGACATGCCTCCTGACAACACTTTAGATATTATATATATCGCTACTTTTGTCAGAAAGTTAATATACAGACACACAAGCTTATGATAAATATGATATGACTTTGTGACATTCAGCCTAATACAATAACAATGTGAATCCCCTCTTAAATATTTTGGTAAAAACTAGAGGGCTTTGAGACCTTGGGGACTTCCTGTTATTCAAACATTGTTAGTGTTTAATTTCCAAGTAAAAAATCTACAGATGGGTGACAAAGTAAAAAAAAAAATAAAAAAAAAAGAGGAAAAAAAAATGAATTATTTGGCTAACACAGCCACCAGAACAGCTTGAATGGACAATAGCATAGACTCTACCTAAACTGTATTAAAGGAAAGGCTTTTATATTTCCTCATATATGGAGAAGCTACTACACTTAAGTAGAGCTTTAAGGATGGTGGTGGAGAGCGCTGTTTAACGTGTCACTCCAAATACTCCAAGAATAGGTGTTCATTTGAGTAGAGATCTGGTGACTGTGAAGGCCACAGCATATGCTTTTTACCCTCATATAAATTTCACCCTTATTAAATTACTGACTGCGTGATCGTGAACTGTAGATGGATGTGGGTACATCCTGGCCAACCACTTCGATCAAAAGAGAAATCTTGAATCTTCTGATCTCTGAATAAAGATAATCAATTAGAACATCTTATTGATTTGCAAGTGGAGCCAAACCATACAAGCAAAATGACCTCCAGAGCATAAAAGAGCCACCAGGTTTTCCTTTAATTTGCCACCCGTCTGTAAATCAGTATTTACATTTTATGAAAGAGAGCACAAAACTCTGTCCAAGTAAAATAAACAAACAGTATATTTTTTTCATGTGTCATGTAAAAGTGACAAGAAATAAATTGAAATATATCAACACATTGGAACAGTAATACAAAAGAAACAGCACTATTAACAGATAAAACATACATTTAATGGATAGATACATTGAATTTGTGGATAAAACATCCACTGAGCTTATCCCACCCATCCATTATTACACAGTATGGGTCCAATTGTTGTTTTTTTAAAGCACATATTTATTGTACCTTAAGTTAAACTATTCAGTGACCTCATGAGACAAGCGGTTAAAATTGGGTGTTCATTAAATTAATTGCCAATATATTAATTATATAAATTGTATAAATTAAATACAAATAAATATTTACTTCTACATACACTGAGCCCTCTGCTTGAACTAACTGTGTTTGGTGCTGTGTTTCTGTATTTGCAGGATCCTAGGTGGCCACGCCCACCACTAGACTTTTGCTTTTTAGGCAGTGTCGAAACCAAGCATTGAAATGAAGGCATGCTAAATCGTATGGTCCCCTATTTAAGCAATTTAAATAATCTTTTCATATAGCCTCTGACCATGCAATGTTTTAATAGCGAAACAAGACTCTATGTGTCTTGATCTGCGTTAGGTTTTTTGTTTCTGTAAGATATGGGAGATATAGACGATTAAAATGGTCGATAATATCAAGCATGGCTTTGATGTAAAAAAAAAAAAAAAAAAAAACGTCAATAATGTATTTCTTTTCCTATGTGTGCCATTAAGCATTACTGCTTCCACATCTATCCATCTAATTTGTACCTAAACACCCTAGAACAAACCTACTAAAACAATGACAACAGCCCAAAATACTAGAAAGAAAAACAGATGGCGGATTAATTTTCATTATCATCATCATCATTATCATCATTATTCCCATTATCTAATATATAGTGATGGATATAAAAAAAATGATTATACAATTGTGTTTTACTGAGTTAACAGAGATAAAGTCTTCTTTTCAACCTCTCTATTGTCTCTTGCACAAACACGACCATGCTCCAAAATAATGCAATTTTTTGTTTGGTTCTTTTTTTTTTTCTTTTTTTAAATTAGATTTATGATGGCATTTGCCTTCAGCTTCTATAAACATCAGCAGTGATCATTAGAAATGCTATAGATGCAGCCAATGAAAATATACTTGCAAAAATAGGCATCAAACTACAGCAGACATGTCCACTGCTAGGGCACGGGTGCCAGGAAGTATAGCATTTTAGTGACTTAACAGCGACTTAACAGTAACTTAATGCTTTTTGCATAATAAAAAAAAATAAAAAATTTGATCACCCAATTTCAACCAAAAAAAAATTATGGTAATACATAGTGCATAGATTTTTATGGTACAGCAAGCTGTGCCAGCACTGATTACAGCATTCATATATCTTTTATTGACGCATCTATCATATTTTTTGGCAATTGTTGATGTTCCTCTGTCGACTCGGCCCACTACTGATATGTCACAGGACTGCTGCTTGTGTCTGCTTTTCTATGATATTAGAAAGTGTGAATGTGGGTTCAGGAATTTTGAAAAAAATAAATAAAAAAATAAGCCACAGAAAATGCTTGAAAGTCTCAAGTTGCCAGTGTCTTCCCTGTGCCCCATTGCCCTAAAGGCACACTGAAGTCCAAGTTCTGATTTCCCTCCACCAGGGGTTTGCTTTCTCACCCCTGCTTTCTTCAAAGGGACTGTGCATCTCAAGGTTAATTGTGTATATATGGTTCCAGATTTCTCTCTATGTATATATTAAATTAATTGTGTGTGCATTTGGCCTTCTGTTCATTCTGGAGATTCTACGCCAGAGAATAGATGGCATTAACAGGAGATGTGGCCTCTGAGCTCTCGTTGCCCTCTGTCTCCTCCTTATCCTTCCTGACAGTGTACTGGCCTATGAAGGATCCATCCTCATTGAACTGGCCATCCCCTCCTTCACCATAGTCTACGAGACTGTCATCACTTTCCTTGACATTGCCATCTAGAGAGGTCTGACTTCCCTGCAAAGGTTTGTTGTCCTCATCGCTGCTGTTAAGGTTGGAGAAAAAAAATAACAAGTGGTTATGATAACATTCCATTGTGCAGCTATTCAAATCCTACAGTCATGAAATTCAATTTCAGTTTGAATAAGTGTAGAGCAGACACTCCACAAACCATCTATTCTTATGCACACAAAGCAAAATTGCAGCTTGTAGAATGAAGTCTGTAAACTGAATTGTACCACTGAATTTTACCCTTTCATTCCTGTGCATCTAGCGAAGAGTACACAAAACAGGAAGATTCGAGTTGCCATGCTTCTTTGTTACCTTTACATTTTTTAAGCACAAAGGAGAATCTGCACCGCATAGCAAACAGGCAAACCCTATTTTCTGCCTTGTTCAGAAAAAAAAAACAAAAAAACAATAGAGCAAATGAGAAACTAAAACATCAAAACAAAGCTCCATGAAAAGCTTCATGATTTTTGACACTATTAAGATAATAAAGGAGGTTGAGGGTCATGTAGGTTGACCCTTTATTTATGAACGATTTTTGCTGTCTGTAGAGAACCATTGTTCATGGTTCAGGCAATATTTAGTAAATAATCAGGATACCTATGTTTAACTGCATGCTGGTGCTGTTTGTGACGAGAAAGCCTAATCATGCAAAATGTGTAGGACCTCAGCAAACACCGAAATAGATGCGCTTAAAAAAAGCTTTTGCCATATTTTGGAAAAAAAAAAAAATACAAAGATTTTTCCCATTTTTTCGGATATAAGGGGGCCATGCACTTCATAGGAAATGAGTCAAATTACTTTTTTCTTCTATGAGAACCAAAAATTTTAATAATTCCTCCATACATAAATTGCATTAATTTCATTTAAACTTTACATAAGCTAAAAGCATTGCCTAGATATACAGTACATTGTATATGTTTTTTTGCTTATGAAAATTGTGATAAGGCTAGAAGACATGGTTACTTATCAGTTTCAGACCCACTCAAGTATCAGTGACAGTCTGATTAACAGGATCAAGTGGAAAAGCATTGGGAGCATTATTGAAGTGATTTTATTTATGTCTTAATTTAAACTAGATTGGATTGGTAGCTGTACCACAATCGTCTAGCCTCCATCAAAATGAGATACAGGCCAACCCGAAACTGCTTTTCCTGAGTTTTTGTTTTAATCGATTAACCAACAGTTATGACTGATACAGTAATGAAGCTCCAAGATAAATATTTTACAGAGTATAAGACTTTAAAAGAATAATTCATAAAATGTACTAATATTATATACAAAAATAATGGGTTGTGTGCTTGAGGAATGAAAATAAACACTAAAATTATTCAGGAGTGTCAGACTTAACTTACAGCCAAAAGTTAAAAGGATGTGAGGTGAAGAAGGTGAAAAACAATCCTGCTAAATTTTCTGCGATGATAAATAATTTAATTTAGCTGATGCATCAGGGTCAGCCATAAGGTCTAACAACAGAGTTATGGTAAAGAATCTCAGTGTAATTGACTTTTCTTAAATAACTTGCTCCAATACTGTATATTATAGGTTATGTTCAGCAAAATGGTAATTGATGAAAGCCAAAAACTCAAAGCAGACAATGTATAAACTGGAGAGTAAGTCTGAATCAGTCGTTTCCTCTACTTTCATACCTTTTCCTTTCAAGAGACCTTCATGGACCAAGAGGAGAAAAAAATGACAGGAGGGTTAAAAATAGAGGAGGGAAAACCAGTTAGAAGAAACCACCGGACAGGGACTGAAAGTTGTAAAACTAGCTGAACACATCTATCCAACAGTTTACATACTGTTACCTATATTTCTCGAACAATTTGTTCAAGCTAAAAGCTATGTTGTTTCTGCTGCTTGTGTACTGATGAGAATTGCTGACCTGCTGTATATATATATATATGTCTTTAGTGAATCTAATCATACTATAACATTAAATGGCAGCAAAATATAACCTCTACAACTTAAGATAGAGGTCACATTTTCACAAAAGTTAGCAGAGTGAATATTTTACCATATTACATGCATGTTTCATAGCTTTGAGTTCGTTTTGCTGCAGGCCAGATTAGAGCAGTGCCGTTAAACTGCATGCATGAAAAACAATCTGTTTCAAGTTGTTAGCTGTTTTGCCAGATACAAGAACAGTAGCTCAAGGGTCTCAAACACTAACACATGAAAAATACATTTTGCCCTTCACTACTACTCAAGGAAATCAATTTGACCTCTGTGTTAGAAATAAAAAAATCTTCTAACAACTCTAATAAAAATAAGAAAAATCCTTAAAAATTATAATAAAAAGAATGCTGGTATTATATTTTATTAACAACAAAAAAAATATATATATATATATTTATATACAGTGGGTACGGAAAGTATTCAGACCCCCTTCAATTTTTCACTTTTTGTTATATTGCAGCCATTTGCTAAAATCATTTAAGTTCATTTCTTTTCCTCATGAATGTACACATAGCACCCCATACTGACAGAAAAACACAGAATTGTTGACCTTTTTGCAGATTTATTAAAAAAGAAAAACTGAAATATCACATGGTCCTAAGTATTCAGACCCTTTGCTGTGACACTCATATATTTAACTCAGGTGCTCTCCATTTCTTCTGATCATCCTTGAGATGGTTCTACACCTTCATTTGAGTCCAGAAATTTTTGATTATACTGATTGGACTTGATTAGGAAAGCCACACACCTGTTTATATAAGACCTTACAGATCACAATGCATGTCAGAGCAAATGAGAATCATTAAGGTCAAAGGAACTGCCTGAAGAGCTCAGAGACAGAATTGTGGCAAGGCACAGATCTGGCCAAGGTTCCAAAAAAATTTCTGCTGCACTTAAGGTTCCTAAGAGCACAGTGGCCTCCATAATCCTCAAATGGAAGACGTTTGGGACGACCAGAACCCTTCCTAGAGCTGGCCGTCCGGCCAAACTGAGCTATCGGGGGAGAAGAGCCTTGGTGAGAGAGGTAAAGAAGAACCCAAAGATCACTGTGGCTGAGCTCCAGAGATGCAGTCGGGAGATGGGAGAAAGTTGTAGAAAGTCAACCATCACTGCAGCCCTTCACCAGTGGGGCTTTATAGCAGAGTGGCCCGACGGAAGCCTTTCCTCAGTGCAGGACACATGAAAACCCGCATGGAGTTCTCCAAGATGGTGAGAAATAAGATTCTCTGGTCTGATGAGACCAAGATAGAACTTTTTGGCCTTAATTCTAAGTGGTATGTGTGGAGAAAACCAGGCACTGCTCATCACCTGTCCAGTACAGTCTCAACAATGAAGCATGGTGGTGGCAGCATCATGCTGTGGGGGTGTTTTTCAGCTGCAGGGACAGGACGACTGGTTGCAATCGAGGGAAAGATGAATGCGGCCAAGTACAGGGATATCCTGGACGAAAACCTTCTCCAGAGTGCTCTGGACCTCAGACTGGGCCGAAGGTTTACCTTCCAACAAGACAATGACCCTAAGCACACAGCTAAAATAACGAAGGAGTGGCTTTACAACAACTTTGTGACTGTTCTTGAATGGCCCAGCCAGAGCCCTGACTTAAACCCAATTGAGCATCTCTGGAGAGACCTAAAAATAGCTGTCCACCAACGTTTACCGTCCAACCTGACAGAACTGGAAAGGATCTGCAAGGAGGAATGGCAGAGGATCCCTGAATCCAGGTGTGAAAAACTTGTTGCATCTTTCCCAAAAAGACTCATGGCTATATTAGATCAAAAGGGGGCTTCTACTAAATACTGAGCAAAGGGTCTGAATAATTAGGACCATGTGATATTTTAGTTTTTCTTTTTTAACAAATCTGCAACAGTGTCAACAATTCTGTGTTTTTCTGTCAATATAGGGTGCTATGTGTACATTCATGAGAAAAAGAAATGAACTTAAATGATTTTAGCAAATGGCTGCAAAATAAAAAAGAGTGAAAAATTTAAGGGGGTCTGAATACTTTCCGTACCCACTGTATATGTATATATATATATATATATATATATATATATATATATATATATATATATATATATATATATATATATATATATATGCTTTAACTATATTTTGTCCAAGACTGCATGCAGTCTATAATTGATCATAAGTGCTCTGAATTAAAGACATGTTCAAAGTGTTTGACACCCTTGAAGAGCTACACCATGGACGTGACATCAGCTGTAGCCCCTCCCATTAGCTGAGTTCCCCTTCCAGAAACAATAGCTGACATGCTCAGGCTCAGAGGGATGCTGTGTTGAAACCAAATACCTGTTTTCGTTCCTTAACAATGTTCGGTGATTGGAGGAACAAGGATTTAATTTGAGAGGGACAGAGTTGTTAGTACCAGTAACTATTAATGACTTACAAAATACTGAGCGGATTAATCAAAAGATGATAAAACATTTAACTGCCTGCACTTTGTTTAATGTATTTTTTAGTGCATTGTTTAGCCCATGTTTATGACTTTAGATGTTTAACACAAGAAACCACCTTTCATAGTTTCTTTAGGATGTACTTATTCATGCAGTAATAAAATTTTTTATAGTGGATGAATAAACAGGGTCAACAAAGTTATTCCATAAAAACATTAGCTGTGACGTATAAATATGATTAGCTTTCAAACAGCACATGGACCATCTGTATGGTTAGACATAATGCAATATGGAGCTTATTATTCAGTTGTAAATCTCAGGTCATGCTTTATAGAGCTGGCTTTAGAAATAACATAAGCCATAACAGCATTTATAGAATGGTGAGCCATTTCATGGTCATTACCAGTGGTGAACAGTAACAAAGTATTATTATTTCATTACAATTTTTAATTATATTTTTCAGGTGTCAAGACCTTTTCATTTTAGAAACATTTACTTGTTGTTCCTCAAGTCTAGTTAAAGGTAAATGCATAAACTGTGATGAATAATAACGAGACAACAAGTGTAACCCCTTACTGTGTGTCTGTAACAATATAAAACCATCTTCTTTAAAAAAATCTTTTTAAAAAGTTATGTTGCACAGGAGAAAAGAAGATTGAATTGCACAAATTGTTAAACTAAAAACCTCATAAATAAACTTTTGATACTTAAGGATATTCAAAAGTAATTGCTTTTCCATCTTTACTCAATTATAAATATAAAAGGAGTACTTATACTTTCACTGAAATATTCATACTAATACTAGAATGGTGTATTTTATTCACCACTGGTCATTATTCATGTACAGGCACTCGATAAATCTTGAGCTTGTCTAAAAGAAATAGAAAGGTTTTTTTGGGTGTGCATTAGATTTTGTTGATGAATATTACATATTTATGATATCTGTGGTTAGTGTAAATTTGAAATTAGTGTGAAGCACCGAGTTGTTAGTTTGGTTGTCAATATTTACATTAACTTTGTCAGAAAAGTTATTTATTAGTTTTGATTAGGACATAGAGTGGCATGTCCCCCTCGTGTCTCTATGTTTTCCAAGCTAACCTGAAACAGTTAAAAAAAAAAGGATCTCACTGTCAGGAACAAAACAAATACATGCACAATATCCACAGAGTCATAAGGCAAGATAGAGATTAAACTGGAAGCTACTATTAAATCTAAACACAAACTTACTGGTAATCATATGATCCATCCTGGTCTTTGTGGTCCACAGGGTCCAAAGGTAGGTCTTTTTTATCTCTCACTGAGATCAATAGGAATGGGCACAAAGCAAATACTGAATTATACTAAACCACATTGCATCTATAATTCTTTGCATATGTGCAGTGAAATAGTAAAGTACAGTGAAATAAATTGTATACATCGCATTCAGTGCATTACCTGGATATTTTCCTCCCCGGCTTCTTTTGATAAAGCAAACAATGAGCAGGATGAGAATAAGAAGTGCGATGGCACACATGAGGCCAATAAACCAACCCTGCGTGGCTATGTCGACTTCGTCCGAGCTGTGGGCTGTCAGAAACACACACACACACACACACACACACACACACACACACACACACACACACACACACACACACACATACATAGACACAAAGAGTGAGGATGGATTGGGAAAGCATGTGACAAACAGAAAGAAAGATTATGCAAGAAAAAGAAAGAAAACTGAAGTTTCTGACATTGAACCAGAAGTATAATTTCACGCTGAGTGTATTACTTTTCAATGATTTATGACCACAAAACCAAGATTGAGTATATAATGAATCTCTTTATGTTTCAGTAGACAAAACCTTCACTGACAACTTCTCTTTATCATAAACAAATTAACAATAAGAAGAGTGCATTAGGACCTGCATGATCAAATATGTGATAACAAACCACATTCTCACCAGAGTGCTGAAGAAAAAAAACGTGCACACACACACACACACACACACACACACACACACACACACACACACACACACACACACACACCAAATAAAAAAAACACTTAATTTAAATAACAGTTTACTGTATACCTACATTTCTCCTTAACCATAAAAAGGGGCCAATGCTTCTTAGTGCTACTGCAGGCTGTGTTGGTTTGCATTTTTATTGTCATTTTGAATTTAATCTCGATTCTCTCCTAAATCAGAAATGTGTTTCTGCATTCATGGGATATTATTCAAAAAAGGCATAAAAACTATAACTACTCTGAACACGAGACACTCAATATGTTAATATCATAAACCAGTACGAGCCAGAGGCGAAACAAGTATTAGGGAAAATTGAGAATCGATATCATATTCCGCATGTTATTACAGGAAATGATGATTTCACTTGGCTTACCACACCCAAGGCACACAGGCATTCCAGCGCTGCAGCATCATATAAAAAAAAAAAAACACTATTGTCGCCTTGTTATATTTTTATACTGTGAAAAACACCACCACAATCAATAAAACCTGGTGGTAGATTCAAAAAGCAAACAACCAAACAGGTTTTGCTGAAGTACTTATTTATCTGTGGAACTCAATTTTCAATTATGAATGATTCATTTATTTTGATGCCTAAGTCTACACAGTTCAGTATATTACAGCAATGTCATTGTGCAAAATATTAAACGTTCTACAGGCCAGTGGTTACAATAGCTATAATTTTATTTTTTCCCTAAAAGTAATACATGCTTGGACAATTATATTTAATTCCGAATTTCATACATATATTTCATTACATACTACGTCTGTGATAAGAAGAATGACAATAAACCCAATCAGACTAGATTTTGTCCAATTACAAATACTAATAGTAAAAAAAAAATGTGGTAAGTCAGTATTTCCGAATATCTAAATAAAATCTTTGAACAAAACAGCTAAAGCCAGAATAACATCCTTTATACAACCAGCCCTCACCTCCACTGGTCTCAAAGGTGACATACTCGCTGGTGACTCTGGGATGTTCGTGGGAATACACACGGAGCCGGTACTTAGCTCCAGCTATCAACCCAGCCAGCTTAATTGGGGGTTCATGTTTGAACAGCACGCTTTTCATAGACCCATTACCTTAGAAAAAGATATAAGATAAATGTCCATGAATCGAGGACACGGCAACCTGCCAAAAAACTTGACTGGAAGCAGCCTTCACTTCCTCAAGGCCAAAGGTACTGTGGATGTGTTGAGACTAGAAGATGAAGGTGCTCATACTGTATGATCATTTCAGACTAATCATTTGAGGACTTTTAAATGTGTCTAAAGAAGTCTGAAGAAAGCATAACCTAATAGAAATTCCCCATTAGACAGCATGGCACAGCACAGTCTGGTAGCATATTTGAATTCAGAACTATTTATATCCATATATAAAGCCAAGTGTGCTAATTGATTATAAATGATTAATCAAAGAGTAAACAACAAAAGTGCATTGCTGTAAGTAAATAAATAAAAATTAATATCAGAATGAATATCAGAACATCAGAACAAAGTCGGAACAATTCTGTAAAATGTGAATTTGACAAATCAATGGCCTTTTTTATTATAATTTTTATTTATTATGTTTTTTATTGGCTAAACCAAATAAAGTATTTTCCAACAATTTACCAAGGACATACACAGCACAGCTTATTCACATTTTGTGGAAAAAAAGCTAAATGATGACTAAATAATTAAGTTGTGTTAATTAAATTATGTTTTTTATATAACAATTTACAATACTACATTTCTCATTTAGATTTTTTATTAACTAGTTCAGTGTGATAAATGAAGCCCCTTGACAAAATACAGGATGCTGTGCCACACTGTCTGGTGGAAAAGCATATCTTTTAATAGAAAGTTGTTTAACGAAAGGGAAGAGTTTTTCTTTCCTCGCATGGTACATAATAATAATAATAATAATAATAATAATAATAATAATAATAATAATAATAATAATAATAATAATATTCAATTGCAATAATATTGATCTTTGGTCTGTAATTCTGAGGCAGTATTGGCAATTATGCATTATTAGAAACAATTGAGCAACAGTCTCAAACGTCTACAGACCTTTTCTTATATCAAATGTAAATGCACACCAATATCACATTGTGCCTTCTTTAAGAAAATCCAAGCTAGCACAATAGTGTCTAAAGAGCATGCGCATTACTCGAGTTGTATTCCAGAAGCTGGTGACAGCATGCAGCATGCTAAAATAAAAAGCAGTTGCACACTGCTGGTCGAGAATTCAGTCATTTCCACTCCCTGAGTTTTACCACAGCACATGCTTGTTTTTTTTGTTTTTTTAGAAAAACTACAGCAGCAATAAAATGTGGCTTTAGTGTGATGGCTAGCTAAAGCTACAAGAGAAACCAAACTGAGGAAATTCGCACTGTATTGTACATTTCAAATGCCCCGCAGAAACCTAATGGAATAATGACCCATCATTTGTAGCTTTAGCTTTTTGAAAAAACCCCATAGCTTTTTTCAGGAGAGATGATGGGCATGCTAAATTAAAGGGGAAAAAGGTGGGGGGAGAGCTGCATGCCTGTATACCAGTATAGAAATGTGATTTTCTTGGTGCACAGAGAATGCAATATACATTTAAAAGCATAAAAATTAATGTAATGACTTTTTTCAAGGTACAAGCTACAACAGTTCAAGGCAGGCAATTCTCCTGTCGACTTTCACATGCCACATGTCACAGAATGACACACACCTATACACACACACACACACACGCACACACACACACACACACACACACACACACACACACGCATAACATGCGTCAGCCAGCTACTTCACAGGACCGAAGGAAGAAGGAGAGAGATAAAAGGCAGGCCAGTTGATTGTTTAATTACATATCCTGTTTTGAGAGTAGAGAATTCTGCAGCAGTTACTTTGGGTGTGTGTGTGTGTGTGTGTGTGTGTGTGTGTGTGTGTGTGTGTGTGTGTGTGTGTGTGTGTGTGTGTGTAAGATCATATGGTGCAATGATATCTAATCTATAAACTACTTCTCCTCAGAAAACACAGGTTCATGTTCATATTTTGTAAGGTCCACTCAGAAGAAACCACTAGACGGCATACATTTACACTTTCTGCTAGTGTGATTGTTTCATCATGCCCTCATGGACATGTTTCAAGGTCGAGCCCGTGACTCTGATAGCCCCCTTGAGATAGAGTTGGGTAGAAAACATTAAGCCCTTCATGATCCCTCTCCCCTATGAAGACAAATCGAAAATACAGTAGAGGCACTAGGTTGTGCATTAGATGCCAGCCAGGCTCTTGCAGTTTTGCTCACTAGATAAGAACTGTGAGCCAAGCTAAGCAGCAGTGGGGCAGCCATAGAAAGAAACATTAGTATAAAAAGGCACATGAGGTGGAGGTAGACAATCCGATTCGAATAGTAGAGAAAAATCTAGACAATGTGAAGAAGGAAAGAACAAGAGAGAAAGAGGATAGAGACAGAGTGAGACAAAGGGAGACTGTTATCCACCATCAGGCACTTAATACATAGCTCCTGAATTGGCAGCATGAATGCTCTAAGACATGTGTGTAACATGAAAGAGCATTAATTATGTATCATAAACTAATAAAATTATTAGATAAAAGTGCATGATTAAAATTAGGGATGTAGTTACAAGCATTAAATCTGTGAATCAGGTAGACATGTGAAATGGCTGTTTCACGCTTCCATAACAAAGGATGTGGAGAGAAATGTTTCAAGTGGTGTTATCACTAGGCATTTTAATTAATTAAGATTCTGCGAGTCGTTTTACTCAGTACTCACTCACAATAAGAGGTTCTTTTTGTTACTAGTTGCCTCTTTCTCTTATTCTCTTCTTTCCTTTTAATCACACACACACACACCCAAATTTACTCAAATCTCTCCCTGTTCCTGCAAGCCACCAGAAACAATACAAGCTTCCTAAAGGGAACTTTAAGGACTCACGAGGACACAAACCCAAAGCCTAATGAAATGACTAAGACGGGCTCATTTCATCTTTCAGAGATGGCAGATGAAACAGAGCACCGTTTGCTTTGTTCTTTCTAAAGTGCATGGATGGAATATCTATAAGGGTCATTGTACTAGAAGGTGCACAGCATGAAGAGTAGCACTGCTCATAGCTGCTAGATATAAAAAATGTTCCATTATCCTGTACAATATCTGAGAGATCACAGAACAAAAGGAGCTGGAATTCACTCCAGTATCTGTGACTAAGCAGATCTCTGCAATACATCAGACGATATTGGGCTTGATTTATGTCCTGGCAAGCCCAGTCGAAACCGTACCAAGTTTCCCTTCATAAGCTCTTAGTGGGAGAATCTGGGTCTTACTGTCCAGTGTGAACTCTAGCACAAACTCGCTGCTGTCAACCGGGAAGTTGTGCTTCCAGCTGACGTTAGCATAGTCACTGTTAGCATCCACGGTCAGATTCCAGATCTTTACATGCGGGGCTACGCAGAACAGGTGGGAGAGGAGTACATTTCATAAATTTCAACCACTGCAGGAAAGTGACAAGAGCTAATACTTACTACAGCAGGTTAGAGGCACACCACTTTAATACCATTCTGTTATACTTTCACTCTTTAATATGACAAATGCTTTTTTAAAGAATCTGCATCACATTATGCAGGAACCGTCATTTAATCTGATAAAAGGAATATCAAGCTAATCAGATGTCACAGTCAATACAAATAACATGTCAATACTAATTGGGTAAAGATGCCGTGCCTTTTAAGGGCAAAGGTCAACTCTCAGTCTAGCCTCTTGTCAAAAATAGCAAAACAAGGATGACAAAACATCCATATCATGAACACTTCAACTGAAATGGTCAATTTTGCTCAGTCAGCCACAACTGCAATTCAATTAACTACCTTTTCTTTTAAAACTGACTTTTTATACTGAAATCTATGCAAATACCCAGCAAGAAAGGCAGGGTGGGGTAGGTTGTAGTGGTGGTAGTACTGGAAATGGTAGTTGTAGCAGCAGTAGTAGTAGTAGTAATAGTAGTTGTTGTTGTCGTAGTTGGAGCAGGAGTAGTGGGACTGGCGTCAGTAGGGGCAAGGGTGGTTGCTGTTGAGGTTGTAATGGTTGGACTTGGGATAGCAGGTGGGGCAAGGGGGGGGAGAAGAGATGTAAACACCAAGGCATCTGTAGAATCGACCGCTGAGAGAGGAAGAGAGCAGCAGTTAAGCATATCAAAATGTAGTCAGCAACACAAAAGACACACAAGAAATCACAAAAGAATGACCATAAACTAGACAGAATTCCCACAACTATCATTTTGAAATTCTTCTTCTGTTATTTCTTATAACTAAAAGCAATGTGTCAGAAAACTAACTTAAGATAAATGTTTGGTTTATTAAAAAGCATTACATACTGTGCAAAATTACATAATAGCACCAAATTTTACACTTTTCCACACATTAAAAATGAGGACAGTGGATTTTTATTTTTATTTTTATTTACTGTTCTAGAGACACCCCCCCAGCTTTGCTATTCCTGAGTTTGTCAGTTAGCTGATTATTTAAGTCAGGTCTGTTAGCCATTATGCATCAGAAATATATTGAAATATATTATCAACAGTTTACTTAAAAAATTTACAATCACTGGCCATTTTATTAGGAAGAATTGTGCGTCTGCATATTTATCCAATTATATGCATGCATAAAAATTATTCAGATACAGGAGCCATCGAACAAAATGGGGGAAAGTGTAATCTATGTAACTGACTGCAGCATGAATTGTTGCCAGACATGTCGGTTTGAATATTTTTAAAATGTGCTGATCTCTGGGGATTTTCATGCACGACAGTCTCTATGGTTTACACAAAATGATGCAAAAACAAATACAGCCAGCAAACAGCAGTTTTGCTGGTAAAAATGCCTGACTTGCTTTAACTCGAATAACAACTCTACTTATTTGGTGAGCAGAAAAGCATCACAGAACACACAAAATTCTATGCAAAACTAGACTTGTGTGTTAAACGAAATAAACATCCTTACATAATGTTACATTGTACCAATTTCCAGTGACATTTATTACAATTGTCCAAACCTGGCCTAAATGTATTTTTTCATAGGAGCTCTTCAAAAACATTGGCATATGGTAAGTTATCACTCAAATATATGCCTTTATCTTTATCTTCCCAAGCAAACAAGAAATGATTCTGGTGTGTAAGTGTTTTGTAACTCTCTAATCAACAGACTGGACATCCAGTC
This sequence comes from Silurus aristotelis, assembly GCF_946808225.1. Taxonomy (NCBI): domain Eukaryota; kingdom Metazoa; phylum Chordata; class Actinopteri; order Siluriformes; family Siluridae; genus Silurus; species Silurus aristotelis. The sequence goes on along the minus strand of NC_139601.1, from coordinate 7,661,320 downwards.
CCCTCGATCTTGTGCTCTTGTCTCTTGCACAAATGCATCACTGTATCAACTGACCTGTTGATACACTGTTCAACTTAGCTAACATAAAACATCAGTATTCTATGTTTATTACAAATGGCATCTAAAGAGAAAAACAAGATTTTAAATTAAAAAATGTATCTCAACGATAAAGCAGCAAATTTTTTTTTTCACAACAATGTGATGTTAATGCTGTTGATAATTAGAAAGGATTTTAATTAAATGTGTTGCTGTTTTTAAGTGTTAACTACACATTACTGCGAAAACAGTTAACAATTCACCATTCAGCTGAGTGAAGTATATTACCAATAGCTTCTGACTACAAAGTTGATAATATTATTAAGCTTCCCCTACTTACCATGAACCAAATTGATGAAAAATGTTTGTTGCTCTGTCTTTTCAAGTCAGTGGTTTTGTACAAGCTAATAATTTATTGAGATAAAACACAGAATCATTAGTAGGGTAAAAGGAATTCCCCCAAGCCTGCATTAATTGTAAAAGAGCCCCAATAGCAAAATATCCCATTTGGTTCTGACAGCCAAGAAGGGCATAGGGCAGTTGAAAACTAGAAAAACACCTAAAACTATTCCTAGGCTGGGTTTTAGCCCAAATTACATATTTATTCAGGAACTAAGTATTTCCACTTTATTACATGCTGCAAAGCTTTAGGTTGACATATACAATGGAGACAATAGACTAAAAACTCTAACAACCCTCATGCGGTCAGTACAGTTACACCAGTCACACACACACACACACACACACACACACACACACACACACACACACACACTCACACACTCACACACACACACTCACACACACACACACACACACACACACACACACACACACACACACACACACACTAACACACACACACACACACACACACACACACACACACACACACACACACACACACACACACACACACACACTTCTGATAATATGTTTTGCAACAAACTGTAAACAGGCAGTATACAACAGCCTGTCTATGTTTTAGTCCGTACATTGTAAAAGATATACAAAGAAAATGATTAAAAGACATCCATCCTAATGTAATATACTGTACTTAATAGATTTTTGTACATTGGTACTGCATGTGAGTTTAAACACAAATTCTAAATAAAATCTTACTTGAAATAATGATCAACATATTAGAAAGTAATATATAAAAATATATCTAATATGTGGAAGAAGAGGGGTCTCTACAGGGCTGTAACTGAAAGTTATTGAAGACACAAATTGGAAGACGCATGAGCATCTTCTATAAGAAAAGAAATATAAAATATCGGGTGTGGCAGACTCAAGGGCAACTTCATTTTGGCACTTTAAACATCATACGATGCAATACAACGCATCATACGATGCAACACTGCCACCAAGTGGTGATATTGGTTTAAAGTTTATCATTAGAAATAATAGTTGTGGGAAATCTATCATGGAAAACGTGTCCAACACCCTAAACCATACAACAATACTACTGTTTAGAAGTGGGGCTAAGGATCTCTGTACACAAGAAAATATAGTAAATAACACATGATTGAAAAAAGAATAGACAACCTTACGCATCATTTACACCAGAGTGAACTCCTTCAAAAATAATGCAACATCGCAGAACCACATCTTTTCCTATATTAATCCATGCAAATGCAGCCAACAGAGAATAAGCGTAAAAGCAAAGCTTAACAGTTCTGCTCTCTCATTATTATCAATCAACAAGCAAAACGTGAAATGTGCATGATGGTTAAGAACAGCCAGCAGGAAACGAAACTGCCAAGGTTATGCCAATCAGAGGATGTCCCTCTGAGCTCAGTGACAATACTTTTTACCCAATCATTACTCTTTCTAAAAATATTCAGTGGATGTGCGCTTTGCATTCCCAATGCAAGTCACCAAGCAGCTCAGTGCATTCTTACCTGTAAGATCCCCTGGATTAGCAAAAGATATTACTGACTATAACAGCATTGATCAAAATTAAATAATTTTAATTTTGCCTAGTGGCAAAAGTGCAAGCATTGATAAAACATTAATTAAGCAGTGAATGAATGATTCCTAAACTTCTTACTTAAAGAAAGTTGTAGGAAGCATGCTCAGATAATATGATGATCTTCAAAGCCTTTGAATGCAAAGCAGTTTACTGAATGAGTAAGATTTGAGTCTTTTAATAACCATTAAACATGAAATGCTTTTCTGCATTACATTTCTATTTGTGAGTTTTATAAAACTGATGGAGACACATAGCTCAGCAATTAAACCTAGCAGAACTCAATGACATTTATGTCAAAATGTAAAACCGCTAATAAAAACCACTCATTCATGAAGGCATCAGCGTCCCACATGCTTTATTGGGAAATGAGAAAAGCATGCTGGGATAGGCCACATGAGACATGTGACAGTCAGGGACTCCATGATAACGGTGCTCTCAGGGATCAGTGGTCGAGTGATAATTTAAAAAAACTCTTTATCTCATAATATATCTAGAACTTATAAACACATTTAGGTTAAAATCCTAACAAAAAAGCCTCACTGATATAACATCATGAACATTTTTCTATGCAAGCAGTGTGCCAGTAAGTGGTAACAGCAGGATAGTGAATGTATCCCATCCCTGAAAGCACATAGTGATATGGACATTAACAAAGAGGTGGACACAAACTGAAAGGAGCCACCACAGCAGCCAGTGCAGTTTAAGACCACTTCACTGAAGTGTACATTTTAATGTGGACCATTGGGCCACACTAGCATGTACACCTCACTGTGTCAATCATCAGCATCATACCCATCATAAGTCTTTGAGGCAAAATGAACTGTATTCAGAGATGAGTTAAAGTATAAATTAATACTAAAAGTACATTCAAATTTATATTTGTATAGTTTTATATATACAATGATATAAAATGTTCAATGTCCCAGTGTCCCAGTTATCCATTATTATTCAATTTAAACGTATATACTCAACACCACTGTCTGATAGTATGCTGTAACTACAAATTTTGTACCTGAAAAGTCAAGTGGTGTATCCATGCTGTTGTCGCTTCTGACACACATTGTTAAATGTCCTACATTGCTAATATATGCAAATAATATATAATTTATTTGATAATATAATATAATATAATATAATATAATATATGTCAAAATATTTATATGGAAATATACATAAAGAAAATTCTTATAATCACAAATTATAGTGCTATAGTGGTGTATAGTGCTATAATATAGCACTATAATGGTGCTATAGCTCACACCAGGTTAAAATATCTTTGCTAGTTAGTCATGTAAAACATTTTCTGTTGTTTTCTCCATTGTTATTAAAATATAGAGTATTGTTCATGTATAAGGCACATACATTTTCTATATGTATTTAAACTGCTTGCTTTATTAATTATTTAATTAATTGTTGTTTACATAACTCTTATCCTGCAACATAATGTTGTAATTGACAGGATATTAAACGTGTGGTATGTTTTAACAGTCCCAGGCCAAAAGCTGCCTAAAAATGTGGTTGGTTTTGGCACAGTAAAAAAGTCCTTTTTCGGTGCATGTGTTTAGGACTTTAAGGCATATTAACTAAAGCTTCTTGTATAGCAAATATCTGAACATTCCCCTTGTATTAATGGGTTTATTTTGGAACTTGTCCATCAGCTCTGAATACAGTCCAAATCACGTTGTGCAATCATAGTAAAGTTGATGTATTGTATATAAAGCAAGCAGAATTTGTAGTACAGTAGTTACAACTGCACTGTGCCAGAGGGGGAAATGGGGAGCACACAGAGAGACAGATAGGCAAATTTACAGGACATTCCTCTTTACCTACACCTGTAGGGTCAGTACCTGAAGTCAAAAAGTCTTCTTTTTACACCGATGGAGAGACAGACAAAAGAGGAAGGAGGAAAGGGGACAGGTCAGAGTATACTGAGAAAACAAGGAAGTCAATAGGTAAGCAGCACAAAAAAAGACAAGACAGAAACAGAGAGAGAGAGAGAGAGAGAGAGAGAGAGAGAGAGAGAGAGAGAGAGAGAGAGAGAGAGAGAGAGAGAGAGAGAGAGAGAGGAGAATTTTTTTTACAAAAAAGACAGACAGAACCACAGAGTAAAGAATGCTGGGTGATTGTGCTCTCAGCAGTTGCTCATTCACTGACCCTAACAACAGTCAACAGTGGTACTTGACCTGAGCTGACCGAGATGATGTCAGCTTTCAGTGATGGGGATTCTTCGTACTGTGATAGTCTTACAAAACAAGCTTCTGTTCAGAGAACACGAGAGCGAAGCTGCTTCCAGAGAGATCCCTTATACGCTTTCTCCGCTCTTGTCTAATTCTCTATTTACATAGGAAGATGCACTCACTCTTATGAATGTAAGTCTGAGTTTCAAGTGAGATTGAGTTTCAGTACTCTAGCACTGAAATGTAATACAGTTCCATAGTAGGATTTTGTTTCTTATAATGTAAAAAGGAGCACAGGAACATGGGTTTACTTTTTTCCACTGTAATGTAGTAAACGCATCACAAAGTGTATAAACTATTGATTACAAAAGTAACTTTTGCATGCTGTTTGTTCTTGAATAATAAAAATTATTTGTTAAGTTTGCTGGCATTAATAAAAGGATTTGTCATTTCACACTCACAACACAAAGTAAGTGGCATATTGTATGCTGTATGTGTGATGGCTCACCTTCATTGGCAAAATGAGGTGACTCCTCAGCATAGACCTCACCAGAGCCAACCTGCGTCCGAGCTGACAGGTAGAACTTGTAGCGGGTAAATCGGTCAGGCAGGTGCATGGTGTGCTCTGTCTCATTAGGGAAGAAACTCAGAACCTGTAGCTTGCCCTCCTGTGTCCCATTCACTAGATTTTGTGGAAATTAGTGTATTCATGTCATCAATGAAATATGAACAAATTTTTATTCAAGAAACAACAATTCCTACTTTGTACATTTTTAAATCATCAAGGCATATAATTTGACAATTATGCTATTGTTATGTCTGGTAGCGGAGTCAATATTTTGTGTTTTAGATCTTGAGATTGCTTGGTTGCCTGAAAGCTTGAACTCATTTGATCTTGACAAAGTAATCAGGTATATGTGCTGAGTTTTCAGGCACCTTTTTGAGATGCCACTGAATAAAAAAATTAGAGCATGTTATCATTGATGAAAACTTTTGAGTTTGATGATAAAGACAACAGATTTTTAAAGGTTAGCTATCAATTAGTCACATTTATTTATTTATTATAGCAACTAGCTGTATAGATTAGATTAGATTCTTCTTCTTTCTGCTTCTCCCATTAGGGGTCGCCACAGCGGATCATCTGTCTCGTTACCCCCCTGTCCTCTACATCTGCCTTTTTCAAACAAACTACCTGCATGTCTTCCCTCACCACATCCATAAACCTCCTCCTTGGCCTTCCTCTTTTCCTCCTTCCTGGTGGCTCCTTCCTCAGCATTATCCTACTGATATACCCCATGTCCCTCCTCTGCACATGTCCAAACCATCTCAAGCTCATCTCCCTTACCTTGTCTCCAAAACATCCTACATGTGCTGTCCCTCTAATAAACTAATTTCTAATCTTGTTTATCCTTGTTACTCCTAACAATAACCTCAACATCTTCAGCTCTGCTACCTCCAGCTCCACCTTCTGTCTTTTACTCAATGCCACTGTCTCTCAACCATACAACATAGCAGGTCTCACCACAGCCCTATAAACTTTCCCTTTCACTCTTGCACATACCTTTCTATCACAAATCACTCCTGCCACTCTTCTCCACCCACTCCACCCTGCCTGCACTCTTTTCTTCACTTCTCTATCACACTCTCCATTACTTTGCACTGTTGACCCTGGGTCCAAACTCCTCCACCTCTTCTCCCTGCAACCGCATCACTCCACTGCCCCCCTCTTATTCACACATATGTACTGTCTAACTCCTACTGACTTTCATTCCCCTTATCTCCAGCTCGTACCTCCAGCTCTCCAGACTCTTCTCAACCTGCTCCCTACTCTCACCACAAATCACAATATCATCCACAAACATTATAGAGACTCCTGTCTGACCTCGTCCGTCAACCTGTCCACTGCAAACAGGAAAGGGCTCAGAGACGATTCTTGATGCAGTCCAACCTCTACCTTGAACCAGTCTGTCGTTCGCCACACTCACATACTGTACTTCTCTGACACACATGACTTCCTCATACAATAATAGATTAGATTTAATCTAATCCATAGATGAACAAAAATAAGTTCTGATACTCATACCAGACATATACTGGAGCAGCTAATAAAAAGCTTTTGTAAAGAACACTAACATGTCAGATTAAAAGTAAGCTAACCTGTCTTGTACTGAAGTGTGTATCCGATCAGAATTCCATTCGGCTCTAGCGGCTTATTCCACTCTAGGCGAATGGTGCTGGCATTCCTCTGGACAATCCTGAAGAACTTAGGAGCCCCTGGCACTATTTAGCAGTCAAAAAAGAGTTTATTATTTTGTTGGTATGCTTTCAAGTTAATAATCAATAATAAAAACCTATGTAATGAAAGCGAAAGTAAGTATCAAGAAATGTCCTACAGCCTTCCTTGGTCTGAAACTCCACAGTGTTGCTGTGTGGTCCCTCGAATTTGGTGTTGGCCACCACCATGTACATCTTGTATTTGCTATAAGGGACAAGGTCCATTAGGACCCCACTGTTTTGAGATGCGTCACTGAAGAAGCCTTTAGTTTTCTTGTCCTTATTCACCTTCAGGTCTTTCACCAGGCTTGCCTCCCTCCAGTAATATAACTAAAAGAGGGTGCAGAATAGTAAATAAAAGTTGTAGGACCAAAGTTATTTTATAGTTCTTAGTATCATAAAAAACTAAACAATATACCCGTTAGTCTAGTAAAGCCTAGTACTAAATGATTGAATAAGTATTGTTATCAACTTGTATTTAAAAACAGAAAAAAGAAAAAAGCTGTATTGTGCCACCTCTAATCAAATTATGTGAACAAATGTGTTTTTTTTTTAACCATGTACTGAAAGGCTCTTTGGGAAACCAACATTGGTTCCTCTATGGCATTGTTGTAAAAACCCATTTTTGATTTGTGTTTATATTTATTTTTAATATCATTGTTCCAAAGCAGCTTTACAGAAGTAAATACACACAAAATATACAAATATACAATTTTACAAGCAGAAATCATTTCCTATGTTTATCCCTTTACAGTATGTAAAGAAAGTGTTAAGATAATATGAATTTTCTTTCCCACCAGCATGATGTGCAGTTGTAGCTGCTGTATATTACATATATGACATGTCTATCAGTAATGATAGACATGGAGGTCACTTCCTCTATGATAATGAAGGTAAGAACTCACCCTGTACTCTTTAAACTCTCCATTAATGGATTTGGCCTCAACAGGATTCCAAATTATATTTACTTTATTGCTATTTAATTTTGACACCCTGAGGTCTCCAGGTGCATCCGTAGGCCCTGACAGAACAATGCAAAAAGTGAATAATTTAATATTCAAAACACAAAGCTTAGCAAAATTAATATGCAGATACTTACTGTCCTCCCCTGAGTAGCCAATCACTTTGTTTGATTCAGGGCCTGGACCAAAGTCGTTAACTGCCTGAATCTTGATCTCATATGGGACATAAGTGTCTGTATCACTGACAATATGCTTTGTATTAGTAGTGGTGATGTTATTCCACTCCTCCTTCAAGTCCTTCCTCCTCCATGAGATGACATAACGTAGATCAGGCCCATTCCTTTGGTTATCAAGAAGGGGCTGTAATCACAGATTTATATATTAGTATAAAAATAGCTTTGCCTCATTGCCTACATTATATTGTCAAAAGTTGTGGACACCTGACCATAAGATTAGTATGTGCTATTTCAACATCCCAATTCACATTTACGGTATTTCCTTTTTTTTTGTTATTATAACCTCCACTCTTCTAAAGAGATGCTACACTATACAGAGGTGTAAGTCATATACTGAGGCAAGGTGAGGAGGCCTGGGGTTCAGCCAGTCTACAAATACATATTACCAGTAATGATATAGAAATCCAAATAAATGTTGTGTATTAATATAGGGTTAGAATTGAAAAAGACAGTGATCAGTATTCACCTGCCAAGAGATCTCCATATTGTTTTTCTTGGTACCCCAACCTTTTAGGCCATTGGGATAAACATAAGGAGCTAAAAAAACAAGAACCTACAAGTTAGCATCCAAATAATAATTTATCAACATAAAACTTTTTTGCACCTGTAAATATTTTTTTAAATATATGAAAGTCAGTGTTTTCAGTATTCTGTATTTGACATACATATTGCTGAATACAAGTGATGTTAAAGTCAGCCGATACCGATAGCAGTGGAACAGAAACAATAAACATTTTCTTTTCCCCTTTTCTCTCAGTCACTTACCTGCTCCACTGGTCTGGTAGCGAGCTGATGGGCGGCTCGGACGGCTTTGACCCACACTGTTGATGGCGATCACTCTGAACTGGTAGTTCACAAACGGGGACAGATTCAGGTTCACTGAGTTCTGATCACCTGAGTAACTGGACAGATTTTGCCATTCGCCTGGTTTCCACCGATTTTCTTCATACTGAACAAGGTATTCTGCAAACAGAGGAGTGTCTCAAATTCTGAATCTGCTTACCAGTTTATAGATTTTTAGAATGCTAGATATTCAAGTAATATTTGACTATTTATGCAAAAATATTTCTGTATTTGTGTGTAACAAGTAATGAAGGAATTGTACGTGTAATAGGACTATTGTTCTCATTGCCAGGGATCCAAGTAAGACGGACAGAGCGTGCTGATAGATCAGACAACTCCAAATCCTTGGGGGAATCAGGGCGATCTGGAGGAAAGCAATAATTATAAAGTATACAAACTGATCAAGAACAAATGTGAAAAATTAGGGCTGTCAAAATTTATTAATATTAACGGTGACTAATGCATTAAAGCATTTCTGTTTGACCATTTTTAATAAAATTATAAATATATAAATATAAAAGAGGGGAAATAAAACCTGCAACGCAACACACAGTTCTTCACGACATCCTTTCTTTATTCAGATATATATATAAAAAAAAACTCTAAAAATTTGTTTTACTGATGCACCAAGTCTCAAATCAAATACCAAAATCCGCCATGATGTACACATCCGGCAAATAAAACTGTGTGTAACATAGCAAAAATTCCATTTTGTGCCCTGATGATTTACAGGATTTAAAGCACCATAATTACTGTAAAACATTTACAAGTATATTTTGTCTTCATGCTCTATGTTAAGTTTGGTTTCACTAATAATAAACATCTATTTGAATAAAGCATCCATATTTATTCATGCCCTGTTGATTAGAGTATTAAAAACTTAAAAAAAAAGTATTAATTTGAGGTACATTTAGAACAGATAAAAATGTGCGATTAAGTTGCGATTAATCACGATTTAATATTTTACTCGAATGACAGCACTAGTAATAATACAAAACAATGTAAATAAAAATATGTTAAAATTAATCATGTCTGTGTCTGCATCGATATTATTTGGTAATATATTTGCACAAACTCATACTTGCACAGTGTTCTTGTGGTAAATCATTGCTAACGGATGATAAATGTAAAAAGAAACACTAGCAAAAGTGTCCAGATTGCTAAATTTTTAATAAGCAGTAAGGTCAATAAAGTTATTGATATATAAGATCAAAATGCAGACTTTTATTCAGCCTGACTTGGCTTTTTTACCTAATGATGGTTTGCTTCACTGGCAATGACAGCTCTTACATATCTCTTTATATTGATAGTTAACAGCAGACTCCAAAAGCAAATGCCACAACTGAAGCATTTGTCTAACTTGTAAGTCACAATTAGGGAATAACAACCACCAGAAAAGGATGAGATGACCCAAATGTCTAATTTATTCTGGGGACTTAAAAAGTGAAGGACCATAAATATAACCATCTCTAACCTACAGCGATTTTTTTTGTTATTATTTATTGATATTGTTATTAACTCTATACTATGGTAAAATAGCTTTAATTATGTAATTGTCCAAATGAAAGTGTCCTAATTCTTAATTCTTCCATAGAAAAACATAGAGTAACATAGAAACTTGTTTACTGTATTCTAGTTGTCATTATAAGTTACTTACATTCACTTCATATTAGCAAACGAAAGGAAGTTCAACACATTTCAGCACTTTTAAACAGTCCCTAAGAAAGATTTATATGAATGATGAACTGCCCACATAATCGGAAGTAGACATCCTCAGAACAAGAGCTGATTTGTAAATCCATCAAACCATTTATGATTTAAATCTATTTCATTAAACCAAGTGTTGCCAAAGAAGTACTGACTGGCATTATTTCATATTATAGAGGGTCACACTCTTCTGGATCTGGATAACATTTTTGAATGAATTTAGTGGTTCGAATTAATCCAAAACGTCACAAGAAATAGTAATAATGTAAAATAATCAGCTTTAAAATTTATAGGGCACTTAAACAAACTCCATATGGAGCGCTGAAAAGTCAATCAAACAGTAAAATAAGCATTTAAAGACAAATACAACATGAAATCAAACATTAGGAGAGCAGAACAGTTAGAGCAGAAAGAAGAAGAACTGTTACCTGCTAAGGCACTAGTTTTCGAGAGAGTTAGGGACTCATCCTCTGTGATGTCAAAGGTAAAATGTTATGGGTTAGTGAGTCTATTAGATGAGCAAACTAAATTTGATCTTAGTTTCAAAAAAGACAAAATATGCTATAAATACTACAGAGACATATTAAGTACCAGCTACGATGAAGGAAAAAAAGCATTATAGAAATTCTTTCGAATTACAGTGTCATTTCCAGGTAAGTCATGATTTGACTAAAGAAAAATAAATAATCAGAAAGAAGCTATTAGTTAAACATAGCCAGTAAGGACTAGTTAAATTATTGCCATAAATTATTCAATGTTATTTAATAAGCTATTCAGGACAATATGCCAAATAATGTGTTTCATAATACAGTAAGTATATTTACATGCATCCGAATAATCCTTTAGGTATAAAATAAATTGTTTACTCAAATTGAAACGCTTTCCTGTAAACACCTAAATTACTGAGATCAATCCAAAGAAAATTTTTACATGACTTTAACTGATGACTTTAGGTTATTTCTATTAAGTAATGCACAGGTAAATAAATGTCTGAATCAGAATTCAGTGTTTAGGATACATACAAACAGTAATTGTGAAATATGCATTTAGGCTTAATTTATTCAGACTGACTGCATGTAAATATACATACTGAGGGAGATTTCTGTATCTGTATGCATATTTCTGTATGCATATCTATAAAAATCTGTGTGTGTGCGTGCATGCGTGTTTGTATACCTAAAACTGTAAGGCGGGCTGATGCAGAGTCCTGGTCCAACTCTGTAGTAACTGTGCAAGTATATGTTCCCTCATCATCAGGCTGAATGTTGCTAATAGACAGCGAGTCTTCCTCCTTCTTAAACTTGCTCCTAAGTGCAGTGCACATTTTCAGTTAGATATAAAATACAATTAGACGAGTCCATATTAACTGAGTGTGCTGGTAACACATAATACAGTGGAATCTTGTGATGGAGAATGTAATGCTGAATGTGTTGCTTACATCCAAGAAACATGCAGGGGCTTGTCATTTTTGAGCCATATGACAGTAATGGGGAGGGTAGAATCGTGCTTAATCTTGCAGTCAAAACGAGCCATACTTCCTCTGAAGGTAGAGAGGTGCTCTGGAGCTCGGACAATCCGTGTCGGCTCTGAAAGAAAACCGTATAAGTAAATATTAAGCATTTAGTTATACCCTTAGCCTACCTCTTTTGATCGTACAGCAAAGGCATTAAAATAACTATTTTTTTAATCTATTGTTCTAGGTAAAACCTATTGTTTTTATTCAAAATGTGATTAAAATTATTACAATTATTATTGGACTGTTAGTACTTTACATAGATAGTATATATTATTGCATTTTTGTTTTGCCTAAGCAGTACAATGATGGCATTTATAAACTATGTTTATTTGTTAAAAATATTTCATTTTATTTAGTCATTAAGTGTTTCTTGGATAATGTGATAAATAGTATGAATAGCATAAATGTTTGAAATGATTCACTTTGTTTAGTTTCTTTGTCCAGACATTAGACCCTGATTTATTTGGAAAGCTATAATAAAATAATTAATACAATTTTATTTCTGATTCCTCACCTTTGACTTCCAAACGGACCTGATCCTCCGCTTTGCCCAGGATGTTGCTTGCCACAAAAGTATAAGTACCCTCGTCTTCAGGTCGAACTCTCTTAATCTCCAGGGTACCATTTTCATGCAAGATGTACTTCCCACCATTTGGAACTATACCCTGGCCATTCTTAAACCTAGATGAACACAAACACTTGCATTCAACACTTGCATTCAAGATGCATTCTAAATCTTAACCTTTTAACACTTTATATATACTCTATAGAACTTACCATCGAACAAATGGGTAAGGTGAGCCAAAAAAAGGGCAATCCAGAAAGGATTGTTTGTTTTCGATCACCTTAACCAGCTGGTTTTTGGGTCCCAATAATCTGGGTGCCATATCTGTAAATAACCATGGTTCCATATAAGTTGCAATGACACTCCCATTGAATCACTCTACTGATATAGTGGATTCAGCACAACCTTGGACTAATTATTTCCTCTGTAGATCTCTCACCCAGTATGTTGACAAAAGCGTTGGCCAGCAGGTAGCCATGCTCATTTGAAGCATTGCATTGGTAAACAGCACTAGTGCCAATTTGTACTGAGCTGAAAATGATTGCATCATCGACCACTTTCCTGCTAGGATTTTCCAGTGAGCCTAAAGTTTCAAAAATGTAAAAAAAGGGAAGATTTGGTTTAAAAACAATTGTCATGCACTAGTTAGTAGCTAGTTAAAGAGTCTATTAGAAAAGCAAACTAAATCTTATCTTAGTTTCGAAAAGAGAAAATATGCTATAAATATCAAGTACCAGCTAAGAAATAATTGTTGTGCTCTGCAGCATTGTGTTATGAAAAATAAGGATTGAATTTCAGGCTCACTCTCTATTGGCTCTCCATTTACAAGCCACTGGATGTTGGGTTTGGGGTTTCCACTGGCTAAACACTGCAGCTGTCCATTCTCATTGGGAGCCAGCACGAGGTTAGATGGTGTATGCAGCCAATAAGGAGCAGCTATAAGAGTCAAGATATAAAACATTCAAATGCATGTGAATATACTTGATTGTTTTCTGGTTCTCTATATTAATTGCCAGGCAAATAAAAAGACATCAAACAAATAAAACGTGTTAAAAGTGCAGTTTTTTAGACAAATATCGTCTGACCTTTAACCTGAACGGAGATAGTGTGTCGGATGCTGCCCATCTTATTACTGGCCATGCAGATGTAGTCTCCAGAATCCTCGTCCGAAACAGACTTTATGCTCAGGGTTTTATTAAAGTTTTCTAAATGGACCTTTTTCTCCGGTAAATCCCCTCCTTTCTTAAACCATTGGATTCTAGGAGTTGGACTGTGTGTGGATATTAAAAAAAAAAAACAGGATCAGAAGACATAGTTTTGCACCTAAACAATAGAACACTACCCTAGAGTGTTTTATCTACAGAAGTACTTACACTCCAGCAGCTATGCACTCCAGAAGAAGCTCTTCTCCCCGGAGAACCATCTTGGAGCTTGATATTCCAGAGGGAGAGAGAAAGGATGGTGTTGATTCTGGAATGTTACGTGCTGTGGAACAGGAATAATTTTTTTTAGTATACAGAATACACACAGATAAAGATAATGGGGCTAGGGTTATGGTTCTTTGTCTTACATTCTGTGCTCCCCATTGGGTTTTAGCGTTGAATCAGAAAAAGAAGAAGAAAAAAAACAAATTTTGACACACACACACACACACACAAACACACACACACACACACACACACACACACACACACACACAAAAGCAAGGTTGTAAGATTCTATAACAATGAAGACATGGGGGAAAGGGGGTTAGTCAAGCATGACTAATTACAGATATGAAACCTTCTTTTCATCCTGAGGCTAGCTACCATGCCAGCTAGTTTAGCATTAACATTAACTAACTACACACACACACATTATATATATATATATATATATATATATATATATATATATATATATATATATATATATATATATATATATATATATATATATATTCGCAGATGGGTTTGGGACTGTCCGTGGTATAGTACTTTATCCCCATTCCAACAACTGAGCACACATGGGAGGTCAACTCAAAAGTGTGGCAGGCTGCTATTGCTACATACATTGCTTACCGCTAACTTTTATGACAGCAGTTGTAGTAGCACATTTTGTGTATCTTGACAATTAACTTCTAAATAAAGAAACATTACATAATACTCCTGTTTTTTATTAAAATTCAGCATGTGCTGCGTTTCACAGTACAAGTAAAATATATTCTACCTCTCATATTGTTTTGTTAGGATGTGCTTTTGTTTCTGTTCTAGTCTTTAGTCATCTGTCATTGGTTGATTACCCTAATGTCTTCATCTTTATTGGGTATCTATTATGGTTGTAGGTGTTTATTCTTTTAGCTTCTACTCTCTGTTCCTTCATGTTAAAATTTTACTCTTTGCTAGTGTTTTCAATTATGATTATTAATACAATATGTACTGTATTTATAATCATAATTGAAAACATTAACAAGGAGTAAACCATAATCAATGTCATACTAATGTTTAGATACCTGCTACATACAAAGATTCTTCAAGATTGAAAAATAAAACAAATGTTTACTTTTTTCACTTTACAGCTTACAATCTGTAAGGTTTTTATTTTAAAATGCAGCTTAATGTCTTTAATCAACAATGTGGTAAATTATTGTTATTAGTGTGAAACAGAATAGACAATCACACAATTACTGACACATGACAGTGTTATATTGGCACACAGATATTAGAGGCATACATTCTAGCCCTGTTAGAAGACGGGATGCTTAAGCTGGTTAGAGATTCAGGAAAGATCCTGAATCTGTGGATAGACTTTCTGTGACTCACCACTGTATATGAAAGTGTCGTTTGGAGAGTAAACAGTGTCATTATAAGGCTCTTCTGTGGACAGAATTTTATCATCAATGTGCAAAAAATTTGTTGTGCTCTGATATTGCTTGAAACCGTTTATTCACTTTTATTGTCATTCTTTTAATCAGAGTGAGTAACTATCAAAGTCAAAGTAAATCAGCAAACCTGCTACACAAAACTGTTCGATTAGCAATGTGTTTTGATTTCTCTTGTCTGAGAGTTTGTTTAACGGCATAACTAGAGCTGTCTAATCTGAAAACAAAATCCACCAATCCAAAAAAGTGCAAACAATTTGGACAGAATTCCAAATAGGAGAGCAGTGACCTCAACCATGAATGGCTTCCTGCAAAGAACCGGTAAACAAAGAGATCAGTCAGCTGTCAGGAGGAGGGCGCTGGGCCCCTTCTGTTCTTCTCCTTATGCTTAGAGCTGATTGGATCAATAGAATCAATTCGGAAAAACTCTGAATAGCCCTCAAAACCCCACCTGTCATGTTCCAACTCAGTCTTGCACAGCCTCATCATATTTCGAATAGTGCAATTTGGTATTGATGCACTTTAAAGGCAGGAGATATTTTTACTGGTAAGACTATGTCTGTGTGATAACTCTATTTGGACAGACAATATTCTTAAAATATTTCATATATGGATGTTCCTTTATTCATTCTTTATGTGTAATAAATAGGTTTTTTTTAAGTTCCAATATGACAACATTTTCAATCCGAATGGAGAAACATACTGTAGTAAAGGCGAACCATCAATAGATGGCCACATTCTACCACTGTGTTCATTATATGACGCACATACTTGAATACATACAATGTTTATGTACACACGCTTATATATACTGAGTCCGCCCTTACTCACTTGTCTGGACTTTGAGGATGAAAGGGTTCTTCTGTTGGATGGTGTGTGTGAAGAGAAATCGGGCATTGCAGCTGTAGTCAGTGTTGGCATCCTTAGCAAGCACATTAGAGAAGTAAAGATCTCCATTCAGACCCATGGACACCCGAGCATTCTGCTCTATGGGCATCATTTCTAGGAAAATAAGGAGAAAAATCATCAACTGTAAGCTTGATAATAACCAAAATTAAAGAGTGGCCTTTCTTATGGCAAGATAATATGATAGGACATAAATATTTACCTTTTTAAAGCCCACTTCACAGTACAGTAATCCCCCGTTTATCGCAGTGGTTTCCCACGATAAATGAAAAACCGTGATAAATGGATAGTTTTTTTTGTTTAATAAAACTCCATAAAAACAATTTCCTATAAATTTTTTGGTCTATCGTGCTATCCGCAAGAAACCAAGAAAATCAGCTTAACAAATGAGTTATGTGGCAAATGCAATTGCGCGATAAACCGGGGGCGTGAGATTCGAACCGCGGTAGAGTCAAGGGATTACAGTACATACACAATATGGACAAAGTATTGAAACGCCTGACTTTTGAATCCATGTGTAGTTCGTTGGAGGCACCCATTTGTCTTTGGAAGGGGTAGATTTAAACTTCAAATTCACTTGAACTGAGCTGTGAGTGGCCTGATACAACTCTGACCTTAACTTCATTGAACACTTTTGGGATAACCTGTAGTGCTGACTTCACAGCAGGCCTCCTCACCCTACAGCAGTACCTGACTTTACTAACACCCTTGTGGCTGAATGAACACAAATCTCCACAAGCACATTTACAGCAAATAAGTACTAAATGTAGAATGGAATGTTCAAAAATCAAAAAGTCAGTTGTCAATAAAATGTTGTCCATAATGTCAATTTATACAGCATGTGTAAGTGTAAATACGAAATCCAAATTCTCAGATATCTGACTAATTTCCTAAGCATGTTATTGATATTCTATGCTATTAATTGAAGCCACAGTGCATTTTATTCATTAAATTATGTTAGGTTAATGTTGGCATTAATTATAAATAATTGTTTTTGAGTTGAAAAGATTTATTTAAATAAAATCACAGACTTTGTGGCTATGCTTCACAGATCCCACATTAAGAACTGCAATCTAGCTCTGGTATTGGCATTAGGCTAGTTGTGTATGTATTTATTGTGTGTTTGATTACAAAGAAAACTTAACAATTACTTGTCACGTTGTCACACTATCATTAATCAGGCCAAATTAAAACAAGAAAGCCCATGTGCATTCATTAGTATGATTTTGCTAACTATCATATATTACAGAGAACATAATAATAATAATAATAATAATAATAATAATAATAATAATAATAATAATAATAATAATAATAATAAACACTAACTAAAAACAATAATAATAATTAACTATGCACATATTTGCTCAGGTGCAACTGCTGTTTTATTTCTGTTCTGATGGAATATCTAATAAAATTTCCCTTATTTCCCTTAAAGGCCTTATTTCTGTGCTCTCAGCAGTTTGCCAAGAAATGCCAAGTCATATATATATACACATGCACTCTCTCGCACACAAATAGACTAGATCAGCACTAACACATAAGAACTTCGGCACGTGGGAATGAAACAGACAGACAGAAGCTGACACAAGTATCAAAAGAGAGACAAAATAGGGATATGACATTTATACAGTCAGAACAGACTAAAAGAGAGTGACGGAAAATGCTGACTTACTGCTGTCCATCCAGAATGTTTTAGGTGGTGGAAGGCCAGGAGGTGGGTTACAGGTCAGGACCAGAGATGATCCCTCACTTACTACCACTGGCTCCAAAACCTCTTTAGGCCACAGTGGTGCCTCTGAGGAACAAAAGAAAGTGTTAGAGCTGGTCATTTCAGAGCAAACCATATTGCAATTTACTGTAGTGCCACAGTCCTGAGTTCTTGCATTGTCAGTGAATTTTATATAATTGTTTATAATTTTATCAAGTTAATATATTCTTTTAACATATGTTATAATATAGGGGGAGTGGTGGCTCCAGCGGTTAAGGCGCTGGGTTGCCGATCGGAAGGTCTGGGGTTCGAGCCCCGGTATCGCCAAGCTGCCACTCTTGGGCCCTTGAGCAAGGCCCTTAACCCTCTATGCTCCGGGGGTCCCTTACGAGGGAAATATCAAGGTCCGTGACGTGGGGCCGCCTTCCCGTGGGCTCACCACCTGCAGGAGGGACCGTAAGGGACGGTGCTGTGAGGATTGGGCAGCAGTCGAAGGCGGGGCCTGCCCCCGCGACCCGAATTACAGATAAGCGGGAGAAAATGAATGAATGAACGATATGTTATAATACTATAATTATTATTATTATTATACATTCAATATATTTCTAACTATTATTGCCTTTTGGTATCAATAAATAGGTAAATAGTTAAGATTGTCTTATGTGTGCAATTGACTGAGACTGTGCTCCTTTACCCACACATATAGTTTCATTCTGTGCTACAAAGTGGTAACCTGCATAAATTTGACAGCCAAATGTATGGTGAACAAAAGGCATTACTGCTTTTACATAAATTTCCTGTTTACTATTATGTAAACATGTTGCAATGAGTTGTCTTTTTCTGTCTGCAATGAAATTGCAGTGGTTTGTTCATCAGGACAGTATAAAAAAGTGTTTTTATTCATAAAATAAAGTCCACCTGCCTGCTGAAGTGCAAATCTAAATTTTCTTAATATCAAAACAGGCAAATACCGGATTAGAAATGTGGAAAAGTCAAATATTAGCTGTAGTAGTTAATATACATCCATTTATTGCATGCATCTGCATTTCCTTCAGCACTAGAATACATTTTTTTTTTTAAATGTATGGATTTAACTTTTGTATAATGAAGGCTAATAAAACCTGATTTTTACTGAACACTGAAGCTGTGGCAGCTAAAGACTGATTTTCCAGTGGATTTTATTTTTTCTCATTTATTTTTAAATCTCATTTATTTTTTAAATTATGTACAGTAGAACTTCTTGCCGGTATATCAAAATAGTTACAAGTTTTAACTATACTGCTTTATCATATTCAGTACAAAGGGAGACAGTTTCGTAAAGTCATGTCTTGTCAAGAGCAACTTTGGTACAGAAACTTTATATAAAGTAAGACACTTTCTTCCGGCTCTACACTAATAGTGACAATTTCCAAAGAAAAAAATAATTTATATATTCATTTAATTCAATTACTTTTTATTTGTATACCACTTTTTACAATAGGCATTGTCTCAAAGTAGCTTTACACAGATAAAGTGGTTATAAGGTTGTATAAAATAATGTGTAAGTTTATTGCCAATAGGTTTGTTCCTTATATTTGTTTATCCTTAATGAGGGAGCCAGTGGCGACAGTGGCAAGAAAAAATCCCTGAGATAGCATGAGGAAGAAACCTTGAGAGGAAGCAGATTCAAAAGGGAACATATTATCATCTGGGTGATTCAATCATTGCAAAATTCACTGTTCATTCATGTCAGTATTGCTCTTTACTGTAGTACTAAAGTATCTTTAGTACAGATTTCATTGTTAGTTTTTGGTCTTTCAAGTGCCAAGGTCCTGGGTTAATTCTAGCAATGGCATTGTTATCTTTTATATGTGATATTTTGTCCAGATCATTTGGCAGCTCATAGTGTATTTTTATAATTACTGTAGTGTCATATATACATTTACATATCTTATGCTTACTTACTGGAAACTCTCAGCAGTATTTTGTTGGATATAGCAGTGCCAAAGTCATTCATAGCAAAACACTGGTATTCTCCCTCGTAGTCCTCAGGCTTTCCTCCATTCCTGAAGCTGATCTCCAGTGTGCCTGAGCGTTTCCGCATGGTCACACGTGGATCCTTCTCCACATTGAAGAACTTCCCATTTCGTCTCCACCAAAACCTGGGCAAACCGATGACATGCGGTTTCAATGTGTTTCAGATTATTTTTAACTATTACACAGAATGGTGCACAGTTAAAAAACAAACAAAGTCACCCTCTTCAAAATATAGTTTAAACCCAAATCAGTGTTCTGGGTATTATACAAGGAATGCAATCAACTGAAAGGAAGTGAAAGGTTAACTGCCAGAAAAACAACTATAATACAAATACACACAGGAGTAAGCAAGGGGACTGGCATTTTCCCTTTCAGTATGGAGTGCAGAATGTAATAGTACACTCTCAGATTTCTGTGCTAATGGCTATCAACTTTAATTAGAGAAAAGAGATAGAAGAGAGAGAGGGAGAAAAGGGTTGAGTAGGAACAAAATGTGACAAAGACCAGGATTGTGGCAGATCCAGATCCAGGGCGAGAGTCAGATTGGACAAAAGAATACCAGCAAGGGAATAAGGCCAAATAAATAAAAGAGTAGGTCCACTATTGAGGTTTGGACAAATTTACTGCAATGCATACAAACAAAATCCAAGACATAACTGAAACAAAAAGGAAGAGAAACAAGCTAAATACAAGAAACTAAAAAAAAAACAGTAGGAGAACAAGAGAAATGGCATTGTGAATGCTTACGTTGGTACAGGATTGCCTTTGGCCTCACACTCAATGATGATGTTATCTCGGGGATCCACAATATAGTCCTTGACTGACTCCTTCACAATAGTAGGGGGCTGTTTCACTGGAGGGGGGAGGAGACACTTATCAGAGAATATCTGTGGATTACTATAGTCCTCTAATGAGCCTCTAATGGTCAGAGGCTCTAGTGCTCACATTTTCAGAACACACAGTTCTCTTACTATACACAGTCTGCATCATGTACACAAATCCCTATCTTGTGTATGTCTGTTCACTCAAATATTACTTCAACTGGTAGAATTAAAGCTTTTATTTTTATATAAAGCTATTAATTTTTTATTTAAACTATCCTTGAAATGATTTGATTATTCTAATTCTTGGATCATATTTAAAATATTATGACTCTCTTAATGAGGTCGTGGAATCATACTGACGCATTTCTGCCGACAAAAGCGCATTTATTCACATTGTCAATGTCAATGTCACTGACGATTCTTAATTAAGTCATTTCTATTTATTTTTACAGCATATTTGAATTTTTATAACTTGTCTTTTTCATTTGGTTTAAATGACTAGTTAGAGGATATGAGATCATACTGAAATCTTCCTGCTTTCATTGGCCTGTTTAAAGTTGAGTTTATTGTTTTATATTTAAACATTGACAAAACATTGTTTTGTATCCTTTTCTATTTTAAGCTGATGGAGCGCTAGAGAAGTCGGTCTCAATGCAAGAAGATCACTTTGCTATGGGGAAAGATTTAATTTTATTCTATATATTTT